>NC_136936.1:38335059-38337559 GCF_949987615.1 Pollachius pollachius
ACCAAGCGTAAATGTGTGAAAAGTAAAAAAGTATCCAGCTTTGCGAGGAGGAGCGTGTGTGTGTGCATGTGTGTGTGTGTGTGTGTGTGTTTGTGTGTGTGTGTGTGTATGTGTGTGAGTGTGTTTGTGTGTGTGTGTGTGTGTGTGCGTGTCTGTGCGTGTGTATGTATGTATGTGTGTGTATGTGTGTCTGTGTGTGTGTTTGTGTGTGTTTGTGTGAAAGCATATGTGGCTCTTTTGATGTGTGTGTGTGTGTGTGAGTGAGTGTGTGTTGTGGTAGTTTGAGAGCTTGAGAGTGTGTGGGCATGTGTGGTGGTGGAGTGCATGAAGGTGAATGTACGGTGTGTGTGTGTGTGTGTGTGTGCGTTAGGCTGTGTGAGTGTGTCTAAGAGTAACTAAAAATAAGGTATACCAAAGTGTGTGCGTGCCAACGTGAAAAAAAGAGAGAGAGAGCGAGAGAAAGCGAGAGCGAGAGAGCGAGAGAGAGAGAGAGAGAGAGAGAGGGAGAGAGAGAGAGAGAGAGAGAGAGAGAGACTGACAGAGGGAGTGGCAGTATTTGGGAGCTGCTAATGGTGTTTAAACGGTGGCCGTGACGACGACACCACTAGGCTCCCCTGACTGCTAACGACCAAGGAGACGCTGGGTATAAGTTTCACTGTGACTTTGATACAAGGTTGCTATGTTTCAGCCCATTGTGGATAGTACAGCAGGTATTTGTTGTATGATGTGTACCATGTGCGTGTGATTCTATCTATCTTTGACAATATATAATGTCATGTACATGTACACATGAAAATAAAATAACAAAATATCCCTCACACCTGCAAACATACAGATATGCAGATGTACAGCTGAATAGATAGATAGACAGGTAGATAGATAGATAGATAGATAGATAGATAGATAGATAGATAGATAGATAGATAGATAGATAGATAGATAGATAGATAGATAGATAGATAGATAGATAGATAGATAGACAGATAGACAGACTCAGATGAGTATACTAAACTCTCTAAAACGTTCAGATATTTTTTTGGTTGGAGGTACAACGGTTCAGAAAGTTCCCCCCTACAATCTAAGTGACACAGTGGCTTTGAGCCACTTTGTAGGGCAGTGCGTGATAGTCACAGAAAGGTAGAAATGTAGAGCAGAGGAACCAATTTCTCCCTCAGATGACGACCCAATTTGGACCCCCCACTGAGTAACAAGGTGGCCCCCTTAACTTGCTCACCCTAGTCATGCGTCATTACCATATCCACACAACCACACACATACACACGCACGTGCGCGCACACACAAACACACACGCACACACACACGAACACGCATACACAGATTAACACACAAATACACACACACACACACACACACACACACACACTAACACACACACTCATATATACATAGACAAACACCCACAGCCCCCCCTCCCCTCCCCCCAACAAACACACACACACACACACACACACACACACACACACACACACACACACACACACACACACACACACACACACTCAGAGAGCGTACACTGGTGGGGCACTCCTTTGTTCCCTCTGTAGTTTTCCTTGTCTATAGAGCTGTGCTCAAACGGCTTGTTACTATGTGACATCCATTGACTCCCGGGGCCCCCGCTGGGCCCATCTCACTGTGGTTAAGGCTTCAGAGGAGGGACCCAGCCTTCACTCTGGGCTCCTTCAGCAGAGGCCCCTGTATAAACCGACGAGGAGGGCCAGGGACGAGCCGCGCTGGCTGCTGCTGCTGCGGGAGCCCGCACGCTTTGATAGCAACTGCTAACAAAACGTCTGGACGTATGGTGTGTGTGTGTGTGTGTGTGTGTGTGTGTGTGTGTGTGTGTGTGTGTGTGGTGCCAAGGGGCGCCGTGAACACAAAGAAATGGCTGGGAGACATGGGGGACTAGATGAAGGATGGAGGGAGAGAAGGACGCGGACGCCTGACACACTGAGCTGAACAGAACAAAAGCCCAACAGAGACACCGTCTATCGCGGTTCATGGTTTATTTATATTCGTTTAAATTTACGTTGGCGAGCCAATGATTTGTCATTTTACCTGCGTGTGTCACATACGTAGGAAGATACGTGGATGTTATTTTGTAGATTGTGTTTTCACTCATAAACGAGAAACCTTGTTGCAGCAGCTTGTTTATGGATGATGAATCATTTTTGGTATTAAACCTTTTATAATAGATTATGATTAACCAATGACTGTGACTCATTTCAGACTGTTATCCAACAGCTCCCTGCTCCATATTGTTCTACCAAATAGGATATGGTAGAAACACAAGGAATCACCTGAGTGGCTGTCTTGTACCTTGAACTATATTGTAACCATAACCAACACATTCTCAACAAGTCGCAGCTCTGGAGCTTATGACCAGTGAATATTTTTTTACAGTTTTTAAATTGATCGATTTTACAATTTATAAAATTTGGAAGTTAAATTAGAATTTAATTAATTAATTAATCAGCTCACCTAT
>NC_136936.1:38347559-38357559 GCF_949987615.1 Pollachius pollachius
AAAGAAGGAGAGAGAGAGGGGGAGATTTAAGGCTGTGACGGTCACTGACATTTCCCCGTTGCCGTGGCCCTCTCGGAGCGTATCTCCCGGCGCTCGGCGTGATGATGGCCTGCCAGGGAGACGCCCGGACGGGGAGCCATGTGTCCATCACAGGTTTCCCTGGTGATCCACAGGCGGCGGCCCTCACTGGCAGTAGTCATGATGGACACCCTGTGGGGGACAAAAGAGGCCGAGATAGAGGGAGAGCAAGAAAGAAAGAGGGGAACGAGGGAGAGAGAGAGAGAGAGAGAGAGAGAGAGAGAGAGAGAGAGAGAGAGAGAGAGGGTTGGGGGCTGGGTGGGTGGGGGAGGAGGAGGGAGAGAGAGGAGATATCGATTTAGTGAGACATCAAAAGGTCAGTACAGTCGGTGGCTATAGATACAGCCAGACACTGTTTGTGTTGTACTGAGGAAGGGGACCTGGGCTTCTCCACCCTTGGTTTTCAAAGACTATTTTCTGTTTGATATATGTTTGCTTGTTGTTGTTTAGGAGTGCGGAGTGAACGTGTGATTTGTGATAAGCACGACAAGTATAAACAACAACAACAACCAGCAGAACCATGAGCACACACATGTGCCTGCGACCTTGTGTACACACACACACACACACACACGACACACGAAGACATAGCACATTCACAAAAACAAACACACCCAAGCACGGACGCATTTACGCATGCAAGCACAAGCGCACGCGCACATACAAACACACACAAACACGGGCCACACATAATCACTTTTCCACACGGCCCAATAAGACAGGTTTGCTTAATAGCCGGTAGGTTATCAGTTCCATTAGAAATGGATAAATTTCATTCCGTTGCACTTAGCTTTGCTAAACTGTGCGATAGCAATCTAATGGCCCTGGGAACAAATAGAGTAATGTTATCAGAATCATTAAGAGCAATTTATCTATTACACCAGCAATGATCACGGCAAAAAAACATCCTTCACATGTTCCAATCGGGTCTATCTTAACGACGCAGTTTGTTGATCACTGGAATCGACAGGGTTCAGAGGTCAGCCGGGTCAAGCAGTTATCTGGGTGCACCAGGGTGGCAGTAGGGACCATAAAAGTGGTGTTTCCTATCTGGGGTCTTTGACCCTCCCATTAACCCCACCTCAGCCACCTGAAGAATTATCGCCTGTCAGTGTGCTATAGAAATTCTTTACAGCATCCAGTGGGCTGGCGTGCGTGGGAGGCAGCGATAGAGGACTGCAGATGTTGTACACCACTCTCTATTGAGTGAGTGAGTGAGTGAGTGAATGAGTGAGCGAGCGAGTGAGCGAGTGAGCGAGTGAGCGAGCAAGTGAGCGAGTGAGTGAGTGAGCGAGTGAGCGAGTGAGTGAGTGAGCGAGTGAGCGAGTGAGTGAGCGAGTGAGCGAGCGATTGAGCGAGTGAGGGATCGAGTGATTGAGAGCAAAGATGTGTGAGAAAGAAAGAAAGAAAGAAAGTAAAATAAAGAAAATACAATAACAGGGAGGAAGGAAGGAAGAATGAACGGAATGCATCTAGAAAGAAAGAAAGAAAGAAAGAGGAAAGGAAGGAAGGAAGGAAGAAAAAAAGAAGAATGAATAGTAAGGAAGAAATAAAAGGTAAGAAATACATAATAGAAGAACAAGGAAGAAGGAAGATGAGGGGAGGGAAGGAGAGGAGGAAGAAACAAGAGGAAGACGGAAAGAAGAGAAGAGGAGGGAAGAACCTCAGAAAGAATGAAAGAAAGAAAAAAAAGCAGAGCGGAAGGAAGAAAAAAATAAAGATAGAAAGCAGGGCGGAGGGAAGACAGAGAAAACGTGTAACGGAAGAGGAAGGAAGAAAAAAGGCAAGGGGAAGGAAGAAATCAAAAAGAACAGAAGAAGAAAGACAAAGGATAAAAAAGGAAAGGAAGGAAGAAAGAAGAGAAAGAACCAAATAACCTAGAGAGATGGAGAGAGAAGGAAAAGAAGAGAAGAGGAAGACAGAAAGAAAGTAGAAGAGCCCAATGTAGCGAGGCCGTGTCTCTTTAAGTAACACGGGCCACGGGACATGACTGCCGAGCTCCACCGCGGCCGTGCGCCAGCAGCCACACTGCTTGTTTTCCACAAGAGACACATCGCAAGACTCCAACCCTCAACCTTCAAACTACACACACAGCAACAAACACCCACACACACACACAACCAAAAATACCCGCACACCCCCGCACACACACACAGACTTGCGCATACACACACACACACACACACACACACCCACACACACCCACACACCAACAATCACACACACACAGACACAATCACAAACAAACACCCACCCACACACACACACAGACACACACACACACACACACACTCACACACACACACACAAATACCCCCCCCACACACACACACACATACATACAACCACACACACACACACACACACACACACACAAACAAACACGCACAAACACACACACACACACACACACACACACACACACACACACACACATTCAGGCCCCACAATCTATTTACAGTGGGTCAATGCTCTGCAACAACAATAACAATAACAAAAAACAAGCAGGAAAATCCATAAATCTATAAACCATTTCTTAGGTCCAATCATAACTAATCATGCATAACTGTGAAAGAAATATGTATTGATCTATAAGCCTATTTTAATATCTCCAGTTCCTTATTCTTACATGCTATTACCAACCGCCATTGATGGGGTATAAAGTTGCACACCCACCCACCCACACACACACACACACACACACACACACACACACACACACACACACACACACACACACACCCACCCACCCACCCAAACAAACACACACACACACACACACACACACACAAACACACACACAAACACACACACGTAGGTAGTTTTGCACATGCTGTGTTGTGTTCACATTTATTTGTGACACACATAACTTTTCTGTATATGTATTGAAGAGTAAGCCTATGCGTGACCTGGCCCTGCAGTCATATTTGCTGCCCAATTTAAATCTATTGAAAAACAATTCAAAACAAGGCCAACTCGATGTTGGCTCTATTCAATCTGCATTTAATATATTCTAAAATGGCATGGAACATTTTGCTGCCAATCATCATGTCAGCGACTTGTTCCAGACTTTCCAGTGTGTGCCATTAATGAGCCCGCTGTGTTTGCCCAGATTCTCCCCGAAATAGGTTATTTGTGTTGTAGATGTTGTCAAAGTTATAATCAAGACATGAACGGTGACAGAGTGAACCTCAGACTTGTCATTTGGTGTCACTGGTGGTGGTGAGTGAGGTACCCCTTCACTGTAAAGCGTCTTTGAGTGTCTAGAAAAGCACTATATAAATTCATTCCATTATTATTATTATTTTAACTATTTTATGTTCTTGTATTTTCTCGAGATGCTCAAAGAGTCACGTGGGCCTCAATGTACAGTAATTGTAGAAGGAACAGCTAACTCTTAAAACATGTGAAACTGTAGAGTGGATTAAGAGACGGGTCGGCCTATAATAATGAATCACCACTTAGAATAAAGCCCTTTAGGCATACATATGCCACCGATCGAGGAGAGACGGATACACGCAGATATATATCGTTCTGCTTGAAAATAAAATACAAAAAACATAAGAGACAATTATGGGTTCTTTTTACGCAACTTTTCTTTGGTTCGGTTCCCGGACCAACCCCGCTGTACCGGCGCTTGAGCTCCGCTCCTCCTGAGTGGCAGTTCGTTTACGAGTGGGGCTCATTCTCATGCGATCCCTCGCGCCTTCATTATGATACACTGGCGGGAAATGAGGGGTCTGCGAGCTGCTGGCGCGCTGATTACCGGTCCTCGGGGACCCTCTGTTTTTCCCGGTAATTGATAGTTAGGCGCAGCTCTAATCAAACGCACCGTCTGTCTCCACACGGAGACCTGCGGCAGTCCGGACTGACGCGCTGTGCTCGGTGCGCCATGAGGGGGTATTTTTCCGATTTGAGCAAAGCGGTTAACCCCCCCCTATATGAACCTTTTACTTTATTGGAGGGTAGGAATAAACAAGTTTCCCTCGCAGGGCATGGATCGTCATGTACATCGGTCAATGGTCCAATCGATTGATTAGCGTTTGTCGCCCGATTTGTATCGGACACGGATCATCAGGATTGCATGACGAATCCCAGGATGAATTCTCATTCATGCATTCATTTAAACGACAGAAAGGGCAGGTGTGACCCCTCCGAAACTTTCATCGTCTTCTTTCGAGTTTCTCTTCCTCCTCATTCCTCCCTTAAAAAGCCCCGGATCCCCGTGGCTCGCGTGGTTTTGTGTGGTCCCAGGCTGCTGGAGCACTGTCCCCCTTTTTTATCACTTCTCTAACGGGGTGTTGCTTCCCCCCCCCCCAGTCCCCCTCGCACCTGCGTTGCTCTCACGTCCCCTTAAGGAATGCGCTGGGGCTTGTAATCGTCTTTGTGGGTGCATTGAGTTGTACGCCTGACTGAAACTTCCCAAACCTCACAGCGAGCTGCCCGCTGAATGGGACTCAGCGTGGGGCGGCTCTCCAACCGGCGGCCGATGCCAAATTCCTACAGTTGCGCTCACACAATCACTCCCACACAGGCCCAGCTCCCCGCCAGGCGGGAGGCATGGGGGGAGGAGGGGGACGATGGGGGCCAAAGGGGGGAGGGGGGGGGGTCTGAGCGGGGAAGGAACAAGGAGGGGAGAAACGTCTTGAATTAACTACTAATTAATTTCCCCATTTTTTTGTTACTCTCCGTCCTAAATGCTATTCGTGTTACTATGCTGGGGCTCTTATCTGTCCTTAATTGGAAATTAAATCGTTTGATAAGCCCCAAAAACGGTGAGGCGCATTATTCACAAATGGTAAGTGCAATAATAGGCTGCATTAAGCGCGTCATCATCAAACACGCGTCAATATGAAGCACAATAAGCAGAGGATGAGGAGGAAGACGAAGAAGTAGAAGAGGAGGAATCAGAAGTAGAAAAATAATAATAAGAAGAACTAAAAATAAGTATGAAAAATATTGGTCAAAGTTTGAAAAACCAATGGGTAATTGTGTAAAGTTGCCGTGCAGCGGCGCCGTGTCTCGGTGCATTAGGTCTGTGTGGCGGAACAGAGGAGCTGTGGGTAGATAGACCCGCTCCTGGAAGACCGCAGGATTAAGAGGCAGCAAGATTGTTAAACATGTCAACGTGTAATTGCACGATAAGGCCCTCGCGAGGAATTCATTGGCCCAGTTGCTTTCTCTATTTCGCGCTAATCTCACCCGGCACATTCGTTCTGTGCAATCTGTCTCCATAATCTTCTGTGACAGAGCGGGCGAACGAGAGCAGGCTGTTTGGTAATTTTTTTTTAGGGGGAGAACGGAGAAAATATGCAGAGGCGTGATAAAGTGACGCTAATTATCCCCATTTAGGACAGGGAGTGCAAGGGATCGGGGCTTTACGAGCGCAGAGTGTGCGTCTGGCGCTGATGGCCTCCTGCTGCAGAATATATCGGTGGCTACAAGATAAGAGTATCTTATGGTGGAGAGATTTATTGGTCGGTCCGCACTCACGTACGCACGCATGCGTCGTGTGCATAACGTGTGCACAGCCAGATAGATACGCACGCGTACACGCACACTCACAAACACACACGCACACACAAACACACACACACAAACCCACACGTGCACGTACACGTACAAACACACACACACACAAAAACACACACACAGACACACACACACACATGCATACAAACATACATACACACATACACACACACACACATACATCGACACATGCATATATACACACACACGCACACACACACACACACACACACACACACACACCGCTAACGACCCACCTTTATGATGCACTACAGCCTATCCTCTTCTTCGAGGTGTACTTTATTCGGGTTAAATTTGCCAGAACGCTCCTTTTAAGTCTGTCAATGCGCCGTGACGCGCTGCGTCTATTTGGCGTCTGTGTTTAACGCTCCCCCTCTGTTCACCAGGCGAAAACAAGGAGATTGGTGCGAGACGGGAAACGTGCCTGTATCCACGCCGTGCCGTCTTCAACCTGTTAGGTGAAGACGTGAGTCGCTCCAGTTGTTTTGGTTTGTTTAGTTATCTCTTGGAAATCATTTACGCGGCAAACCAAACGTGTGAGCAATGGAAATGTATCGTGCTATATGTCTTGTCATCGATGGAAAGAACCTCCTTAATATGTATTTGACGTTTGACTAAGTTTGAACGGGTACCCTACAATTTGCACATGCATGGCTGTTATATTTGGAAGCCAAATATAAATCCAGCCTCATAGCCCGACCATCATCAGCTATTAGGAGGCTATTATTTTAATTTCAGATCAGATATCTCAATTACATATCGATTATTGTGATTTGTATTGCTCTATAATTAAAAGCCATAAGGCTGGTAAACAGCACATTAAAGCCCTTCTTAAATGATGTGCTGCGGACCAGGTCCTGCACTGTGCAACATGTTGTCAATCTGGTCTCTCCTCAGCCTTAACTTATCATGCAGGGCTTGGAGAATTTTAGGTCATAGGTATGGGCAAATTGTTTTGATTACATTTCAGATAATCGCGATAAACACAAATATGACCATTTGTTGGATAAAATAATTGCCATTTGAATTTGTTAACCAACACATTTTATGTTAGTATATGTGATGAAATAATAATAATAATAATAATAATAATAATAATAATAATAATAATAATAATAAAAATACATTATTGCATAATTGTCAGTCATAATCCTAAATCCATGTGGGCTATTCATGCATATGTGCCTATGAGTTGAATCAAATAAAAGTGAAAATTAAATTAAAATAAACCTTAAAGTCTTCAGCGACTCTTTATGTCCATCGTTATTTTTCAGCTCAAGGAACCTTAATCTTGATTCTCTGGAAATCTATAAAAACAGGGTCTATGTGCCAATGGCATATTGAAATAGAAATACGACATGCTCTTCATCCAATGGACAAAGGTGAGATCATATCTGGCCTTGTTTAAGTTATGCTGTGTCTGATTTTAAAATGATGGTTGATGATTTTTTGTTTTCTCACCATTTTCGTTCTTTAGGCCTACCTTTGTTAAGTAAAAAGCTGCATTTTCCAAACGTTGGCAAAACGTTTTACATGTGCAGGTGTCCTCTTAGATTTGGTTTATGCTTTCTTAATTCTAAACAAACAGATAAAAGCACTCCGTGAGAAGCTTATTCTCTTAATAGATTAGTTTAAACGTGTGTCTCTCACGGAATGCTGTAACCGGTTTTTAAATAGTCCTCTCAGAAAACCCATTACTAAATGACGATTAGAGGGCAAATTAAGAGAAATCATAATGCACATTTTTCAGTCAATCATATGTCGCAGAGCATCCAATTTTCTACACTGGCATCTTCATGTTTGAGCAAATAATGTAGAAGTCATGTAATAAATAAATATATGTGTATATGGATGTCAATAAATGATCCGGCATCAATAGATGGCCCTACACAGAATGTTTTTTCATTTACCTCTCTTCCAAATAACCCAGAGGAGAGACCTGCGGCCCGCTACCATGACGCAGGAGGAATAATTGGAGAAGGAGATGTCCAATAACGAACTACGCGTAAAGGCTATAGGCTTTGCTATTACACATGCATCTAAACTCAAACACACACTAAAGCACACACATAAACACAAACACACACACTAACGCACACACACAAACACAAACACACATGCTCGCGCGTATAGCAAGTATACATTACGCACGCATACACATGCCACAATCAAGCCATATCTAATCTGAAACTAGTCTATTTAAGTTCTTACACACTTAAAGAACAAGCATCACCTTAGGCTATAGATGGAATATTGTCTGTGGTCGACTGACTCGCTCGTTTACGCACGATTACGCAGAAACAATTAGCCAATATTTTGGAAACATATAGTGTGTTCTAGCTGGCTGTGAGCAAATTCAAAAAAATGGTCTAAAGAACCGAAGTCAACATGATTTGATGACAATGTAGTAAAAACAACCAATCTAAGTCCGGGATTTTAAGAATCAAAGCAAAATCTGTGAAATTTATTCAATTTTTCTTCATTGCAATATCAGGGCCTTTCACTTGCAGAAAAGCACTTAAATTACAACAGCAGTCGCCCGTCAGTTTTTGAAATATTAAAATTATTCACAATTTACAATAATTATGTTATTACAATAAAAAGAAAGGATTTGATAATTAATAGACATAGGCTTCTGCAAATGAACAACAAATGTGTAAGGAATGCGGTTTTCATATATCATTTAAAGCACTTTTTATGATTATGACACAGCTTTTTTCATTTTCAATAACTTACAAGAACCCCCAATTTATGAGACATTTTAACCAAATATCCGCTTAAACTTGGCATAGCCCTCGACTAAGACTGTGTTAAGTAATGGACAAAAATGATTTCACAATAACCAATATTTGAACATTATCTTCGTTATATAATTCCACTGGTGGCTGTTCAAAAAAAGCCCAGACGAATATGCTATGTTCCCTTCATTTACATTATCATAAACATTCTGTACAAAATGCAGGTAGTTCTGGGACCGGGATGATTTAGAAAAGAGGTAAATATTTGGTTATGTGTTATCTGTTTGCAGTTTTTTTTTCTCAATGATTACTCTTATGTTATCTTTCTGTCGGCTCTAAATGTGTGTGAGCGGGACCGTCCCGTTGACTCCAGCCGTCGCGCTCTGGTAATGCTGCGGCAAGGCGTGGAGTCTACTTTGCACTGACGGCTCCCCCGGCTCTCCGGTCGGTAAATACATGCTTATCATCTCTCTCAAGTCTCCGGGGCAAGGACCCCGTGAGTGTGTGCTGACAGGAGGGCTTACGCTCGGCTCCGACTTCACCAGCGACCCTAACGTCCCCATGGCAGCCGAAGAGGAGACGCCAGAGCTCTGGTGCTGCGTGTAGGCGATCCCCCCGTAGCCGGACGGAGAGGCGCTCATGTAGCCCTGAGAGTTCGAGATGGGGCTGTATTGCAGGGTCGTCATGTCGTAGCGGTGCATCGGCTGGGGGTTGTGCGAGTGGTGGTGGTGTGCGTGGTGGTGGTGGTGAGCGCTGCTCCCCGGGTGCTGGCTGTAGGCGAGCTGAGCCTCTTGCATCATCGCCGCCGCCGCCGCGGCCGCAGCGACCTGCCCAGAGTACGCACCGTTAGCCCAGCCGTTCATGTGTGCATAACCAGAGCTAGCGGAGCCTCCGTGGCCCCCAGGGCTCTCTAACCTCTGCCCGACCCCGGATGAACCCATGCCGACCCCTAAACCAACTCCACCGGCGCCCCCGGCTCCAGAAAGCAGTCCACCGGCTAGGGAATACTTGTCCTTTTTCAGCAGAGTTTTGGTCTTCCGTCTAGGCCGGTACTTGTAATCCGGATGCTCCTTCATGTGCATGGCGCGCAACCGCTTCGCCTCATCGATGAACGGACGCTTTTCAGCCTCGGACATCACCTTCCACTCGGCGCCCAGTCTCTTGCTGATCTCAGAGTTGTGCATTTTGGGGTTTTCCTGGGCCATCTTTCTCCGCTGACCGCGGGACCAAACCATGAACGCGTTCATCGGTCTCTTCACCCGGTCCTGGTTGGCTTTAGACCCACTGTTCGACCCCGTCTGCCCCGTGGACGTGTTAGTTTGGGGTCCGGGGGAGTGGAGGTCAGTTTCCATCATCATGCTATACATTCACCCGGTTGTTAAAGTTTGCCAACAACAGGAAAAAAAAGTGATTTCTAAATATGTTGGGCAGGTGCGCACACGGTCGCTATGATGCGAACAGGCGAGGCTGCTTTTCTTTCTCTTCTCAAAGATATTATCTTAACCCAAATCGATCAAATACAGAAGGTACGTAATAATCCGAAAGAAATAAAATGTTCTCCGCGTCAGTATTTACCCTCTCTTCGCGTGTTGGTTCACATCCACTACGATAGAATGCGCATTGGAGCCACT
>NC_136936.1:38362559-38365059 GCF_949987615.1 Pollachius pollachius
CAGCTATAGGGGGTTGTTAATAAGGGGGGATGTGAGAGAGTTCAGGTTAGAGTTAGGTCTAAAAGCATTGAGCAGCCAGTGCTAAACAGTACTCTGTTTAGATTATCCTGTTCAGGAACATCCTCATCTTCAAGTCCTCAGACTCAGCTGGTTTCAAACAAAACACTTTAAATTCAGATGGAACAAATGACACACACACACACACACACACACACACACACATATTTCAGCAGTCTGCACACAACCACACACATGAAACCAAATAAATGTAGAAAAGAAGCAGGGTTTACACATTGAACATGCTGAATTTCTCAGCAGTAACGTGTGTGATTTAATTCCGTGTTCAATATAACATTTTTGATCCCAAAATACGAAAACAAGGCCATATACTCCAATTGAACTTGTTGCACAATTAAAACAGCAAATCTATTTGGCAAATACTTCCTGTTCTTGTCCATATCTTTGACAGATGGAAAAGGAATGCTTGAGATAGCTGACAGAGGTCGGTCTGAGACATCAACAAGGTTAGAGGGAGAGAGAGAGGGAGGGAGACAGGGATAGAGGGATTGTCAGAGAAAGAGAGTGAGCGGGAGAGAGTGAGAGATAGAGGGCGAGGGATCGGGATAGGGAAGGGGGGGGGGGGGGGGGCAATGTCAATCTCAAGGCAAACAGCAGTGGATAATCATGGGCTTTGGGAAAACACTGTGTCCATAATGCTATTACCCAGGATTACCTACTCCAGCAGAGAGGCCGAGACTCTCTTCACATGTTCCCAAGACCTTTCAGATAATCATCTGATCACAGATGACAAACCGAGAAGAATCCCATTATTCACAAAGAGGAAAGAAGAAGAAAAAAAACTGTGTTTTGAGAACACGACTTTGGACTATATTAGGCCTGTTGACCAGACACCAGATTCAGAAATAAGTACGCCACTCTCACACTCTCTCTCTCTGCTCCGTCTCTCTCCCTCTCTCTCTCAATCCTCTGTATGCTTCTTCACTCTCTCACTCTCTTAACCACCTGCTCTCTCTCTCTCTCTCTCTCTCGCTCTCTCTCTCTCTCTCTGTCTTTCCCGTAGGGCAATTAGAGACAAGATTTTTATGCATTGTTCAGCTTATCAATTAGCCATAACACCTTCCCCTCTGATTGGCCGGTAATGAGTGTAATGGTTTTAACAGTCGGGAGCCGCAACTCTTAGAGGGGCCGTGCTAATGGTGTCGCCACGGCGATGGATTCACAGTTGCGGCTTGGCGGAAAAAGGGTTGGGGGTGAGAGGAAGGAGGGGGAGGAGGAGGAGGTAGAGAGAGGTGATATAGTCGGCCCTCTCTGCTAACACATTGCTAATTAGAGCGCACCGTCACTCATTACTGATGTAATAGGGTGTAACAGTAATGGGTGTCAGGCAAGCCCCAACAAACAAAGAAAGGAGGAGGTTGTGGTGGTGAAGGGTGGAGGTGGAGGAGGAGGGTGGGTGGAGGTAGAGGAGGTGGGGGTAGCTGTGGTTGTGAGGAGAAGGGGGGCAGGGGGTGAGGGGTGGTATAGTCTTTCTAAGGCGTAAAAGGTGAGAAGAGCAGCATAACGCAAAGGAAGAAGAAAAGCACCTGGATGCTATGGCCTGGGGGATGGGGCGCAAGGGAAGGGGATGGAAAGAGACGGAGGGATGGAGGGCTCAGTCAGAGTGATGCGTGGAGGGAGAGAGAATGAGAGAGAGAGAGAGAGAGAGAGAGAGAGAGAGAGAGAGAGAGAGAGAGAGAAGCTGCAGGGTGAGAGATATCCACCACCACTGCACTCTACCACCAGCCAGCTCCCTCTATTCCCAGCTAAGTTTTAATGTACACAAGATGGTCCCGGTTCAAAGACCATTAATGGAAGACGTGTTTGTTTGCTGCTGACGGTGTCGCATCGGGGAGAGAGTGGAATGAAAGGGCATACGGCAGGGGAAAAAAGGAAAAGGCTTGAAGTTAGGTAAAGGAGATGGGGAGAGATACTGTATATGGCAAAAACAGAGAAAAACACAGTAAGTGTGTCATGTATAGTGCTGTGTGGAGGTGGCTGGTGCAGAAGGGAGAGGGTATGAGGACAAGGCAGAGCGATCATCACTAGGTGAGCCCCTTTTGCACTTAGAAACCTTATTAGCACCCCCTCCCACACACACACACACACACACACACACACACACACACACACACACGCACGCACGCACACACACATGAATAATTTCTGTTTTATTTTATGTCAACATACATACAGAAATATATCACAAGAAATCAGAAGATACAAACAATCGGAATAGCTTGTCAGCAGTGTGTACTGTGTAGACTACGATCCAAAAACAAACACACTATTTGTACATCACGGGTACAAATAGCCATGCCTCAACCATATAGTGCGCCAGCCCATGAGGGCATGTGTAGAGCAGCAGTTAGCTACCTGCCTGGGCTTCTCCTGTGTCATACCCATCCTCCTTACCACTACACACACCAACACACACACCATA
>NC_136936.1:38375059-38395059 GCF_949987615.1 Pollachius pollachius
AAGTTTGGGTCTAAATGTCAAAAAGGGCCGTCAACAGAAACTCCCATGATGCATTCTGATGTATATCTATTGTACGTCCGTGGAGAAAGAGATAAGTAAGATATGATTGGTGTGCTTTTTTTGTGGGGCTTGCATGTGTGCGCGCCTTCTCAACTAGCCTGTTGATCTGTTGTCTTGCAGCCACCGGGTATTAAACTATGTTGGCTCTCTGGTCGCACCACAGTGACAGGTATGACCACCTGTTTGTTGAGCCCTGGCGGAGACAACCAACGTGCGGCTCCTCTGACAAAGACCGCCACCTAAGTAAAAAAAAAAACGGTGAATTTCCTTCTCGTAATAAAAAGCGTATAAATACTTTCTTCATTCGGTTAGGATCTCAGTGTCTTTTCATATACATATTATGTGTTTTGAGTGGTCACTTTGACAGTTTTTTAAATAATTTTTGGCCATAAACCTCTGCAAGATGGCCATTAAATTCCCACCCTCAAAGATCAGTTCTGCTGCTGGCTGCAAAAACATTGGACTCAATCAATGGCGGCATCAGTGCGGCAATATTTACGTTTCCGTAACGGTCGTGTGTGAGCCGAGGGGGGAGGTCGTGGAAGCAACGTCCATATTTACTACGACCTAGGCTCTCTCCCCACATCGAGCCCAGCGTCCTGACAGGGCAACACAGCAAACAGCCTCACCTCAGCAGGCTACAGGCTTGAAAGTGTAGTGGTCAATAAACCCAACCTGATTCTGCCATATATGTGAAGGTTAACTTGGGAAGGACGTGCACACACTCACACACTTACACAAGAACACACACCCACACACCAACCCACCCACACACACACACACACACACACACACACACACACACACACACACACACACACACACACACACACAAACACTGAACAACACACACACATACAACCCAAATATACAGCTCAGATGATTTAGAAAGAAGGACCGGATCGAAGATAGAGGGAGAGAAAACGAGAGAGAGAGTGCATATGGCAGGGATAAGAGGAGGGAGGGAGGGAGGGAGTGGGTGGAAGAGAGGGAGAGAGATATAGAGAGCGAGAGAGCGAGAGAGGGCATGGGATGGATAAGGGAGTGAAATAGAGGGAGGGCAAAGGGCGGTACAGAGAGAGGGAGAGAGAGAGAGAGAGAGAGAGAGAGAGAGAGAGAGAGAGAAAGAGAAAGTGAGAGAGGGCATGGGAGGGATAAGGGAGCGAAATAGATGGAGGGCGGAGGGTAGGAGGGAGGGAGTGAGAGAGAGAGAGAGAGAGAGAGAGAGAGAGAGAGAGAGAGAGAGAGAGAGAGAGAGAGAGAGCGAGAGAGAGAGAGAAATCTGATTGATTGTTAGGGCTCCCTATCATGTTGAGATTGTTCCTACCTTGTTCCCTGCCCATTGTGCCGGCAGGGCGGTGGGGAAATCTAATTCCCGGCTGCCTTGTTGAGCAAGGAGACACTGACTGACACTCATGAGTTAAACGCTAATTGAAGGCGGCAAAGGTTTTGGCGCAGGGTTCTGAGAGCCCAGTCTGAATGAAACACGACCTTGCTCCGAGAACACCACAATAGAGCTAGAGCTAAAAGCTGTTCATACTCACTCTCTCTCTCTCTCTCTCTCTCTCTGCCATTGAGCATACATGTCCACACATAGGGCTGTATGTGGACAGGAATACCATGCAGTTTTACGTTGTATCTCTTCCACACACATACACACACATATATATATATATATATATATATATATATATATATATATATATATATATATATATATATATATATATATATATATATACACACTATATATTTACAGACAGGGCAGGGAAAGGAAGGGAGGGACAATTCATCTTGTTTGATTCTCTATATGTCATTGAATGAGTGCTTTTTGGTCATATTGAATCATGTACAATCCTCCTTCTTTGGTGATCAAATCATCTCAACACAGCCACACAAACAGACTGAAAATTTTGGAGAGAATCTGTTAAGAATAAGTTTCTTAACAGAATTAATTTGTTGAAGAGAATTATGCAAGAAAATTCTCTCCTTTTACCTCAAACATCCATAGAGCTAGATCAATTCAAACGATAGTAAGAGAGACAGAGATAATGGAGTTTAACAAACTTGTTCTTTGTCTTCCCTCAAATGTTACATCTTGAAACTGCTGAAAACCAGGGCAAAATGATTTTCTGCTACAGGCAGTTAATAAAGATATCGTCCTTAATCGACTTCAAGAGTTCGGATATTGACTGGTCCTTCACCATGGGTCAGGTTTGAACTTGAATCGTGGGTTCGACATTCAATATTTATCTTCTTTTTACCCGGCTCATATTAAGAGAAGCTCAGACACACTGAATACCCTTTAAAGATACGTTCGCTATCGGGTTTCTAAAGTTAAGTCAATGATGTCAAACATTTTTGGGAGTCAAAAGTGAAAGTGTTGGGACGTTGCGTTTAATGAAATTCTCCACCTTCCCCAACACACATCAACACACATCCTGCGACCTGCACACAGTTTAGCGATTATATCGCCATGTGTTCAAATAATTCAACTTGAAACAGAAAGGTTGCTCGCATCTAGCCCAAATGTAATATCCTAAATGAATCAAGAGGGTACACTGGATAGCCTACAGATGGAAGCATGCAAAACACATTCAAAGAAATAATGCTCAAACTTATAAACACACATGCACACACACACAAACACATGCAAACACACATACACACACACACACACACACACAAACTTTCAAGCTAATTCGTTTTCCAGCCGACAAACACAGGGATTGTTCTCCAGTGCCATGCTAGCGGCGACAGTTGCGGCACAAGGGCCCTCCTCCTCCTCCTCTCCTACCATCTTCCTTCAGGCTGCGCCAACGTAGGTTTGAAAATGTGTGTTTTGTATGTGTGTGCAAATCAAAGACCACACAGGAAGACAACCACGAACACACACACACACACACACAGACAAACAGAGCTGCTGTTGTTGAAGTTGCTTCCCTGCAGTGTCCGCTGTGTCTTCTGTTGTTTGTTTTAGATTCATATTGATTCCTCCCATTACTACTAAGTCCAAACTCTGTCAAACTACATAAAATAGACATTGCAGTCCATACGGCCTGTTATAAACCAATAACTGCATTGACAAGGACAAAGAACACTGAAACCAATTTCCCCTTCTCCTGCGCACAAAACCTGGGCGTGCATTCAATTGCATTAGATTCCAGGGACAGTGTGTAAAGGGGAACAAATTGATCCATCACATAGTTAAGTATTTGAACTTGCTGGCGTTGTGGGTGACATGCACAGCTGTGTGTGTGCGGGAGACAGAGAGAGAGAGAGAGAGAGGAGAGAGAGAGAGAGAGAGAGAGAGAGAGAGAGAGAGAGAGAGAGAGAGAGAGAGAGAGAGAGAGAGAGACCAGGAGCGGGAACGATGGCCTTGGGTTGGTTGCAGCGGCTGCAGTACTGTCTACATTTAGATATATTTCTTTTCTCCTTTCCTTTTTTATATTTTTTTTATTTTTTTTTCTAATGGAGAGGTTTGTCACAAGGCCATCCACATGTCAGTGCTTTGCTAATTACAACCTTATCAGCCGAAGAAGGACTCAGGCACTGTGAGCTCCTTCACTGGGGGACATCTGCAAGCAGACAAAGCCTGGAAGGCCATGTCACCCCAGCCTCAATGGCTAATGAACAAACACAAGGGGCTGTTTTTTTTCTCCTCCGATTCATTATCGACACATTGAATGAATTCCAGGTTCTTTCGCTTGTCGTTCGCTCAGCGTATTATCTTTCCATGAGCCTGTCAATCAAACTAGTCCACAAACAAGGCCCTATCTGCCCACATACACCAAGAGACGTGCACGCACACACACACGAGCGTGTACACGCACACACACACACAAACACACACACACACACACGCACACGCACACACACAGTCACACAGATGTTCATGTGTGTGTACCCTGCTATGCCCACACACTTACACAAATATACAGACACACAAACATACACACCAAATACTTGTTGAAGTTAACTCTGCCTGATAGGATAGACAAGCATTGAGTATGTTTTATGAAAGCATAGCCATAACACCACAAGTATGTAAAAACTCAATACAGGCACAGTCTAATCCCACTGTGCCCACACACGTACGTAAGCACACACAACTACACACATAAAATGTGCACACACGCACACACACACACACACACACACACCCACACACACACACAATAAGAGAAACCAAATCAGCTAATTAAGATGTCATGGGTGAGCAGGGAGTTCACTCAAACAGGGCTAGACAGATGTCTCACTCCGGTGACTTCAAAAGGCAAATAAAGAACACAGCAGCATGTAATGTGATTTAGATATAATGCTTCCAGGTCAGAGGTTAGGACTACAATGCTGGGCAGTGGGAGAGCAGCTGACAAGCGTGTAACTAACCATGACGGATGGGAATTCAATGGAGTGCTTCGCACTTCTCGCTTGGAGCCGGACAACACACACGCACACGCACACACAAGACACGACACAACACAACCTTCTGAGGTAGAGCTCAGAGGAGGAAGAAGGAAGGGCCGTTTGATCACCACTCGTCACCATTTTGAGCATGACATGAAATCAGCACTGAGGAATAATCAACGAGATATGTAATCAGATGAATGAAAAAAGTAATTGAATCACAGCAGATAGGATGATATTGTAGTGTTGAGTGTAGAGAACGCAGTTGTTTGTCTACACTGGGATATAAAAATATTTCAAGCCTTTAACCCTTAAGCACATCTGACTACGGCCCAAGTATCAGCTTCATTAAGGAGGCGACGCTCCTGTTGTTTAAGAGGCTACGGGAGCCCGGTTTAAACACAGTTCAAACAGGAGAACACTGCATAAGCGTGTAAATAGATCCATGACATCTGCGACACCGCGGACCAATGACAGCATAAATTAAACCCATCTCGAGCAGCGCTGCTATCCGTAGCCTCCATTTATGATTTGGTGTTGAGATAATTTAGCTTCACAGTAGTACAAAAGACAAAAGGCAGATATTTTTTTTCTTCTCTCTTTTTTTTTCCCAACTGTAGCGTGTGAGTGGAGGGGGGGGCCTGGCAGAAGAGAGCTATTAAATAAGGAGGGAGTGCAGATGGAAGGAGGGGAAAAGGTGAAGGGAGAAACAGAGACAAAGAAGGGTTAAAACCTCTCGCCCATTATGCTATCACCCCTCCGTACACTCAGAGAGGAATTAACAGGAGAAATTAGCAAAGCAATTACCACTTTTAATTGGACTAATTCTTCTCGTCCTGTCACAGCTGCATCCAGGGGAACACTTTTAAAACCTCTCCGAACGTGCTTTATTATTTTTTTTACTCTCCCCCCACCCTCTTTACAAACGCTATTATTAATTTCACAAATTTGTGTCGGCCTCTTTTCAGCCTGTGACACCTGAGTCATCGAGGGTGAACTGCTGTCAGCTTCCCCTCCAGATTATTATCTTCTCTTGGTGTCCCTCCATCTCGCTCTCTGCTTTGCTCTCTCTGTCTCTCGCTCGCTCTCTCTCTTCAACAGATACATAACAGCCTCTGTCCTTGCCCTTCTGCCTGCACTCCAGTCTCTCCTCTCCATCACTCTATTCTCGTATGTCTCCCCCCCACCATCATGGAAACAAAATAGAATGGTAGTGTATTTCACGGGCGAAAGGGAAAAATGGCGGCAATCAACAATGAAGCGCCAATTTTGTGTAAGCAATCTTTTGCACAAACAGTCCGATCATCATCTAAGGCTGACAATTTTGCCTCCACTGTCTATTGGATCGTAAAGTTTTAAAGCTGATGCACTTACATTGCACTCATATGACTGACAGTCATTAATGCCCCTAAAGGGATTTTAGAACGTCCAGTGTGACCTGGTCAGTGTTTCAGTGTTTCGTGACATTTGTGAGCCCTGGTTGTTTGTGTCATGCGCTGGCCTACATGAAGCGATGTGACCACTGTCTGGGTAAATAAGGGGATGGAACCAAGAGTTTGGAGGGACTAAACTTCAAACAAAACCTCTGAAGGGTTTCAACTAAACCTCTGTAGGTTAAAACTTAACCTCTGTAGGTTCAGACTAAACCTCTGGAGGTTCAGACTTAACCTATGGAGGTTCAGACTCAATCTCATGAGGTTCAGCTTAAACATCTGTAGGGTCAGACTATCTTTGGAGGTTTCGTCTGAACCTCCAGAGGTTAAGTCTAACCCATCCAGAGGTTTAGTCTGAACCTCTGGATGGGTTAAATTAAACCTCTGGATGGGTTAAACTAAACCTCTGGAGGGTTTAAACTAAACCTCTGGAGGGTCAGACTAAACCTCTGGAGGGTTTAAACTAGACTAACCCCCCAGAGGGAAGAGGTATAATGCCCGTCCTCCTTGGAGCTGAGGGGTTGCTGGGGATGCGCTCGGTTTCTCCGTCCTCCAACAGTATCGGTTTTATTGATCGGATCATTGACCCCTACGGTTGTTTGACTCAAGTCGGCACTAAAGTGTAATTTTTGTGTTCAAGAGGCGAGGTGAGGCCGGGGGCTATCTGGGGACCTATCTGTTGCATCCCTGATAGCTTTAAGTCATTTGGCTTACCCTGACACAGTGCGATGGCCGTCTGCTCCGAGGGCCACAGATTTGTCCACAATGAGCTCGCTAGTCCAGAAGTAGCGATTCCCGTGGTGGCCAGTGGGAGAATGCCCTGCCGCCCGGATGGTCTGATGGGAATCGGAGAAAATCAATAAGCAATGATAGACTTCTGCTGTCCACTCAGCTAATCCTGTTAGTGATAGCTGTGGATTTAATCGAATGGTTGCACACACACACACACACACATCCACGGACTACAGTCTCCCCCCCGGACAAGGAGCGGCGCACGTGCATGCGTCAGTTAATGTGCACGCACGCACAAACACTCACAGACACATGCACGCATGCATGCACGCACGCACACATCACACACACACACACACACACACACACACACACACACACACACACATCACACCCTATCGAGCACTTAACCCCATAGCATTCTTAAAGATACAATCTGAGGAACTCCTACACATTCTCCTCTCTGCCATTTGATAAAGACAAGAAGCAAATGAGCGGAGGGTTCAGTGGCACGTTTAATGACACCATCAGTCAGCGTATATTAAATCCCCTGCCCTGAGTCTTAACTTGGAATAGATCGCTTCTTTCACACTTCCATTGAAGCCATAGCCGGAATAGGAACACATTTTGTCCCTATGATCATGCGATAAGGGATCTCCGCTTTGATATGGAGATCAGCACAATGCATGGCATTGGAGCATGGAGAACTGAGCAGAAACGGACCTCCTTTGAGAACGCTGATCCTTGACCGTACGGTATATACATATCAAAGTAGCCACCAACCCACAGTCCCCCACCCCCCAACCACACATATGTTGCAAAGCAATTCCAGGTTAATACTCTGACCCTCCCCAGAATGGAGAGACATAATAAAAGTAGGCCCCCAACTGCTTCATGTTTAAAGGTACATTACGAGAGCACATCATCTCCAGATGACATAATCCCCCCAGCCCTCTCCTCTTCACTCGCTCTCCTCCCCTCTCCCTTAATCTCTCCGTTCCAAAACCCCTCATCTTCTAAGAGGCTGAAAGCTCCCTTCATCTCTCCCTGAGGCTAAAGGGAGAAGCTGCACGCGGCCTGCAGAGAGACAGGAGGAGAAGAAGAAGAACAGCCATTACCAAAGACTGATTAAATTAACACTGTGATGCAGATTTCTTTGACTCCCCTCATCTCCCCCTCTGTCCCCCACTCCCCCCCTGCCTCTAAGGGGTCCCCGCGCAGCTCTCTGATATTTCCATGTCATGAACCCCACAAAATGGTGTGATATATATATCACCAGACCAAGACAACCATGGCATAACCTTGGTTTTAATTGAATTGATAATTCAAGTGAGGGCTATAACAAATAGGTGTAACATAACATAGGTGAAGGTGTAGGTTTTTTTTCATTTGTAATTATGTTTTTTTTGTGTTGCTATTTTGAAAAAGTCCTCTAATAATATTCCAGTCGTTTCAAAACTTCCATGGAGACCCCTAGACCCTTATAGCATCTATAAACTAACAGTGCTTGCAAATATGTGAGAGAGGAGCATGTATTCTTTAATTGATTACTCTGGCCTGCACGATTAGTACTATTAGTGATTTCCCAAAGGTGTGCATGAAGAAAGGCTGGTAATTACACAGGCTTGAGCATAAGCCACCTGCTCTCCGACGCTGAATCTTTAACCCACTGCAACCAACGCGGAGCCCCCAACCATTCCTCCATGAGCTAACCACTGTGCCATCCTCGCTAGCAGCACTTTAATTACAATGTTTCAACATCCAAATAACAAGAGGTTTACATAACTCTCGCAGGAGCCCGCCATTATTCGCTAACTATTCTTGTTATCCCTATCTCCCCGAGCCAGTGCAAGTGGTGTACAAGGACGTTAGCTCCCAGCATGCACTGCTACACCTCGGCTTTGTCCTCTGGGTTCAAAGAGAAACCCAAGTACATAGTTCACTCCATAGCCTTGCAGAAAACTTTACTTTCCCTCTGTGTTAACTCAATTCCAGGCTTTAAAAAACATTGATTAAATTACATCTATCTGTAGCTAATTAATCATTTCTATTGTCCCTAATATTGTCATAAGAAAGGTGCTTAGTAGACACTCTAATTCATTCAAAATAGCACCTCTGGGCTGTCTCGATTGGCTCCATTATGCCAACTGTTGCAAAAATAGTATCTAGCGCTACTTTAATTTAATTTAGAATATTAGGTCTGCAATGTAGACAATGGATATACAGAGAGGGTAAAACATCTTACTTTAAAATAGTTTGGGATCAGCATTAAACCCCCTGAAGGACTTAATAATCTACTCTGTCTCGGTTTATTGAAAAAAGTCCAACCCGGGAATGGTTTTCATGAAATGATGAGTCCCCGTACGTCCTTGATAACCCATAAGTAGTGTATGTGCCGAGTAAATACTTTGGAGGTGTAATATTCCTCTTCCTTGCCGCATATTCCACATCTTTGAATCATTTTCTCATTCGTTCTTAGAATTTCGCAGAAATCTCCCTATATCATATCCTAATTTGACGCCTCCGAAATTGTCCACCATATGGAAATTGTGCAATTTTATTACCTCCAGCTATTCAGTTATCTGAACCAATGGCATTGTCCGAACCCTCTCCTTCATTGACCTCCTTCTGGCTGCTCCCATCTGCTCTGACAAGGTGATGTTTATCTCCAACCAGGAGGAAATTAAAGCCTTGCTTCATGAGCCACCAGATATGCAAATCACATACAGTTGCAAATAGATTGCAGTGCCGTGGTGGTTGATGCTTTATTGGGGTGGGGGGGGCTGCTGAGAGCCTCGCCAGGACTCTCACAGCCGCGAGCAGGGTACCACGCATTCAAATGCAAGAACATACACGCAGAAAATAGTTTGCTTTTAAAAATAAACACAACCACCAGCCACACAATTTTACCTCCGGCCTTGTCGCCTGCAGGGAGAGAAGGGGACGAGAGCGAGCGATGTATGGGAACCGAAATAATAGATCATTGATGCGTCGTGGATCCATCTCCCGGTGGGCTTTATTAACTCTGGCTTGTGTTTAAACACGCTGCCGGCGGCAAACCCTTATCACGCAGATGCTGACGCGACCAGACATGGAAATAAGTTTGTCTGATACCGCCATTACACGGGATGGTGTAGTGGTTATCCTCAGAGATGAGAAATGGGAAAGTAATAGTTTCCATGCAAAATGCGGTCCGTGGCGTTTTGATATGCATTAGTGCATTGTCAGTCCTGCATCGTCGCCACATAGGCGGCTGGCTGTTGTTGTGATTGCGGGCCTGTCGGGTATTGTGGCAGAGGGGGAAGATAGCACTAAACCTGTCCTTGCAATCCCAATCCGGTAGCGTGTTCCTCTCCATCCTCATGTGGATTCTCTCCACTTACGCTATAATTAAGTTTCCTGACCCCTTGTCTCGGGGTCTTAACTAGACAAGGTGGAATATACAGCCTCTGCAGATCTTTGAGCCTGATGCACCCCTCCCCACACACACACACACACACACACACACACACACACACACACACACACACACACACACACATACACCCCAATGTCGCACCCTCCGTTCCTCCCTCACTAGTTCCACTGAAACACACACACACACACACACACTCTCTCTCTCTCACTCTCTCTCTATCGCTCTCCCTCTCATTCTCAGAGTCTGTAAAGCTCTTTAATGGAATAAGAAATTATTAATCGAGTAATTGTGTGGAACACATTAGTTGGCATTGAATTTCCCTCTCTCATTTTCTATGCTTGATTATCAGGTTGTCACCTTTCCACCCCCCCAGCCCCTACCCCCCATACATACGCACACACACACACACACACACACACACACACACACACACACACACACACACACACACACACCACACACAGACACACACACACAGCATATATGTTTGCGCGTACCACTCATTAACACCAATGATCCAACAGTTTTTTTATGTGTTGCGCGAAAGTGTGAGAGAGGGACTCATGATGATTCACCAATTTCTCCTCAACCTCTTAGCTTCTAATGGCAGAACTGGGATCTGGGTGAGAATCCGAGCGACAAACAAAACTCTCACACACAGGACGCAAAAGAGACACAAGCGCGCGCGAGGGAATAACAAATAAAACACAACGTGCGTCATAATCAAATCAAAAAGTGGGTGCCTAATATCAGCGACAGTGAATAGCGGTGAATGACGTTCACAGTCAACGGCGAGAATAAACAAAATCCCTCATCAATCATAATTAGGCTAATTAATTTATATTCGCCGCTGGATGCCTATCTAAATACAGTACGAAGAGACACCATGAAATGAGCATCCACCCCGCAGCGCAGACACAGCCCCTCACGTTCCCTTAGTGAAACACACCCTCGTAGGATTAGACAAGGAAGAATAGGGGGATTATTATTTCATGACCTTTCAATCCTCTGCCTGTCAGGTTGAACTAAAGCCATATATGCTGCCTGAGCACTAATCTCCTTTTGCCTTTGTGTCCGCCCGGGATGTGTCATTTCTTTATCCCCTATATCCAGATTTACTCTATAAAATAAACTTCCCGGCCCCATCTGATAGCGAGCCGTCTTCCAGCCGTCTTCCTTCCCCGGGATAAGGCCCGGGCGCGCTGCCCTGCGTCACCGTGCTCCCCGCTATAGCCCCTGCATTTTGGGGGTGGGGGTTTGGGTGGAGTGGGAAGGGGCTGGGGGGAGAGGGGGTGGCAGATAAGTCAGACAGGGGAATAAGGGAACAGTCAGGAAATGCCACTTTGCCTGTCTCGGAGCAGGTGACAACAAAATGACAGTGACTCTGATTCGAAAAACACCCGACTCTCCTGCCCCCATTCTCAACCCTGTACAGCCTCCGCCAACCCCCCTCCCCACTTCTTCTTCTCTTTTTGCTTCTAACCCCCCCCCCCCCCCCCCCCCCCCCAAACGAATCACGTATTATTATCAACACTTGCCAGGTAGTGGGGTGAAATACAAATAAATTGATATTTAAGCGATGCTGTAAGCAGTGCGCACGACCCCCCCCCCCCCCACACACACACACACACACACACACACACACACCACACATGGCCAGACTGTGCGAATGGACAGACAAAAGCACACACACTCATGTTGCTTCCCCTATCATCCTATCTTAATTACCAGCAAGCCATCGCTGCTCCAGTTGTCAGTCTCATGAAGCCCTTTCGACCCACAATCCTCTCCTCTGCCTGCTGTCTATCCACTGTCTATTCTCTGCCCTGTGTGTGTGTGTGTGTGTGTGTGTGTGTGTGTGTGTGTGTGTGTGTGTGGGGACCGTCCTGCAGACGTCTCGCTGTGTGTCCTGTCTCACTGACCACACTATGTTGTCCTTTTCTGACTCTTCATTAGTTTCTCACAGAGCACAAATTGTCTTACTGTACTCACTGCCTACGTATCTGTCTGGGGTCAACAGGGAACAGCAAGACTTCTCTCTCTCTCTCTCTCTCTCTCTCTCTCTCTCTCTCTCTCTCTCTATCTCTCTCTCGCTCTCTCTCTCTCTCTCCCTCTCTCCCTCTCTCTCCCTCTCTCCTCTGTTTACTTTTGTGTTCAAGGTATTGTACATTGATTTGAATGGAACCATAGGCCTACTCGTTATATTTTGATACTGGTGATGTTATTTGTTATGAGTATACATTTCAGAGGCAGCCAAGTTGAAGCTTACAGGTGGAAAAGGATATGTCAATAAGTGAGAGGATGATTTTAAGTTCTTTATAAAGAAATGTCCCAGAATTAAACAATTTAGCTATTAAAGCGGTTGTGAATACCTGACCCTTTAAGGACAATGCAGGGAGCAAATAAATGCAAAGGCAACTTTTTTTTTAATATACGCCTACTTCATTACATCTATACCATCTTTAAGCATATAGGTCTAATATATGTATATATACAGTATATATGGTGATGCGGCCAAATTATTATTTTGATCATTTTGCGGTTGCCAAAAGATATATATTTATTTCGTAAAAATGTAACAGCAATGGCTTATTTATAATTTATATAGAAAAATATGAATGAAGCCACGAGATCAGCCTATTTGGTTTAACATACTTTAATTTACTTAACAGGTTACATTCAAACACAATCCTCATATCCATCCTCACCTACACAAAGGCATACAATTATTATTAAAATAAATATTGAAAGGTTTGACTATTGTGCAACTGCTTAGGAATGGACAATTCCCCCCGAGCCGCCTTGCCGGACGAGTCCTCGGTATCCGAGCCCCATCAGCCCATTTGGAGGTCTTTATTGAACGCGTTTATTCGCTTGTTGTCATATAAAGGCGTTTTTTTCCCCACCACTTCACCGTTGCTGACACAAGGCAATGTGGTCTATTTGGCACGGCTGCCTTTTTTATTTATCGACAGTAGCCCAAATACAGTTGGCCTACAGGATCCCCCGTAAGGAGTTGTCCTGCAGTCAAATATATATTTTTTGCGTGATCAATAATAAAAAAAAATAAAAAAAACTGATAAAAGTATATCAGCGGAGAGTGTAACACGAGAGGATAAAACTGTAGCCCATGTAAAATGTCACTTTAAAATGTCAGAGTTAGAGTGATAAGCATCTCGGGATGCAGGGAGGACTTTGGTGAGAAGTGACTAATTACCCCGTGGACCGTTCTGATAGTGGAGAATAATTAGAGTCCCACAATAGACCCCACCAGCATCTGAATAACAAGAGCAACATTTTCAATGGAAATTTTAATTTGATTTTGTAGCGAGTTCCCTCTCACGCGGTTGAGAGTGGGATGAAGAATGGCAGAAAAAGCATTTATGAGGCGAAAACAAAGCCGTCTTCCCCGCGTCTTCATGGGACGGTGATGCGCCAAATTTGGTCGGAAAAGGGCTGACAAAACTCGGCGTTAATCAGCTGCAAGTGCTGGTGGGCTATATCATAATCAATGATCAAGAGAACAATTAAAGAAAAAAACTTTGAATACACAGATAAATAGCGTCGCTAATAATAAAAAACGTTTTCATTATTTCAAAAATAATTTTCAGTCGTGGTGTTATCTTGACTGTTAATTGAATGTTTTTAGATTAATTTAAGCTATAATGGTGAGTGGTAAATTATTATATTTATTTCGTTAATTACTTTATATATACTATTGCTGAATACTATTGTTAAATATTAATCATTATTTGGAAAACTTTGTAGGCCCCATTTCGTTTCCATTGAATCTGTATAAATCCAACGAAAACTTACAATAACAGAGCATACTTTGGTTTAAAATTTGTAAAATGAAGGCAAAAAAGTGCTTACTTTTATCTATTTAATAATGAATAATTATTTAGTCTCTGAATAGTAACATAATATAATGGCAAAACAATTAATATAGAACAGTGTTGATAATGGTATCTTATATTTTAACATTCTCCACCAATATTTCCGGCTGGCCCATAATTCAATTTAAAACATCATCATAGAGGCACCCGGGGAGATATTGATATTCATTTAAATATTCAAGCCACCACGAGCACCACCTGATATTGCCACAGCTACCAGCTAGCCTACAACTCCCACTATATTGGGGAAAAGAGATTGATACAAAAAAAAGACACATTCCAGGAGAAATCATTTTCAATCAAAATGCCCCATTGTGTGAGGCAGCTCCTCTTATTGCACGGCGTGGTATATGCTAACTATGTAGGCCACGGCACATGCAAATACTCTCTCTCTCTCAGCGCTGGGGAAGATTAGAAGATAGACACCAAGCCACAGTGGGCTCTCCTCCAAGCCTGTGTCCTATCTCCTGAGGACTGGAAAGAGAGAAAAAAGCGTCCTAATCCTTTACCTTTCATAGTGATCTAAAGCCGATTTAAGACCGTCACTATAGCCTAGTTTGTATTTATTTCATGTTCATCTGCAGCTCAAGGCGACACTCTGCACACCCACTTATGACATGAGTGAAGACGTGCGCGGGTCTTGTGTGTGTGTGTGTGTGTGTGTGTGTGCGTGTGAGTGTTAGTGACTGTGAGTGAGAGAGAGAGAATGGGACGGAGAGGATGCATGTGACAGGCGACAGAGGCATGCAGGGATGAGAGAGAGAGAGAGAGAGAGAGAGAGAGAGAGAGAGAGAGAGAGAGAGAGAGAGAGAGAGAGAGAGAGAGAGAGAGGATGTCATCTTGTTGTGAAGCAGTTTGGACAGAAGGGAAGACCACTGACTATAGGATCATACATGTGGAAGTGTTCAACTCACAGGTGCTCACGTTTTCCCACTGTGCCCCTTTGGGTTGGCTAGGTAGCAGAACACAAGTTCATTTCCCTCCAGTACTACACCAACACCGCATATGAATGTTCTCTCTCCCACAAGAAAGGGTATAGACGTACAGACGTTATGCCGAAAGCAAGCCCATAACCCAGATAGACAGCCAGGAAGACATTCAGTCTCACATACACATACACATATATACATTCACACGCGCACACACAAGCTATTGACCGCCAAACAACCAGGCCCACACAGAGTCGCGTTCTTTCCTCGCTTTTGATGCTCAAGGCCTCGCTGTATTCTTCCACGAGCTGCAGGCCCACACACACACACACACACACACACACACACACACACACACACACACACACACACACACACACACACACACACACACACACACACACACACACACACACACACACACACTCATTGATTCACTCATTCAGTCAGTCACTAAGTCACTATATCTCATGCTTAAAAACACATATACATCCTTCTTGGCTTTCCCCCCACCTCTCTTACAACCAGACGACACGCACCCACATACACACACACACACACACACACACACATACACACACACACACACACACACACACACACACACACACACACACACACACACACACACACACACATACACACACATACACACACACACACACACACACACACACACACACACACAGATACACACACACACACACACACACACACACACACACACACACACACACACAGAATGATTGACACACAATGGCAGTGGAATTTATGCAGCCCCCCCATCCACCCCAGCATTGCACTCTCTCTCTCTGTCTCTCTCTCTCTCTCTCTGTCTCTCTCTGTCTCTCTCTCTCTCTGTCTCTCTCTCTCTCTCTCTCTCTCTCTCTCTGTCTCTCTCTCTCTGTCTCTATCTTTATCCTTTTCTCTCTCTCTCTTTCTCATCCTCTCTAACTCTCTCTCTGGCCATCTCTCTCTCCCCTCACTGTTTCTCCCTGCCCCACTGTCTCTCTCTCTCTATGTCTCTTTCTCTCCTTCCCAGCTCAAAGAAATCATGGGAGATAGGGTGGGTGATGGCATGGCGATGGGGGTGGTAGGAGAGCGGTGAGGGGGGGGTGTGGGGGTGGAGGACAGGGCGGACGGTGGAGGGGTTGGTGAGTGGGTGGGATATGGGGAGAGTGGTGTTGTTCTACCAGCGATCAGCTCCAACCGACCAAAAGGCAAAGCCACCGCAGATCCGGAGAGAAAAAGAGAGAGAGAGAGAGAGAGAGAGAGAGAGAGAGAGAGAGAGAGCGATGAGCTGGAGGTGAGGTGCGTTGCGGTGATACCCCTATACGCCTAATCCCCTGCAAGCCCGTCAGCACGCCACCGCTAATCTGGAGGGAGAGACACGGAGACACACTGAGCGAGAGCGAGGGAGAGAGACAAGGGTGAGAGGAGGCAGAATAGCAGAGAATAGGAGGGAGAGGAAGAGAGAGAGACAGTGTTCCAACTCAACAGCCAAGCACTTGTGAAATGCTGATCCTCTCGTCTCTAATCCTATCACCATATATATATATATATATATATATATATATATATATATATATATATACATATATATATGTATATATATATATGCGTATGAGTGTTTCTATTTGCTTCAAACATAATATTCACTTTACAAGACTGCTTATTTACCGAAAATGAATGACCCTTTCCTCCTGGTTTCGGAGGCCTGAGGTAACCTTCTTCTTCTGTTTATTATGGTTATTGGATTATTTATTATTGGTTTATTTTGGTGGTGTGCGGAGGCCATCGGGGTTAGGCTTGGCTGTACCAGGAGAGGAAACAGTGGAGTTAATTAGAGAGTGGACAGCTCTCCACGCTGCACTCACACACTTGTGGCATTGTGGTGTAGCACCACTTCTGCAGCACACGCACTCCAGAGTCATCCCCCCCTTGTATCCTATGTCACGATCGTGCACGCTCCCGCACGGGCACGCCCCTGGATGGGCACGCTCCTGCACGTGCACATAGACATAAACACAGACACACAGTGATATAAACGCACGCACAAACAAACACATACAGACATGCAGCATGTGCAGCACGTGCAGACACACGCGCATTGAAAAGTGCCTCACACTCACGTGCACACAGCTAGGCCCATGCAGCCCCGCCTGCCGTGATTCATCCAGATAGCCAGAGAGATAACACTTGGGCTTTCAACTGTGTGTCCGATGCTATCACTCTTTCCTCTTTCTCTCGCGCCTTTTCTTAAGCGAAATAAGAAACATGAACCTGTCACAGCGCATGCCTCACAGATTTGTTACATAGTTCGCTGGTAGATAATTCCAACAATGGGGGGCAAAGGGCCACACAGAGTTGCCAGCACTAAAGTGCCCCCCCCCCCCGCACACAACTCACACTCGCACACGCACGCACACACATACGCACCCGGACCTAATCAGCTGCAGGAGATCACATCTGCCCTGACAGCAGCTGCATCAGTGTGGCGGCGTGAGAAAGCCGCAGGTCGATTCCCCCTTTCTTCTCCCGGGACAGAGAGGGTGTTCTCCACCTCGCTCTCTCCCTCTCTCTCTCTCTCTCTCTGTCGCACCCCGACCCCCGTCCCCCCAACTCTCTCTCTCTCTCTCTCTCTCTCTCCTCTCTCTCGCGCGCCCTCGCTCTCTCTCTCTCCCTCTCTCTCTCTCTGTCGCACCCCCGACCCCCGTCCCCCCCCTCTCTCTCTCGCTCTCTCTCTCTCTCTCTCTCCCTCTCTCTCTCTCTCCCTCTCTTTCTTCAGAGCAGCCAATTAACCTGGGAGCAGAGCACTAATGAGTTCCCTCTGGTGGCACCGCGCCCCTGAATGGAGAGGGAGAGAAAGAAGGGATGGAGGGGGGTGGGAGGGAGAGGAAGGGGAAGGAAGGAGGGGGGGGGGGGGGGGGGGGGGTCACAGCCGTGTCGTGGGGTTGGTGTGGGTGCGGGTATGAGAGGGAAGAAAGAGGAAGAGAGAGAGAGAGAGAGAGAGAGGGGTGTGTGTGTGTGTGTGTGGTGGGGGTGTAGGAGAGTACTGGATCAATGAAGAGGGTTGAGGGACTTTGGGGAAACGGGAGGGAGGGTGCTGGTGGTGCGTTGGTGGTGCTTGTGGTGGTGGGGTGCCGGTGGAGCTGGCGGTGATGTGGTGGTGGTGGTGGTGGTCATGGTGGTGGGTAGGTGGTTGTGGTGGTGGTTGGTTGGTGGGGGTGATGTGGGTGTGGGACGGTGGAGTTGGTTGTGGTGTGGTGATGGTGGTGCTGGTGGTGATGGTTATAGGGAATGTGGTGGTGGGTGATGGTGGTGGTGGTGCCGCTGGGGGGGAGAGTGGTCGCAGTGTTAGTGGTGGAGGTTGTGGTGGTTTGAGGTTGATGATGGTGGTGCGGGTGTGGGAGGGAGTGGGGTTCGCTGAGGGGTAGCCACCAGTTTGGTCGCTAACCAAAAGTGAGTGCATGCAACAAAAAAAAAAGTGAATAAAAAGGATTTAAGAATATAGAAAAAAGGCAATGGAGTTCGAGTGGGGCTCAGGGTTGTGGCACTTGGGGGCATTGGGGCGAGAGAGAGAGAAAGAGCGAGGAGAGGGAGAGAAAGAGAGAGAGCGAGGGAAAGATGGGGTTCCCGGGGAATAGGGAGCCCGGTCCGGGGGATGATGGAGGACGAGTGGGGACACAGCAGTAGCATCCAGCGGGCCACGGCGGGCCTATCACCAAGACATTGTCAGCCAGACAATGGGGCTTATCAGCCTCCCTTTCACACCAGTCTGATTAACTGGGAGGAATGGGAGGGGAAGGGGCGGGGGAAGGTAAAGGGCATGTCCATTGTACCAGCCCACTAAATGTCAGAGGGCTGGGCCAGGGGCAGCGTGTTAGCTTTACAGTTTTAACATGCATCACTAGGGTATGGGGACAGTTTTAAACCCGCCATAAAACGCCTTATCCACCCATAACGTATGCTATGTGCCGTTAGCTCGCTGGCTGTGGCAACAGCTCCGGGCATGGGTCCTAATAAATCTCAAAAGCCTTGTAAATGTATCTCGCTAACCAGATTAGCCGGGCAGACGATAAGCACCTTAGGGCGGACCATTAGCTGAATCTTGGTGTCCATCAGTCAGGGTTCTGCGGCTAAGGGAGAGAGAGCCTCCGTGAGCCTACATGATGGTGCAAGGCTTGTCTGTGTAGTCTGTGTTGTAATGGGGTCAGGGGATCTGGTGGCCCTCATTTATTTCATTCTGGGCTCTTTTTCTTGCATGATTGACGGGGGGCAATGGACTGTATTGTAGTTTTTACATTGCAATGCTGCATATACAGTATGGCGTGGGATGAAAGAGCACTTCATCAAGAACGCTAGGCAACACCAGACATCGCTTCCACGAGGATAGTCCGCTTGATACACTCGATAAAGTCACTGGGAGAGTACACAACAAATTACTACTTACTTTCTTTGTATCCTTCTCTTTGCTGAAGGACCGTATAACAATATGTTTTTAATTGAGACTCCTGAACTCTATTTTTGATATGATATGATATATATATGAACCACAGGTTTAAATAGGCTCTCAAGCTTGTATTCCAGACTTGATCTGTCTGTGATAGATGTTGTTTTAATCGTTCTTCTGTTTTTTTTTCCCCCTCTCCTTTCACTTGAGAGGCAGGCTTCAACAAAATTGTTTGTGTCATTTATTAATTAGCGTTGAATATTGATCCGGGTCGTTTTTGGTTACATTCACAGGGCTTCCAGTGCTATAGAGTCTCTTCCATCTGTCGCGGGGGGGGGGGGGGGGGGGGGGGGGGGGGGATACTAAGAATACTAAGAGAGAGAGAGAGAGAGAGAGAGAGAGAGCGAGAGAGAGACAGACAGACAGACACATTTACAATATGAGTGACAAGATAAAGGTGGAGAGGGAATCTACAAAAGAGAGAGAGAGAGACTCTGAGGAGAGAAAGGACTAAAAGAGAAAGAAGGGGTTGAGTTAAAGAGCTGTGCTTCTGTTGCTTGTGCCGCCGCTGTTGTTGTTTTTGTTGTTTTGTTGTTGCAGTTGATGTTGTCGTCGTTCGCTTGCCAAGGCAAATCCATGGGGATAAAATCTATTACCAAAAGAAATACTGTC
>NC_136936.1:38400059-38407559 GCF_949987615.1 Pollachius pollachius
GAGATGGAGAGAGAGGGAGTGGGAGATGGAGGGAGAGGGAGGGAGAGGGAGATGGAGAGAGAGGGAGTGGGAGATGGAGAGCAAGAGAGGGATAGAGAGATGGAGAGCAAGAGAGGAAGAGAGAGAGAGAAAGAGAGAGAGAGAGAGAGAGAGAGAGAGAGAGAGAGGGAGAGCAAGCGAGACGGAGAGAGAGAGAGGGAGATTTTGGCCAATACCAGAGACAATGTTACAAGGGAGCCTTGATTAACCTCTTCAACATCCACCATGGGGAATAAAAAACAACACACATCACAATTTCTCTCTTTCACACACACACACACACACGCACACACACACACATGACAATTCTTGTAGCCACACTCAAAATATGAAGTGAATAATAATTACCAAACTACTATTATATGATTATATGACAATGGCACTGATGACACAGTGACGATAAGGATATCCTTCCTTGGAGTTAACCACCATCACCACCACCACATAGGGCGAGAGGGTGTGATCCGCTCAAGACATATTCAAAGTTCGAATAAGAAAGTGTGGTGGTTTCAATCCGACCCTATAATGTCACCACTGGAGGTCTTGGGCAGGCTGCTCTGTTGGGGCCACGGTGTGTGCAAACTGTGGGCCTGCTTCACCACCCCACACAGCAAAGGGCCCTTCACACTGGGCCTCACCGGGGACTTCACTCTCTACCCTGTCTGAGGCACTCGTGGCGAGTGGAGAGAGAGAGAGAGAGAGCGAGAGAGACAGAGAGAGACAGAGAGAGAGAGAGAGAGAGAGAGAGAGAGAGGGAGAGAGAGAGAGGGAGAGAGAGAAAGGTAGAGAGAGAGAGAGAGAGAGAGAAAACAAGAGTAAAGAGTAGGGAGAGAGTAGAGTTAAGTATGAGTATAGAGAGAGAAGGGAGAGTAGAGAGCAAGTAGAGAGCGAGTAGCGAGAGTAGAGAGAGTGGAGAGAGAGTACAGAGAGTACAGAGAGAGAGATAGTGGAGAGAGTATGAGAGAGTGGAGAGATTAAAGAGAGAGCATAGAGAGTAAAGTATGAGTAAAGAGAGAGTAGAGAGTAAAGTATGAGTATAGAGAGAGTAAAGAGAGAGTAGAGAGAAGAGAAAGAGGGTTGAGAGAGAATAGAGAGAGAGTAGAGATCACAGAGTAGAGAGAGAGAGAGAGAGAGAGAGAGAGAGAGGGTAGAGAGAGAGGGTAGAGAGGGTAGAGAGAGGGGAGAGCGAGTAGAGAGAGAGTATAGAGAAAGTAGAGAAAGAAGATAGAGTTTAGAAAAAGTATATTTCGTCCATCTGCAAGGTCCATGAGTATGGCGGTAGACTTGAGCCTATTGACTATATGCCGGTTCCTTCTCTCTGTATCTCTCAGTGTCTCTCTTTCTCTCACAAACACACAGATACCTCCTCTCTTTTTTTCTCAAACACACACAAAAACACAGAATTCGCATATAAACGGACACAGGTGCACCTTGACAGGCTGACAAGCAGTAGAAAAGATTAAAAAAATATCACATTATGAGGTTAGGAACACAATCTAAGAAAAAGTTACTGGAATCCTCCACAGAGAGGAGGAAGGAAAAAGAGTGTTTGGAGAACTAACCCTTTTACCCCCCGAAACACACACACACGCTCGTGCACGTACACACACACACAGACACAACACACACACACCCTTCCCTGGTGCACACTTTGCCAAGTATTAGGAAGCCATGCCAGCTGCTTGCCGGGGATAGAAAGGGGATTGCGGAGGTGGGGAGCTGAAACCCGTCCATAACATGTCAAACAACGCTGGGAGAGAGAGAGAGAGAGAGAAAGAGAGAGAGACAGAGAGACAGAGAGAGATTTGAGAGAGTGAGAGAGAGAGAGACAGAGACAGAGAGAGAGCCAGAGAGAGAGAAAAGGGATAGAGACAGATTTTCTACGGGGAGAAAGAAACTGTCACATCATCAGATTGGTTATTCTAAGTGGAGGGATGTGGTGGTGCGGGGGTGGAGGGGATGGGACGGGTGGAGGGGATGGGACGGGTGGAGGGGATGGGGGGGGGGGGGGGGGTGGCAGAGGCTTGGAGTTGCCAGGATCTGGCAGCCCTAGACGAAGGCGGTATTTTCACTAAAATAATCAGCCCCCAGGCAACGGAAGAAGGGGGGGGGGGTTGGAAAGAGAGAGAGAGAGAGAGAGAGAGAGAGAGAGAGGTTTCAGATCATAGAGGTAAAGGTAAACAAGGTGTGTTAGGAGAGGAGAGATGAGATGAGGAAGGTTAAAGAAAGGAAGAGAGTGGGAAGGAAAGGGAGGAAGGAACGGGAGAGCGAGCCAGATAGAGAGAGAGAGAGAGAGAGAGAGAGAGAGAGAGAGAGAGAGAGAGAGAGAGACTGGGAGAGAGAGGAGACAGAGAGCGAGGGAGGGCGGGCTGTGGGGGAGGGGGGGGTTGTATGAGAGTGAGAGAAATAGCAAGACGCGGAGAATGAAGAAGAATCTGGGAATCTGACCAAGGAAATCCTGCTTCTCAGATATGCAGCTGTGGAATTAAAATTGGTATAAAAAACCCTGAACAAAAATATACTTCACACTTTACAAGCCTATTGAGAAGGGGAGGAGGGGGTGGTGACGGTGGCAGTGGAGGAGGGTTCACATGTGGTTAATGTGTGTGTGTGTGTGTGTGTGTGTGTGTGTGTGTGTGCGTGTGCGTGCGTGCGTGTGTGTGTGCGTGCGTGTGTCTGTGAAGGGGGTGCACTGTGCTGGCACTGACACCTCAGGCACAAGGGGGTAAACAGCTATTCTCCTCACTTTCTCCGCGGGTCCGACACAGCTGCCGCGGGCTCTACGACGGAGGGGCAGGAGGGTGTGTGTGGGGAGGTGGGGGTGCCCTCAGGGGTCTCATCAGGCTACTGGGTGAACAAGAGACAGAGAGAGAGACTGAGAGAGAGACACACAGAGCGGAGCGAGAGAGAGACAGAGAGACAGAGAGAGAGAGAGAGAAAGAGAAAGGGGATGCAATTGCTCCTCCAGGGAGAGGGAAGAAAGCCCTATCCCACCACTTCTACGCTCCCGTCCCCGCGAGCCAAGCACGGGGAAACAGAGGGGCATTGATTCAGGATCAAACAAGCGTGATCGTCACTCATATTCAATAATAACCCGCCGCACAATCAAGACTGCTCTAAATATACTGTACCTCCACTCTAGGCCAGGATTAGGCCCTTCTCTAAATACATCTCTGTTGATGCGCTGTGTTACCCCAACAAAGGCCTATCAGGACGGTAAACAGCCGTGAAAATGCACAAATAAACGACGAATCAATTAATTGTGCGGTTAAGTAAAAAGAAATTCTTTGCAGTATGAATGTTAGTCTTTTGTGCACACATTTCCTTTCCGTTTATTTCACGGGAAGATACACCACACTGGCGACGATCAACTCGACGGAACAGCCACCAGGATGAACAAATGCACAGTGTGTGCGTGCGCTTGTGTACCGCACACGTGACACGCACACTGGCATGCATGTCTAAGAGGCAAACTGCAACTCCTTGGGCCTTTTGGAGAGAACTCTTTAGATGCGTTTCACTTGGGAGAAAAAAACTAAGATCCTCCAAGTCTTGCTACGCTAGTAAAAAAAGAAAAAAGAGAAGAAACTAATTAATTACTGTAAGCATTCAGAATCATGTCATCAAATCAGTCTGGCAGAGCGTGGCACCACAGTCATAACACAATCGTCAAGCATAATGAAGCACGCGCCGGTTAAGAAGTTTCTCTTAATGCATATATCACAGTAAACGGCTAGAGCTGCGCATTGTGTAGTTCCAACACTGCAGGGACCTGATCTTAATACAAATCTCTGTGTAATGCAGGGCTATTCAGCGCGGGCCTGCTTCTGCCCTCCAGTTCAATTACCATTCGCTCTATTGGAAGGAATATTCAATTAAGCAGAAGGGCGCCTCCTATAGTTTTATCAGAAAATTAGTGTGACAACACATTAATAATGACTTAAAAATCTGTGGAATGCACGCATGTGTGTGTGTGGGGGGAGGGGGGGTGTTACACACATACACATTCACATACAAGTACATATTCAGGTTATTTTGGTCCAATGTTGGGACTTTGCTGGACAGAGAAGAAAGTTTTGATAGTGAAATAAAGAAAACTATCAATTTCAATTCAGCCTTCTGACGGTGTGTGCAATTTGGGCAAAATATTGCCAAATTTTGTGCAAAACATTTTAAAACTATTTATACGAATTCCTGAAATTAACTGTTGTTGATCCCCACTCTACAGATTAGAGCAGTTGACTGGAGAGCGAAGGGACAACAGGAGGAGAGAGAGAGAGAGAGAGAGCGGGAGAGAGAGCTTGGGGGAAGGAGAGAGAGAGACTGCAAGAGAGAGAGAGAGAGAGAGAGAGAGAGAGAGAGGGAGAGGGGACGAGTGACACAGACAACAAGAGCAGAAAAGAAAAACCTCTCTTTTATTCTGGGCTTGTTGTGGAGTATTCTCTGTTGAATTTGCCGTCTTTCTACTCTATAGCGTTCCCTCTCTCCTCTCCGTCTGACCGTCCCTGGCTCCTCCTGAGACGGGCCGGGCGGGCCCGCTGAGCTCCGCAGAGTGCTATCAGGATTAGGATAATTAATATCATCTCATTTCACCGGCGCGTCGCTCTGCGGCCGCCACACACACACACACACACACACACACACACGGACAGGACACAGGGAATACTTGGGAAAGAGCATACGCACACTCCTGTCAATCTAGGCCACACGCCCGCACCCCACACACAAGCACAGACACAGAGACGCACACACACATACCATCACCACCACTGCACCCCCCCATCATAGACACACACACAGACACTTTCTATCTCTCTCTCACTCTCTCTCTCTCCCTCCTCGGCCACTAAATTGCAGTTTGAGTAGACAACAGGGGAGAGGTGGGGGGCGGCGGTGGGGGTGGTGGTGGCGCTGGGCTGCTGGGCCCAGGGGGGGGACGCCATACAATGGAGCGCGCCACTGACCAGCGTTCAGGTGAAATTGAATTGGAAATCTTCCATGGCTGGTTAGCATAACAAAGGGCCTTGTGGCTTTAGACAAAGACTGCTTCTCTAATGCACAAAATCAATCTCTCTGCGGGCCCGGCGCATTGTTCCCGTCCGCCATACAGGTGTTCCTTCAATGGTCCTTAATCAAAAGTGTCAAAACAAAGTTAAGAGTTATCTGTGCTCTTCTGCAGCTGCTTGGGAGGAGAGGAGAGCGGAGGAAGAGGGAGAGGGAGAAAGAGAGAGACAGAGAAAGGCAAAGAGTTCCTCGGACGCGTGGGTTAGGAAATAGGTACGCGTGTGTGTGTGTGTTTGTGTGTGTGTGTGTGTGTGTGCATGTGTGTGTGTGTGTGTGTGTGTCTGTTTGTGAAGATCTGCCGGATGCTCTTAGCTATAGAATCATAACCTATGTCTCTTTGTATGCATCTGCCAGTGCCAGAGGAGCACACACAAAACTATTTCTACCTGCAACGGAAATCTGAACAGATGCCGTTCTCTGACACGACGGAGGACGAGACGACATTTTACGAAGAAAGGAAAAGAGGGAAGAGGGAAGGAGGGAAAGAGGGAAGGCGGTAAGGAGGACAAGAGAAACGAAAGAGAGACTGAATGCTAGTATTGTGTGTGTGTTTTATTCAGAAAGAAGCCCTGTTTGGCTTTGGTTGTATCCTTTCACCCTGAAGGTTGTTTAACAATGGGAGAAGACACAAGTACAGCTCTTACAAGTGGATTTCTAGTAGCCCGCCCCCTTCCTCTCCCCCTTCCCATCATTCTCTCTGCACACCACAATGCCTTCTGTACCACAACATTCTCTCTCACTCTCTGTTTTCCCTCATTCTTTCTCGCCCTCACTCTCCACTGCTCTTTCTCTCCGCGTCTCTCTTCAGGCTAGGTGGATGAAAAAAAATGATATATATGAGTCAAACGATGAACAGAAAGACTGAAACATACAATATACATTTCTGCCTTTGCGACCCTCTTTCTCTCTCAATGACTTACTGACTGATGATTAGTGTTGTCATTGCTCTATTGCCTACAGTGCTCACTATCCTTCGCTGGGGTAAGTGAGGTGATATTGTTATATATATTTCATATAGCAGCCGACCATATATAACAGGTAAGCAGTGCTAGGCTAAAAGGGTTGTACTGGCCGATACAATACTCTACACTGCACTGTATCTGCAGGGGGAAGAGCGTCTGTCTCTTTAAAGTATCGAAAATCTGACAGACCCAGTGTGTTCATGTGCATTTTCTTGGGAGAGTTCTACTCAGAAAAAGGGAATTGCACGTTACACTCCTCTTTTGGTATTTAAAATATACAATTAAATAAACAAGTGAGAAAATGTTGCATTTATTGTGAGTTTTGACTGTGTGTGTGTGTGTGTGTGTGTGTGTGTGTGTGTGTGTGTGTGTCTGTGCACGTGTGTGCGCCGTGTGTGCCAACGCGACACCAGTGAGCGGCGGCACATCGTCTGGGCTGTTTGTTTAGATAAGGTGTCAGTAAATATCTCGCACGACCCTCTGTCTGTGGATTAACACATTAATAACAACAATCTCAGTGGGCTAATCCCACCTCTTAATGAACGCCATCACGCGCCCGACGCCCACGCCGTCCCCAGCCGTCAGACGGGGCCGTCCGCTTGGCGTCAGACGCACGTATGAACCCCGTATTAGATGAAAAACGCTAGCAGACGAACCCAAACACGGCTTTGAACAGCCTCAGTGCCTTCACCGTGAATTGTGATGTCAAGGGAAAGTCAGAGGCCTAAGACACTGAAAGGAGCATGCACCCAGGGTCGGGACGCAGTATTATTCAGTCACCGACCATGTGACCCGGTCTTCTCCCTCCCTCCGAACCCTACAGGGAAAAGTGGGTGCCATAAAAAGAAATCGGGAAATGATCCAGGTTTGTTTTTTTTAAAACAGATTAAAAAAAAAAAATAATAATCACTTTCTATTTAACTTTAGTGAAACGTATTGACCGCCAGGGCTCAACGGAAGGCCGCACGAGTGATGCCGAAGGCTGTCCCCCTCTAACGGTAGACCTGCCCCCCACAGAACAACGCGTTTTGTGTCAGACTTGATCCAGTATGACCGCCACATGCCAGACTACGTCGTCTATGTCCCCCCTGACCACCGCCGACCCCCACCATCTCTCCCTCCCCCCCACCATCTCTCCCCCTCCCCCCTAGCTCCCCCAGCCTCGGCTGTCTTGGCCCCTGGGAGGACTCATGCGGGCCAGTTGATTAAAAATCACTTAGTGGGGCAAATTCAAACAAAGCTGTCAGCCTTTGGCTTGCCCTTGGGATTGAAGAAGGAGGAAGGGGTGGGGAGGCGGGCCGGGGGGAGATTGGGGGGGGGCGGGGGGGGGGGGAACTGCAGAGCAGACGAGAAGAAATGGAGGGATGAGAGGAAGATGATTCGAAGGTGTATTCAGGAATTTAGTTCGGAAGTTACCTGCCCTGGGCGGTGATAT
>NC_136936.1:38412559-38417559 GCF_949987615.1 Pollachius pollachius
GTTATTATGAAGTAACTTGACCTTTTCTTACCAACAAATAACATAAAATCAACTTTATATTGCTGATCAAACAAGTCTTAGTTAATTAAGGAACGTAAAACACATGAAAACATTCATATTACATGATATAGTATAGTTTGTAACGAAAATATACTTTATAATTACCGTTACAATTTCAATTTAATAACCAAACTAAAGAGAAATGCAAAAAAATGTAATCCAAAAATTAAAAAATCCCTGTCCTGTTTCCTCTCATTTGGGGGCTGTGCGAGGAGGGAAGTGATCATCACCCCGCATTCTTCCCCATGACACCCCTCTTGAAAAGGGCAATGAGAGGAAGGAAGACGGGAGGAGAGCACAGAAAACAGAGGAAGGAGTGGAGAAAAGACAGATGGATAAAGATGGGAGGGGGGAGAGAAAAAATGCGGGAAAAACAGATGGGAAAGAGACGAGTGAAAGGCAAAAAGGGAGCAGAGAGACGGAGAGAGAGCAGGAGAAGGAGGCAGCTGACATTAGTGGGTGAGTTTATGAGATGTGATGATTAGCCAAATCCTGCTAATCAATGACACATTCACATTGGTTCCTGCTCTGTTGCTAATGCCTAGCTAAACACTAATTGGTCTATTCTGTGGTAAATAGAGAGATGCTGTCTTCCACTTAACTGTACGCAGAAGTGCAAGTACACATGGCCACACGTGCACGTGCTTACAAATCCATGAAAATACACAGACGCTTGCACGTGCACAAAGAGTTAAAGAAAACACACACACACACAAATACACATGCAACCGGCTGCTCACGTGCACCTACTGACACATATGTGCACGCACACACACAGAGACACGTGCGCACACACACACACACACACCCATTGTAAACGCATGCATACACTTACGCTTGCATCTGCAGCCCTCAGAGTGTGTAGCATATTTTAGTAAAAAGGTCAAATTGAGGCTGATTCAATTTGAGAGTGGATGAGGACCAGAGGATTCTGCTCTGCCTGCTCTGGCAATAAGGAGAGAATGGGATCCCAGAGTGGATCCAATCGCATGGCAAGGAGGGAAAGCAGGGGGAGGGGGGGTTGGGCAGAGGGGGAGGGGGGGAGGGGGAGGGGGGGGGGGGGGGGGGGGGGGGGGGGGAGAAGTCCCCAAATTCAATTTCACTTTGTTGAGTGTTTAGATAATGTTCCCCTAATGTAATGTTGTGCTGCAGGTGGAGCGGCCACGGCGGCAGCAGCGTGCGCGCTCGCCAGGGACCCAGCACGAGGCAGCAGCGCCACCAATGCCCCTGCGGCACACACTGCCGCAGCGGCCTTCAGCCGAACAGAGGCAAGGAGAGGGACGGCAAGGAGAGCCTAGGATCTCTGAACACGCTGCTCTAATGGAGCGCCGAGTGACGACCCTGACCCGCGGTTCACCTGGCAGGTCTGGGGTATCTCCGGTCACCCTGAGGGATTCTCTGATATAATAAGCAGACTCCTCTGCACGTGCCACACAGGGACTTCAGCCCGGCGGGCCAGGCTACACCTCTGTTTTGCATTGTATTCCTGAGTTGGTGTTAAGGGATTGGGGTTTTAATTGGTAAACTAATGATAATTATTTGATTACTAACGATTGCTTATTTGTTTTTGCCTAATGAACATTGTGTATGCTGTTTATTACTTTCAATAAGAGTTGAATAAGAGAGCACACACACACACACACACACATATTTCTCTCCGTCTATCACACATGCACATGAACACATACTTGTCAACTCTCTCTAACTCTCACACGCACACTAACACACATTTTCCTCATCTCTCTGTCTTTGTCACACATACAGAAATATACTAAACCAAACACACACACACACACACACACACACACACACACACACACACACACACACACAAACACACACACACACACACACACACACACACACACACAAAGAGGAGTGGAGTCACTGTGGGGTGTATACCTCTCTGGGTGAGTGGCGGTGATGAACAGCGTTTTGCATTGGAGAGGAGGGCAAGAGCAGGGTTCACTCCAACGCCTGACTGTTAGTACCTAAATGTTAGTGCAGGAACCCACTCAGCGCGCCACAGAGTACAGTTGTCTGTCGGCACTAATGTGTGTGTGGACGTAATTATGTACAGATAAGAGGCTGTTTGTGGTAAATACAGATGGAATTATTCTTTTTAACCTGCGAGATTGGCTGTCCCACTGACACACAGAGGGGGAAAAAAGAGAGGGGGTGGGAGAGAGAGAGAGATAGAGAGAGAGAGAGAGAGAGAGAGAGAGAGAGAGAGAGAGAGAGAGAGAGAGAGAGAGAGTGAGAGAGAGAGAGAGAGAAATTAAAAAAGGAAAATCTAAAAGAACATAATAGAAATTAAGATAAATATATATATATATATATATATATATATGTTTTACAATGTCATATAATATAAACAAGCAAAGCAAACACAGACAAATATTGGTTGTATTTGTCTTTTGTCTGTTTTACCATGTGCTATTTAAAACCTATTTTAAACTGAACATGCACAGTGTGAAGATATTTATTTTATTTAGTATTTTCTTTTGTTTATGTTCGAAGAAAAATATCCACTAGTTCTGAAGTGTGTGAAGCAGTTAATGGTCAATTGAAGAAATGTAAATGATTATTCACGGGGAAAAATAGGCGATGAACATTGAACATATTTAACACCCAATATAAACCAATACATTTCTTTGCAATATTTTTCCAATGACCTAAATATCTCAGGAGAAGCACATACATCTCAACAGTTCAGTTCCGTTATGCACTGTTTATTTTTCCTCTTTTTGTAAAAAACCGAACCAAACCCATTACACTGTCAACCCCCCCTCCTGTTTCACCCTCACACAAACACAGCTTTACAAATGCTATCGCCTCGGATCGCCAACTCAGCAGATCTCAACTGCATGTCACCTACGATAACTAACACACACACACACACACACACACACACACACACACACACACACACACACACACACACACACACACACACACACACACACACACACACACACACACACACACACACACACACACACACACAGGGTTCCGTGGCCCTTGTCAATAGGACATTAAGGGTTTTGGCACTAATGACTAGTTTTTAGATAAGGGAGGAGAGGTTAATGTGTAGCTGTGGGTGATCTAGATAAGACCTATCCTTCTAAGCCCAGAGACAATGAGGCACACAGAGAAGAGGGAGTCAGTGTGTGAGAGAGAGAGAGAGAGAGAGAGAGAGAGAGAGAGACAGAGAGAGAGAGTGAACGCGAGAAAGCGAGAGAGTGAGAGTCATAGCAAGAGAGAGAGAAAGAGAGAGAGACAGAGAGAGAGACAGAAAGAGATAGAGGTAAAGCAGTTTGTGAGCAAGAGTAGAAATCAAAGCAAGATCAATACAGACAGTAACAAAGGTATACAGGAAAGAAAAATAAAGGCTAAGCGTATACACAAAACATTATATTTCTTAACTTTGTATTTGGTTAAGGATTTTTATCTCAGAGAGCTGCATGCATTCATGATGTTATGTTGGTATGAGAGGAACAATGATTGTGAGTGGCTTCTGAACTAGGAAGCTCACGTACTAGTGTATAGAGCTGAGGTGCTATTCACATGATATAGATTTACTTTGGCGATAGGTTGACCGGTAATGTGTGAATGGGTTATCGGTTATCTGTTGAACAAAATATACAACCCTGTCGTGCACACAAAAAAAGCCTTTGTTTGGAAGTCTTCTTTGTGTAAGGCTGCAAATGTGTTTGTGTCTATATATATATATATATATATATATATATATATATATGTGTATATAATATAGACCCACACTCAAAAAACATTATGTGCACATGTCTATATGTGCACATTCTGTACACATTTCTGGAAAGCAACTTCTCACTTCTCCCTCTGTGGTAGTGACGTAAGTAACGTAATCATATGCATAATAAAGCACACACATACAGACACACACACACACAAGCACACACACATATGCACACACACTCTCACCCCCTCCCTCTCTCTCTCTCTCGCTCTCTCTCTCTCTCTCTCTCTATCTTCCATGCAAGTGAAAGTAAAAAAAAACAACAATGAAATGGCTGCTCCCCTTCTGTGTGGCCGGCTGGGTCGTCTGACATTTGGACACTTGTCAATCATCTCTTTCAATAGCCCAGCGGCGGGAAAAATGGAGTCGGGGGTCAGCAACTCAGTGTATTGCCATGGCAACAACCGCACTGAAGTTCGTAGCCCGCTGGGGGCCGAAGCTCAAAAACTGTGCGTGTGCACGTGTGGCCGTCTGTGTGTGTGCATGCTTTGCCGTGCAAGTGTGTGCAAGTGTGTATAAGTGTGTGTGTACCTGTGTCCATATCCCCGCGAGTGTGTCCATTGTTCTCTAACCACCATGGGCAAATACTCCTCCTTCCATTTTAAACCCTCCACCTCTCACCTTGACGCATGCGGTCTGGGCCCCACTTCCCTGCACACACACGCGCACACACACAGGCGCACACACACACACACACACACACACACACACACACACACACACACACACACACACACACACACACACACACACACACACACACACACACACACACACACACACACACACACACACACTTTCTCCTCTAACCCTGTCCTCTGACTAGTCAGCCGGGCAAGGCTTAGGACCTGGCATGAAGTACAGCGTCCCAAAAAGAGCACTTAACCTTTTAGCATGCCTGCCACCACCGGCCCCCCGCCCCACAGCCCCGCGTTCTCTGACCCCTGTCTTTTACCCTTTTCCTGCTCTTCCTCCTCCTGTCTGCACCATGGTGATCTCGACTTTCCTCCGGTGCACCCGGTTCAAGCTGAACAGTTGTTCAGAACCTCCTTCCCCTCCTGCCTCTCCGTAGGTAGAGGGGAGTTGGACGTTTGTGATGGGCTTCACTAGTGTGTGTGTGTGTGTGTGTGTGTGTGTGTGTGTGAGTCTGCATTGAATTATGTGT
>NC_136936.1:38420059-38447559 GCF_949987615.1 Pollachius pollachius
ATTCTAAACAAATTATTTTGCTTATTACAACGAGAGGGACACTGAAAGCCATTAAGAATATAATACATTGATCAATACTGACATCTAGCGGAACAACTGGGAACGAGGACATCTTAACGCTGCCGCAATTCGTTATTTGTAAAGCAATAGCGTGCTCTCTATGCATTTCATGTATTTTTTTCTGATAATAATGTGATTATAGCCTACGTTGGTTGTTGTTAATCGATTAAAAAAACATCAGACAACATAGCCTAACTAATCTAATTAAGATAGTGTAATATTCCACATGAAACACACATATCGCATTTCATTTAAATACCGGTACTTACAGCATATGCTGCTAGAAAATGCTTCTGCTCAAACACTATACATTCTCAACTAATCATCCTTTCTCTCACACACACACACGCACACACACGTCTTGCAGAGTCAAAAGTTGAGCCTCGCAGTCTTCTTCAGGGTGACTCACCGCAAGTTGAGAGGGACGTCTCTTTTTGCCGGGAAACGGAACCACTGATTATTTTTCAAGTCAAGTCTCCCCAGTCTCCACATCCTCAACGTCCATGCTGGTCTTCCTGCAGAAATCATCACTTCCAGTCTTGGGCTCAGACTCCCACGAGGCTGCACGGCGGCATGCAGGGCCACATCTTATTCACCTGTTGTTTCAGCTGACATTGTTATCAAGTAAAGTAGTTCACGCGCTGCCTTTTTTCCGGTGAAGTATAAGCTTCAAAAGAGGTTGCTAGCTCGTTTCATAGAGACGTCCTCATAGCCAAACAGTTTGCAGCCACTTTGTAATAAGACCAAAGAAAAACAAAGTTGAAGTTAGTATTTGTTTCAACTAAATACCATGGGAAATACAGAAACGACCGTCTGTCGACATTACAAGTAGCCAATGACATCACGTGGAGTCCATGTCCTCAGGAGACGGATTGAAAACTGTTCCAAGGTCCCAACTTGGTAAGGAACCGAAAACTGAAATAAATTGGTCCGTTTAGAATTCAAGCAGTTTGAACGATGACGGCGTAAAGCAAACAAGACACAATGACCGTTATCCGCAAACGCTTCACATTGCTGGCTCCCGACGACGCACGCCGCTATTCCTTCATCACCTCTGCTCTCCTCCCCGCAGGCACACATTGACTGCGCCTCTGGCTCAGCTGTCTGTGAGACGGTCCCTGCCCTTGACCGTCCCACTCCATTCAGCCGCGTCCAGGCAGAACACACGATGCAATCGTATAGTAAGATCTCTCATTATACTACACTGCTCTCACTTGTCTCACCCCACCTCCCCTCTCCCAACAAAAAAGCCCACCTGTAGCCTAGTGGTGCTCAAAAGGCATTTTCCAATTTCCCAACACAGCTCCCCTATCTCGTCTCACTCCCATTTTGACTCATTTTCACCTTCTTCAACTCCCACTCTGTGCCTAACCTCCTACCCCAGTGCCAGTAATGAGTCCACTGCTGCCTCTCAGAGCCATTTGTGGTTTTCACTGACTCACTGTTCACTCGGGAGTCCCTACCCTTTCCACACCAACACATCCTCCTATTGCCTGCTGTCCCTCCTTACTCCATCTCTGCCGACCCCCCCCCCCCCCCCCCCCCCCCTCCTCCTTTTATATAGTCACCGGCCGCCGCGGCTTTCTCCCCATCTCCAGCGGCATGAATATATTATTATCTACACAATGGAGCCCTGCTTATTGTTTATGAATTACCAGCCTTGCGGCCAAACAAAGCCTATTTTCATAAGAAACCTCCATTTCATTTCAGCTCCAATTAGATTGGGGGCTAAAGAATAGGAGTCCTCAGGCCCCAGCCCCTAAGGATGGCAGGTCCATTCAGCTCCATTCAATGGGGCCTTATTGCTTTCCTATACAAAAGAGCACGTGGATGGGGCTTTCAGACTGAAACACTGACCAAAAATGACTGGGAGACAGTACTGTACAATAACAAATCTTTAAAGAAAGGACACAGAGTGCTTATCCTTCCCTCCATCAATTCATCCTTCACTTTTTGCCTTCTTCCTCGTCCACCGTTCATATATTGTTCCGACCTGGACATTAATGACAGACAGTTGAAAGAAAAAAAAGAGTGAAAGAAGAGGAGAAGAAAGAAGGGGAGAGCAGCTCAGTTTTTTTTCACAATACATGTCAAGTCTAAATGATCACTTGCCGCTGAATAGACAGAAGGAGAAGGGAAAGCAGTGAGACGTGTGTGTGTGTGTGTGTGTGTGTGTGTGTGTGTGTGTGAGTGTACAGCTGATTGATTCTCTGCTTTGAAAGAGAAGAAAAAAGGGTGAACCATAGAGCGAGGAAGAACCTTGATGCTTTTTTTTTTTCTATCCCCGCGCTCCACAATGGTCTGGGGGCTGAGAGCCACATTGTGGAGGGGCTAGTGACAGGCTGTCAGTCTGGTCGCCGCGCGGCAAGAAGAGGAAGCAAGAGGCTCCCCCGAAGACACGATGACTCCGGCGCTGCCACCGCTGGACACTTTGAATGGAAGGAGAGACACCGTGAGGAGAAGTATTGTGGAATACCTTCGCCGCCGCACACTCTTCAAGGGTCGTGTGCGTGTCGCCCTCGGGTCAAACGGAGTCCAAAGCCGCCGCGGGCCAGCTCATACCGAGTGCTGTGTGGTGGCAGCAGCGGCACCAGGTGCTTACCTGCCCTGCTATGAAGTCTGGTCATTACGGGATCCAGCTTATGATTATTGATTATCTTCCTGGTTCACGTCAGGCTTTAGTCCTCACCGCTCTTTTGTTGTTTGGATAGGAGAAAAAAAAAAACAGGGGACATTGTGTCGGTGAATAGGCTGGCAGCCGGGCCAAACAAGGTCAGAGCATCTGAGTACTGAACCGCGCTTTTATATGCCAAGATCTGCTCCGGAGGATGAATTTGAAACGAGCCCCTTTGTATCTATGCGGGAATATTCAGCGCGAGACAATGGGCGCCTGTTCTCCTCACTAATGAGTGGACAAGGTGAGAGTCCCAGCCAGAAAGGTGGACATCTGTGGTTATTCAGCCCTCACGGCGGCAGAATAGGATCCTTTCCTTACAAGGATTATCAGGATTATCAGCACACACAAACACACACAGGGTTTCAATGGGCCCGTCACTGTGATAAGGGGTGACATAAGAGCCCAGATAAAGATAAATGCCTGGGCTTAGTTTTTTGTGTTAATTGTGTAATAAAGACACGAATGAAAAAAGGAACATCATGCACTTCTTGGCTTTAACCCCTCAACGGATATCGCAACACTAAGTGAGGGCCTTTTAATTAAAGTTCTATGATCTTTCTCTTGTGTCTTCACACATACACTTAAAACATGTATCCTTCTCACCCTGGCATTCCAGGCTGTTCAAGTAAACGTGTTGTTCAATGTCATGAATAATGGGACGCAATGTTAAGTATAAGCTTCAACTGGCTGGTTTTGTTTAGTGGTTATGTTGAGCAGAAATGAGCTAAGAATATAAGCACACATCTTAAGAGCCATTCTACTAATTAAAAAATCATTTATTTCTCCCAAAGGGCAAAGGCTCATCTCTCAGCAGTATTTACATCATACAGCACATGTTTGTTACCTGTACAGTTTCCCTACGTCATCCAGTAAAAACAGTTGGACAGGCAGTAAGGGGCCAAGACACACCGAGGCGAGGACAATAGGTAAATAACACAAAAACAAGACAAAACAAATGAATGGACATGGAAATGATACAGAGACTGGAAGCTCTCCTGACCCAAGTCAAGCCCAACTCCAGTTTAAAAAAGCAAGGCAGTCCGGGTCATAAGCTGGGCCCAGATATAAAAAATTAAATAACACGATAGAGGTTGTGAAATGAGATTCCAGTTCAGACTTGTCAGAGGCATTACTACACGTAGTGTCAGTACAGTACTAGTAGAAGTACCTTTAGATGTATTGCTCGTTACTTGTAAACATGAAGTCGTATGATTGCGCGGGGCAGCCCGATCAACCTGCAGCTCGTACCGCTGCTGCCCATGCCAAGGTGTCGGCTTTAGGATGAACCTCCACACTGTGACCACGGGTCTGGGACAGAACCGTTTTCCCTATTAATTTGGTGATGGAGGAATGTTAACAAGGAATGGATGGTGTGGTTTCAGCTACTGAACCCCCAGGAAATCCCTTAACCTCTCTGTCCCAGAATGGTTCGAACACTGGGACACCCATTGACCTCCTGTGTGCACGCATACCACCAACCATTGCACACACCCACAAATATCGCAGTTTTCAGCTTCTCTCAATCATTCGTACGCAGACGCAGACACTCTTCAGGAGAGCTCCTTGCACATCCACGTTTGCTTGCCAATAACTGTCTGTGTCATGTTTGGTTTGTACTTCAAAGAACTCGCACACAAAAGCTTGAGCTTAGGGCACACGGTCATCATCAGCCTCATAGGTTGGTCTCATCCCATGTCGGGTCATTCATGGTCTTCAGCACACGCCTCACAACCTTTTCCAGATCCTTCCGAGATCGCTGCTCTTCTTCAAGTGACCTCTTCATCTTCTTATTGTCCTGTAGACACAAGAGCAACAGGTCACTCATGTTGTCAACATCAGTCATCTTGACAGCATCCTAGCATTGTGTCTGCTTGTACATTGACATACCTTATCCTTTTTAAATGCATTTGTGTTAATTCCACTTTCTCAATGATTAACATTTCCTGGTATTAAGGTTGGTGCAATCCTTTGGCATTACAGTTAGCCATCTCTATGATTGCTTATTACATTCCAATAATATGGACAAAAGTTTTGTTAAACAAGTCACAAAACAAATCAATTTACCTGCTTCAGCTCCTGGACCTCATCTCTCAGGGCGTACACCACATCCACAAGGCTTCTTCAAGACAGAATGAACAATGGATTGTGTTAGAACTTGCTCTGACTCAGGTTTTCTGACAAGAAAGAGCAACGATCACAATATGTTAATCACATTTGAATGATCCTGGAAGTCATTTTTGGTTAAACAAAAGCATAGCATTCTTACTTCACATCACCTAATAGTTTTATTATAGTATCGATGATCTATTTTCATACAGTTGTCATCAGTGCTGTGAGGGCCACAGAAGGACCAGACCACTCAGAACTAGAAACACAACAGGCCTGGTAGTCTATCCGGTTTGCTGATCTTACTTCTCCTCCATTGTTGTTTGCCCGTTGCGGCTGGGAACCTCCAGCAGGACCTTGTCCTCCCCGGGGATGATTACCTGTAGCCCGGTGTCCTTCCTCGGCCCTGTTCCGAAAACAAAGAAGGCCCCACAGATTCATACTCGTGCACTTTGTCTCATCTTGGGCGTGAAAGACCCCTTCAGAAAACGCAGGATAGGTCCGGCCACAGGCCAGGACAGACTGTGGCTGTTTCGGTCGGAGGGGTGGAGAGGATCGAGGAAGGGGTGGTAAGACGGAGGAGTGGTTGTGTTAGTCATGCCACGACACAGAGCACGGGAAGAGAGGTGAGGCCCAGGAAGGACAGAGGAGCAGCCGTGGAAAGAAGGATCCTATCACCCAAAACAAAAAATAATACAGAAACAACATTTCACAACAGTCAGCATCACAACAGTCTACACACAAACAAATCCACACACACACACACATACATATTCATAACCACACAAAAAGAAACACAAACAACCCGTGTTTCTGACAAACCACCAGAATGCCACAATGTCTACCCAATAAAAGATTTATTCAAAACTCAGTACAGCGTTTGGGACTTCAGTAGTGTTGGAACGAATGCGCGCTGACAGCACTGTTCACAGGAAAGACATGGTCACATGTGTGAATTGGATACAGCATTGGAGCACACAGAGAACAACGTTGGTCAAAAGACAGGTAGTCTGGTCACCCAGCCTGTCCCCAGATTTTTTCAGTTAAGTTTGCTTTTGTAAAACCACAGAATACACCTGTCAAAAAGTATAGCACATAACATGAGGACAGCCATACTCATAATGCCGCCTTTTCACAGAATCCAACATAGTACAAATGAGATCGTTTCTCATGAAGAGTTTATAAAGCCTCATTTCGAAAAGGTCTTTCTTTGGGCCTGACACAAATATGTATATACTAGATATATAAGACTAAGAATACATCAGGATATCAGTCAGAAGCCCCTCATCCCTGATTTCAATATCAATATTTAAATGAAGATTTTGTTAAATAATGAAAACTATTTAATTTCCTAAATTAATAACCAGGGTCTTTTTTCCTTTCTCCATTGGGTCCATATTGTAAATATAACATTTGAAGCATTCATTAAATATGACTGGACCAAGTCATCTTTGTTATGGCATCTGTCTAACCCAAGCACTGGGACAGGGGCATGAGGAGCGGACTTGACCGTTGAACATCGCTGGGAGTTTGTGAAAAGGGGGCATTAGCTCTAATACTCGATAGAATGTCTGTTAAGAATCTTTTCTGTTCCTCCCCAACAACCAGTATTTACAGAAAGGGGGGACCATGTGCTCTTCACATTTGAAATGCAACCTGACAACAATGTGAGTTTGAATGAGTATTTCACATTGGAATTATACTGTACTTTTAAATCATGGTTTTCTATTTTTATTTTTTTTCATGTTCGCCAGTACACTTAAGGTTTGTGTGTACACTACTCATGAGCAACTGCTTTGATGCTTTTACAGAAACACTGAATACTTAGGTCTACCCTTTAGAACTATATTGTACACACTTGGAGGCAGACAAAAAGCACATCATTAAACATACTCTGTATATACCCACCCCCCACCCTATCAATACACAATTGTGCAAAATAATGTAACACTTTCTTTTATAGTCTCAGTGTAAACCTGGATACATTTCTATGAAATACGGTGAAAACTCAAATACTATACAAAGAAAAAGAAAAATACACTAAATAATAAATTAAAAATAAAGCATCTGTACATCACAATAAATTAAATTAATTTGTCAACGTGTGTGTGTGTGTGTGTGTGTGTGTGTGTGTGTGTGTGTGTGTGTGTGTGTGTGTGTGTGTGTGTGTGTGTGTGTGAAACAGAACTCGGGTGACTTCATAGCATGACTGGAAAAATATTTCTTCATAAAAAATAGCACTGATAGAGAAAGGACAGGAGACGCGGTGTGAGGGATGAACTAAGGCCTTGTCTAGCATGCGGGTATACAGCATGCTGGTTACTTTTGACAAGGACGGCTGCTCTAGGCCTAAAGCACACTAACTTATTGGAGTTCATCATGGTCAGCCTGACACAGACGTAGGCCTGTGCCCCCTCTGCTATCAGGGTTGACAGTGCCATCCTATACAACTAGGCTGCCAAGTGTACATCTCTGGAAGTACCTCTAACTGTACCTTTGCGTGCGTTATGTTCTCAACAGGCTATAGATTTCAGGCGATCTGCAAAAATCCCAGTTTTGATCTTTTTGTTGTTGCATGAACTGAAAGTCCCCTTGGGGCAAAAACCTGACAGGGGTTCTTAATGAATGGGCTTTTAAAGTAAATTCAGGACACGCAATACAATAAAATGTACTCTAAAAGTCATCTCTTCTGTTCATTCTCTGGCTGCGGAGCTATAGCTTACAGTATGGAAGGTGTATAGGTCTTCCTGCAACAGCTCCTTTGACATAGCTTGTGTGAGTCCCATTACACTAAACCCTCTTCAGCTAGTCGGTAAACTCAACACAAACATGCTTTGGTCATGGACAATAAAATAAGGAAAAAAATATAAATAATAATAATGATAATTAAAAAAGATATATATTACATGTGCACGCTGCTGTATGTTTGGCAGCAGAGGCATGAGAGTATACTGTGTGCGTGCCCGTTGGCACGAGAGATGGAGAGATAGAGTGTTTATGCATGTACCTGTGCTATATATCGAGGAGACAGACTCCTTAAAAGGGACATAGTGGAGAAAAGAAGTACACGTGTATTGTAGCAACACTCCATTCTGAATCACATCTGAATATCAGACAGGAAAGGCTTGGTCCCCATCTATCCCCCTCCCCCCCCTTCCCCATCATCCCTCAGCTCCCTGGCGGAGAGAGCCTACGTATCTCAGGTCAAACGGTGGAGAGTGGGCACAGTCAACATAAATAAACAAACAGACATTCTGTATGCACACCACATACAGAATCACGGAAAGAGAGGAGGCACGTCATTAAAAAAAGGAAAATTGGTCAAGGCAACGGGGAGACAATTGTCCAAATGTAAACGCTCTACGATAAATAAAAACATAATAAGTTACAAATGATTAACAAGTACATAATGGAAAATAAATTACATAAATAAGACAAAATCAAAAACCACAACAACAACGACAACAGCAAAACAACGACGAGGACCCCAGCAGTGCTCCTCCTGTTAGCTATCTCTCTCAGTACGGGGAGGTCAAGAGGTCCCCGGGGTCGAGGCCAGCGCCGCGGTGCAGGCAGGAGGGGGTGGGGGTGTGGGTGGGGGTGTGGGTGGGGGGTCGTGGGGGTGTTGGAGGGTGGAGGGGGGAGCCTTAGTTCTGGTGAGAGATGCAGCTCTTACGCGACACCGAGCCCATCCTGTAACTGTGCGTAGTCCAGACGGAGTCGTAGTCGGAGTCCTCCGAGAGGTCGGAGGTCACGTCGGGCCGCGACACGCTACCGCGGCGACCGAGCGGCGACGACTCTGCGCAGGCGCGGCCGGGGTCGCCGAGCACGTGGTTGTGCATCAGGTCGGTGCCCTGCCAGGCTGGGTGGAGGAGGAGGGTGGAGTTGGGGGGTGGGGGTGGGTGGGGTAGGGGTGGTTCGGTATGGGGAGAGTATGGCAGGATGGAGGCGAGGGAGTGATGTCATGGCAGGTGGGGGGGGAGGGGTGGAGGGAGCGCCATACGCAAAAGGAAATCATTTTGAAATAAAAGTCACGTGAGGCCGCGCAAACAAATGCGGGGAGGGGGAGGGTGGGTCAAACCATAACCATAACAATGGAGATAAAATGAAATAAAACAAAAAATAAGAGCGCAGAACGTTTTAAAAATAAAGGAAATACAATTAAGATGATTAATTATAAAAGTGGATGGGAAAAAGTAGAAGAATGAGTCAAGAGAAAATGAAAGTGGGTCAGGGCCAACCAAAGGGATGCCAATGCATGAGGAGTGAAAGAAGAGACAGACAGACGGAGAAGAAACTGTTAGCAGGAGCCGGTCAGAATAACAGTGTTAAAGAAAGACAGTGAACCAGGTGGCAGATATAGGGACCAGACCGCACACACAAACCCTTGTACGCACTTAAATGTGTATATGTGGCTGATATAACGAAGATAACTCTTCATCAATCCCGGAAGGGAAAAGGTGTTAAAGCAGCAAAAGTGTGTGTGTTTTTGTGCATTGTTCTTACTGGAGTTGAGAGTCTGTCTGGTCTTGGCGCTAGTGCAGTACGCCTCGATGACCTTGAGAATCTGAGCATCCTCCTCCAGTGCTGCTGTACCTGTCAAGGGTGACGGACAGGGGAAAGGACCAATCAGAATTAGAGGCCTTCAGAAAGTTTCTCTACACAGTTTTATTGAAAAGACTACCGCACGCAGCAGCTTGCAATGCAAAACCTTTACTCGTAGTAATGCGTCGATTCAAGACCTTCATAGCTACTGACAAAGATGTTGCATTGTGTGGTGCTGAGTGCGGGAATTTCATCAATAAATAATCCCCAGCTAAGATTGACATTGTATTAAACAGTATATACAGTATATGGTCCAATGAGTTAGCTGACATTGGGATACTTAACAGTATATGGTCCAATGAGTTAGCTGACATTGGGATACTTAACAGTATATTGTCTGAGGAGTTGGCCAACATTGAGATACATACTTTTCCTCACGGCAAACTCCTCTTCAGACTGCTTCCTCTCAGGCTTACGCTTTGGAAGGAGCTTCTTCACACTCTTTGGACTCTTACTGAGGTCCTACACGAGGAAGGAACCATAACAGCATCATTAATAGTCATTATACCACAGCAAGTTTCTGATTGGTCAAGAACGTTTCAAAGGTGCAAATTATTTTTCTTATGTCATATTTACCGCACAGAAATAATAAGCTCAAAGCACCACAAAAGAACAATAAACGTTTTGCTGAATAAATTTGATCAATGTTATAGATGAAAGTTACTAATATCTAATCATGCTTGTAACTGGGGTATAAGCCGAATAAACTCTGGGCTGTTACCTTATTAGAAATTAATTTATGACGGGTTGTCCCTTTATTGAATAATGTTATTCGTCTTACATTATTTTCAAGTAACGCGACACCCCATCAAGGTATTTTCAAAATATACACTGCAGCATCCACCTCTACCCATAAACAGTTTCAAAATGGAAAATATCAGGAGATAATAAAGTCCAACCCTATTTTCCAGTAACAGTACGGATCAGTTGATTGGCAGAGAGCCATTGATAATATCAATACAATACGGAGGGTCTGAACCTGACCTCCTTGTAGCAGAGGGCCGCCGAGGGCCTCAGCGGGGGGGCCGGCCGCAGGCAGCTCAGGCTCCAGGGCTTGGGGGTGTTTGGAGGCTCCAGGGGGCCCCACATCAGGGTGCTGTGAGAGGTCCCGTGAGAGGAGGGGTGCGGAAGGGTGTGATAGGCTGGGGCCACCGTCATGGCCCGCCCCTCGGCATGCCGGGAGGGGGTCAGTGGGTGAGACGGGAGCTGTGGGAGAGACCAGCGCAGGGCTTTAAGCAAGGTGGCGCAGCCTACTGCTATGAAGGATAACTACAATGCCCTGTGTCATATTGGCACAGGGCATTTCACATTTAAAGCCATCGAAAAGGTGTGTGCGTGGTGGATGCTGACCGTGTGACAGGGCATGTTGAGGGGTTTGTGGCTGGGCCCGGTGGCCGCCGTGTGCTTGGTCTGTCGGGTCAGGTGCCCCACCCAGTCCTGGAGGTCCTGCTGGTTGTTGCACACCACCTGGATGCGCTCGAACATGGTGCCTGCCCCGGCCGCATGCCACCGCGGGAAACAAGCTCAGTTACAAGACTGAAGGGCACGTGCATGCATCGGTGTACACGCAACAATGTTGTTTCACAGCCCCATTTCAGAGTATACATGACAATGAGGAAGATAAGCCGAGAATGCATCCCAATAAAAAAAGATACAACATCCTCAGCCAAGCATAAACTTCACACATTTGAAACACAACTCATTCAGAAATGTATGTCATAACAAGAATTCATGATAACGATTGGAATTGGAATGATTATCATAAATGATTTCAGATAGTGTGTTGGCCGGCCTGTGGAAACCTTACCGCTGAGCTCAAAGGCATTCTTATGGGCTTCACAGTCTTCCAGTTTGGTCATTGTCATGCCGGTCAACGGGAGTTTACCCTTTAGAGATAACACAAAACAAAACACATCGCTCCCGTTAATGACCGAGCGGTAATGTGGTGTAGAACAGGCATGTGCTCCGGGGCCAACGCAACCTCCCCTCACCTGGAATATGAAGCCGCTCATCCTGGGGCTGGCGGACAGCAGCAGGAGCACGTGGGGGAAGAGCATGAGGTAGCGCTCGCACTTCTCCTGGAGGACAAAGAGACTCCGTTTAACTCGTCAGAATGACCCCGAGTCACTCTGAGAACAAGTCAAACAAGGTCAAAGAAATGGCTGCCATAGCCTGCTCCATCTGTAGCCAGGATAAACACAATGTTAGGCTTTTCAGTCATTGTTTCTCTGCTCTTACGTCTGACCCTAACCCAAAGATCAATAATGAGTCCTACAGACAATGAGCCTCCGACATGGCAAACAAATATAATAAAGATTTTATTAAAGGCTTTGAATGCCGTATTGTAATCTAAATACATGTTATACACCCTTCAGCTATACAGAATTCATCAGTCTCTCACTGCAGACATTGAAAGGCAAACAAGTGATAAAAAATAAGCTAGCCAATATTTATGTCCTACTAATATGTACTAACACATTTCCATGATCAATTCTCCTCGTCAATCACTTCCCGCCGGCCTGTGCAGCAGCCTCGAGGCTATGCTGTTTCTAGCGAGACACACAGGCGGACGACGCAGACGGACGGACTCACTTCGGCCCCAGGGCAGTGGACCATGGCCTGGCTCATGTAGAGCACCGAGCCCAGGGTCCGGATGTCGTCCCCCTCCCACAGGCGGATGGCCTCCGTCAGGATCTGCAGCTCCAGCTCCTTACGCTTCCTCACCTCCTGGCACTGGGCCTGAGGCGGAGAGGAGAGAGAGTGAGGACATGGGGGGGGGGGGGGGGGGGTTGTCACAGCGTAGTGGAAGAACCATGTACGCACATGTTCACCCACGCACACACTTCTTTCTGTTTTGTATCCTATGTTGATTCATTTGTTCGGTCTCTTTTTCTTTCTTGGTTTCTTTTCTTTTCGATCCTTTAGTTGTTCCCGAGATGTGAGGAAAAGCCCTGCAGGGATTCTATCCCCCACCTGCCCTTGCTTGTTTGACTGTCTCTTGTGTCAAGTTGTGTTTTGTGTTGTGCAATCAAATTGAACAAAGGAAAGAAATTGTGCATAGTGTACAGAGAAAGACAAGTGTGTGTGAGGTGAGGACACGGTGAGGCAGAGTAAAGTGAAGACAGTGTGAGGACACAGTGAGTCAGAGTAAAGTGAGTAAGTAAGAGTAGCAATGACAATGAGACAAGAACTCCTAAAGAGTGGTTTCACTTACAGAGAGGTTCTTAAATGTTGCCATGCACTTCTGGATGTCCGGTCTGTCAGGGTGGCTTTCCTAAAAAACATTTGCAAAACATTGATTTATAACACACACACACACACACACACACACACACACACACACACACACACAAACACTCTATTTCAGGGTGACTCACCTCCATGTGCCTCTCGAGCTCCTTCAGCAGGTTGGGGTACTTGTCCAGCCTCATGAAGGGCTTGCTGAGGCCCGTGGTCAGGGTGAGGATGCCGGGGCTCACGGCTCCCCTGCCCTCCATGAACTCTCCCAGAGCTTCACTGCAGGCGCATCAGGTAAGAGATCAGCTGGATGATAATGACCTCCCTCGGCTCAATTAATAAAGGCCTTCCCCAGGGACCTCCCACATGCTAATTCATTGATCCTTATTGTTAGCAAGGGGCGGGTCAGTTAAAAAGTGTAAATCGCGCCTAAACACGGGTGCGCAAGGACAGCTTACCTGTGCTGTGTGAGGACATTGACGGCAGAGGGGTGGTTGGAGCAGTAACCTGTGTACAGAGCCTTCATCTGGGGCATGAGGTTGAGGAAGAAGCCGCCTACCCTCTGCTGGTGTTCCGGCAACCTGTAAAGAAAGCATTGTTAAAAAATATATAATGTGCAGGGACAAAATAAATAATAGACATACATCAGAAAATACTTTCTTTAAAATTGTAATGCTGTTACAGAACATGAATCTACACAAGCATGTTGCATGGATTGCCATTGAGCTACGTGTATGGTATTATCGTTTAATGTTTGAAATGCCGTCAGAAGGAACAGAGTTTGGCCTGATCCAACTCTCTGATTGTTCCTTCAAAAAATCAATTGAGCTAATCAAAAAACATATAATTTCATGCCCATTTACCATTTTTTTATTCTGTCCTGCAGTACCAAGGCAAGCCCCTAGATGTCCCTATGGTCCCTTTGCTACAGGGAGACTCTCTGCAGTGGGCCTGTGTGTACTGGGTTGGACTCACTTGGTGCACTCCTCCAGCGATTGTACGAGCATCTGCTGGAAAGTGCTGATCTCCTCCAGGTTCCCCAAAATCAGAGCAACATCTAAACTGCTCATTCTGCAGAAAACAGGAAAAAGAGAAGTGTCAGAGAAAAAGGGAAACCCACCAAGCAAGCATTTCAGAGATAGACGGTCTGAATTTGTCTACACTTTAATATTATATTCTGTCCATTTAATTACAACATTTTAATTACAGCAACCTTTCTCATGCTTGTTTACTCTTATTTCTTGAAATCGTTTTCTTTATGATTCTTTGTTTTTCAAAATGAATTTTGTGGATTGGAAATAATGCTATACAAATCAAATGCACCATTTTCCTTACTCATTGCTCATCATATTAACCGTTGACAAATGTCTATAACTCTTTTATAAAAAGAGCCAACATGTAGGTTCATATCAAGTGTATATCTGAGCAGGGCCGTGTCTTACTTGTCTGTACTCTGGAGTGAGCGCAGGTAGTTGGTCAGCAAGACCTGAAGGTCTTTAGAATACTCTGTTTCTGTTTCTAGAATGTTCTGCAAAACCTGCATGGACCAGAAACAAGGGGGAAACGCAGGATACGATATGCAGTTAGTGAACATGAGATGTATGATTAATGCCTATATACATTGGCTGAATGAAATGTATTGAGGTCATCGCATAAAACCTATCCTAGGTTTTATGCGTATCGAAAATGATGGCATCTACCCAGTAGGTTACATAATGGCTTGCACTCAAACAAGCCAAAGTTAAACTGGGAATTCAATAGCAAATTCCTCTACGCTGCGCAACATTTGCATTTGGATTTAAATGGAATGCATTTCCATAGCATTTTAATAGTTGATAAAGGAAACACGACTACAGTTCGGATTCAACCTAGACCAAACCAGTCGAGTCCCCGTGCTGAAATCTTTTCCTTCAATAAAACCACTTTAACATCTGCGTTCAATTCAATTTCAGGCACATCTCAACAGAAATATCAAGGGAAATACAATATTGGTTATCGTCACAGTATAAATCACAAAAAGTCAACACAAATGTTTTCAACATTGCCAAATGGATGGAGGGAGAGAGACAGAGGGCGAAGGACAGACGTAGAGAGAGAGACGGAGACAGGGAGCGAGTAATGGAGACATAGGGAGAGATAGGGAGCAGAGGAGTTCATGTGTGTTTGGGGTATTTTAAACAGATCAGAGGGGACCATGTAGGGTCTCATCCAGCTCCTCCTATGCCATTACTCACAGGCCATCTCTCTTGCGCTCGGCTTAAACCTGCAGTGTAAACATACGAGGCCCTACACTAAAGCACACAAACACTCCGTCTTCTGTTCAAAACTAGGGCATGGCCTCCCCGGGTGCGTCTCCGCAGGCCATTTATGCTTGAGACAATAATGCAGTCTGAGCACAATACTCTCAGCACACCGCTGGTAAAGGGGAAGTGAGATTAGGAGTCATAGAATGAGAGGGAGCGAAGGAGAGAAAGTGATACAGTAAATGCAAAAAAACAGTCAGATAAAAGCAGTTCGAGCCGTGTCCATACCAGGTTGTAGTAGGTCTTGCTGATGGCCGTCGTGTCGAAGCCTTTCGGGGGGCTCTTCAGGGTCCCAGACTTAGGAGAAACTTGTTTGTCTGTGACAATTACAATTGGCATATTAGATACATGCCAATGCTCATACGCACCAATGCAAATGACAGAACTATTCTATCTCAGTAGATATCTTGTACATATCAAAAAGAGAAATGCCATGAATGTCAAAATGGAGAACCAATTGACATTTAAGCAAATAAGTAATCTTATTTTGCTTTACTGTTATATGGCTTCGTAATGAAAAAGCACTTAATGTACACACTTATTGTATGTCGCATTTAGTTATATAGTACTGAGTTAAGTAGCATCTTATCCTAGCTATCTTTGTCGCATACAGGGAATGGGTTAATCTAGCGATTGTTAGTTCTTTGCACTTGGTTCTATGAACATCCTTAATGCACCGACAGTGATATATTTCTTCACTTTCTTATGACATAATGTACTTATCGGAAGTTGCTTAAGATAAAAGCGTCTGCTAAATGCCCTTAATGTGGATGTAAATGTAAAAGTCATTATGATATTTTCCAGTATGCTTCATATCAATCAATTGGATAAAAAATATTTTGTAATTATACAAAAAGATGATTTAACAGTAAAATGGGCAGGTTCACGCACCGCATCCCTTGAGCTCGCGCACATAGTTGCTAGGGAACCAGCCCGTCCTGCCATTCAGCATGCCCTCCCACCAGCCACCATCCTCCTGGCGGGTCACCCCGATGATGTCGCCCTTGTTGAAGGTGAGCTCGTCTTCGTTGGTCTGCTCGAAGTTGAAGCGGGCCTTCACCAGCACCTGCTGCCCGCTGTTCTCCGACATGTCCTGGAACAAGATTGCAGGATGACTGAATAGAAAGGACCACACATGAGAGCCGTAGGGAGAAGTTGGGAGGCGAGGCCGAGGATATGCACGGGGGATGGGGGAACACGGGGAACACGGGGAAACAAGAGTAACAAGTTAATATCTGTGTTGCAACGTTTTTGAGGGGGTTCGCTCATGAAAGCTGAGCAAGCTCACTGAACCCTATATTTGACAACTCCTACAGACTAGAACATATCCTGTGGTAAAACAAAACGAGTAAAACAAGTCCTCTTGGAAAAGGAAGCGTTTCAGTGTGAAATCCAGTGTATGGAGATGAGCGCATGCCCCGCAGTCAGCTTGTCAATGCAACAGACAATTTAAAAGGGAATTTCTGTATTCAAATGAATGAATACAGACATTATAAATTCTGATACACCATGTAGATGTGTGATTGATACTGCTGTCCTACCAATACAATATAATGTAGATGTTTGATGTGATACTTCTGTCCTACCAATACAGTATATCATGTAGATATATGATCTAATATTGCTGTCCTTCCAATACAGTACATAATGTAGATATGTGATGTAATACCAAATGCAGAGATCCCATTTTGTTGGGTAATGCTTGTACATGTGCATAACTAAATAAAAGCTTCTTCTACAACAGATTCTTCTTCTACTGTTGAATAGTGAGGTGAATACGATACTGCCAACCTGCCAATAGAGTACATACGTGTAAAGAGTTTCCCACAGCTATCTATAGGTGAGGCACAGAGCCTCTGCTAAATTACCAACCGCCTCTTCAAATGTTCACAATAAAAGGCTGTGAAAAAAAGATGTGATGATGAGGTTTGTTAATATTAGAATCTATTCTATAACAAAGGCTAATATAATACACCCAAATTAATAGAGTACATCTACGAAATCAAACCGTGTACAGGTGATGGAGAACTCCATTTGGTCTGATAAAGGGAAGAATTGAAGTGTTTCACTAATTAATAATTTAAAATTCATGTGAATAATGAAATCTGTGTATTTATTAATTCACATTCAGTGCACACATTCATTTTTCCACAACAGCAAAAATGAGATGATTTGCAACAGCAAGTAGGGGTGTGCATAATCCTTCGCTGTCGTGATTCATGTTTTTTTTAGTACCCTCATGTCCTTAAAGCACCCGAACCTCGCCTGCAGTACGTTCCCACAATAAAGTCATTTAAAGCAGGGCGGGTGTCCGAGTCACCGTGGGTCGAGCCCTGTTGACTACTGGGTACCAGGGATCACCTTTCCTTTTGCCCAGTTATTCAGTTGTCAGTTAACACCGCTAGACTTGGGCCCCAGATATCGCTTTATTACCGAGCGTGTCTATAGAGGAAACACGCACAGCGTTTACAGTTGTAGATCACTCGTTAGATCGAACAAAAAATACGTCTCATTGAGAAGATTTAGTTTTATCCCCGTGAAGATTTGCTTTTAATAATAAGGCTATTACTATAATTATTTTCTCTTAATGCAATTGCTGTAGGCATTTTAGAAGTTGCTGAGGGTAAGAGCTGTAGGCTTACTAAGAGCTGGCATTTCTTAGAAATGTCACAGTTGTCCGTTAGCCAAGTCTGTTAGTGAGTGAATTGTTAAAATTTCTAGTTGACTGTGCCGAATAAGACCGCTTTTAGACCACTCTGCCTCATTTCTGACCCATCAGGGCTGTCTTCTTTGAAGGGCTTGGGGAATCAATATTATCTGTCAATCACAGGTGCCAACACAGCATAATCAGAGCTCCAACACAGGTGTGTGAATGCCACACTTCTTAAAGGGAGAACAACTTAGATTTTTTTATGGTGTTTATTAGAAAAAGAATCAAGCTTTCCTGTAAACTATCTTTCAAACTCTCTAACATACCCTACTGCAGCATCTATAAACTGTTTTTTTATTCATTTATTATAATTCGCATGATTTTTAAACCCACGATTGTTTGGCTGAGAATTTATAGATTTGGAACGATGATTATACTTTTACAATTTAAGGGCACAGCCCTTTGCTATTTTTTCTCTGAGGCACTTCCCCCCCCCTCGACGCAACTGTTTTGGTGGGAAATCCTGATTTGATAATGCCTTCCTGCCAATACAATTCATAATATAAGTGTCCTGTATTTTTTCCTGCAGATACGGTACATTATGTAGAATAATTAGTCCTGCCGATATAGTACACAATGTAGATGTATTTGTCATGTATTTATCTCCCCTATACGGTACATAATGTAAATGTAGGACACCGCCGATACAGTATACAATGTAGGTGTCCTTTATCTGTTACTCCGGTACTTTTCATAATGTAGTTGTCCTGTATTCATCTCCCCTATAAAGTACATAATGTTAATGTGTGATCCTCCCAACACAGTACATAATGTAGATGTCCTGTATTTGTCCTGCAGACACCAGTACATAATGTAGCTGTGTGACACTGCCGTCCTGCTGATACAGAACACCAGGATACTGGGACCATACTGGGGTCATGGGGGTCTTACCAGACTCCTGAACTGGTTCTGCAGCAGCTTGGAGGAACGGCCCAGGGAGGTCTGCGATGACAGAGACTCAAAAGACTTGATCCGGTGAGCCGAGGAGTGGCGTGCGCACACCGAGTCACTACCCACGCCGATGTCTAGACAGATGGTGAAACATACAACGTATTACACTGGTTCTCCCCGGCCCGCTGCAACCAACATCTACACCCGTGTTGACGACTCTCACACTGTGGTCTGGAAAAGCTTCCGTACCACACACACACACACACACACACACACACACACACATACATTTGTTAACTCACCCGCAGTTACTTTGTTGAGGGTAACCAGACTGCTCAGCACCTTTGCGAAGTTAAGTCCCAGCAGCAGATCACTGGCCTCAAATGGCTGAGGGAGAACGAGACCAAGGGAGACACAGAGACAGACAGGGACAGAGAGACAGAGAGAGAATGTCAGCATTTCTGACCATAACCGATCCGCAGACAGACCATGTCCACACAGCGTGCTTTCTAAAGCAATCATTACCAATTCCGCTGTGTACCGGCCTGTGTCTGTGTCATTGCTCGGCCACTCTGCCAATCAATAACTCTTGTTATCTTGATGGAGGCAGTGGGCGAAACCTCATTGATAGAAAGACGATACAGCTCAGTGGATGCTGCTGCACTGAACTCAACGCATTGAATGTACCGAACAACTCTTACCTGGAAGATGGATGGTAGCTAGGGGATCAGGGTGCAGACCGCGCTGATTTACCAACAACAGTGTTACGAGCTATGTGCCGAGCTATTGACTCCCACTTCGCTTGTCTGTACAGATATGTGCCTTGAAAGGATTATGGGTGATGATTATAACTATACTGGGGATGTGCTCTCCCTGGTTGAGTAACAACAAACCCAGTTTCAGTGATTGGTTCTCATCAGGCCAGCCCAACAAATGACACAGCGATACAGCCTTGTATCTTCCGCTCTGATTACAAAACATGCCCGCCGGGACTTCAAGTGTGTGTATGCAAGCGCATGTAGGCTACACATATACGTCGGGGGAAGGCCTGTCCTGTTTTTCCAAGACACTGTCTCGTCCTATAACCCTCCCAGATGAGAGGACGTCCTTGCTTGGGGAGCATTCATGCGCGCAATGCTTTTTCTTCCTCGCCAAGATTTTGATTTTTATATTATTATAATTCCACCTAATTCAACCTTTTCAAGCACATTCTGTTGCTCCAGTGTTATGCATCAACAAGATAGCAGAACACAGACACATTCTATAGATGCCTAATTGCAGTTGGTTTCAATCCCTCTTCTGCCGTTGGCTGACATGACGACAACAACACAGCGACTCAGTGACTCAGCAGGCTAACAAGGTGTCACACTGATGAAGCACAGTGGTCGCCCAGGAGCTAATGGGTGGTCTGATCTGCATAGACTAGGCAGATGCTCAGGCTCCCATTACGGCGAAGGTCATTGAGTCTTGAGCGGTGCAGGCCGGGGCTCAGCAATTACCACCAATGTAACTGCATCTTCCTTCTGCTTGGGGAAATGTCTCCCGTCTTAATTTATCTGGTAAGAATCGATACGACCGTCACAGAAAATGTCGCACTCTGGTGTGCGAACGTGCACGTCTGGATCCTGGAACAAACACTCCCCTGTGAATAAATGTATGCCACGGTCCTAAGGTTACCATGGAAACAAGGGCCTACACACCCGGTCCCAAGCAGCCTGTTGACGTATACGTCGGTATCTTATATGCAAATTATACGTTAGCCCAGCCATAAGATCACTGATGTTCACACAAGTGTCAATGACTCCTTTATTAGAGTTTGGCACACAAGTGGGATTCTTTCAGAAAAGCAGTGACGTTACTGCACCTTAAATGGAAAAAAAGGTTTCACATTAGATCTAGATTGGAAATACCAAAATAACCAGGTCAGGCTCGTCACGTGACAAGCTTTTTTCCATCATCCTCCAAGTCCAAAAAACCGACTCACTGCTCTAATCTAAGGATTCGCGCTACATGGGGTGAGAGCCAGTAGTACTTGGATCCCTGGAGAAGTCACTGCTCTAATCTAAGGATTCACGCTACATGGGGTGAGAGCCAGTAGTACTTGGATCCCTGGAGAAGCTCCTTAATTGTCGACCCTGCTCTGCAGATGGTGTGCCGGATCAAAGCCATGTCCAGAAACTACTTTAATCCGTCCCTTTACTGGTGTTGCCTTGAACACACACGCACATGCAGAGTCTCTCAAGAAAGAGGTTATTTCTGTCTGCTGACCTCCCTAGAGGAACAACCAAAGTGACGATGTATGTCTCCCGGGTCAAGAGTCGAGACGCCTAGTGAAGGAATGATAAGCGGACACATCCGTGGTTAGATGATATCTGGTCAGAGATGGAGCCATCCTGTTATTCAGAATATTAGTGTGATGGACAGAGAGACTGGGAGATTTGAGATTGAGTAGCTTTGTTAAAGCAAGCGCCAGGCAGAGGAAGTTAACAAAACCTTCTGATGCATGCACAGGCAGCTATCTGGGCAGAAACCACACCAAACCAATGCCTTAACGCAACCATTGCATAACTAATACCTAGCCCTAACACTAAAATCTACCATTCAAACATCATACATATCCCTAAACCATCCATAATCCTATGTACAAATGATAACTTGTGTGCCAAAACAATTAGTATGATGTATTATTGCCATAAACACAGGGGCCGCATTGAATCCCACATATGTTCCTGTTCAACAGGATTATGACAAGAAATCATTATTTATTTCCCTTGACAGTAACCCTGTCACTCCATCCCTTCTTCAGTGGCTGCAGAATGAGTAGAGGGAGTCAATGTTGAGGAACACTGAGCGGTGTTGTGAGGTTAGAGAAGTTCAATAGCCCCTCTGTGCCCGGGCAGACACAGCTTCAAACTGTGTGTGTTGCCTTACATTTGCCAACGAAAGTGTCCGTATGTGTGGACATTCATGTTAATGTTGATTGCTTGGACATGCTAGAGGCAGATATACATCGTCTAGTGCCAGTGTCATATCTCAGACTATATAATAGGTATAGTTATTACATTGCACGGGGGAAAGCCTATTAAGAGAGAGGTTATGAGTTAATGAATGCTATTAGTGCTGTAAGCTGTGTTTACATTGTAATTGAGCATACGGTGCAGATACGTGTGTTTAGCTATAAAGAGTCCTGTATCAACTCCTGATCGTGAGGACAAAGCATTACAAGGAGGCTTATTGTCTCTTTAAAAGCGATTTGGCCTATGAGGGTATATAATGCGTAAACATTGGATATGCTAGGCTGTCACAATATGGAAACATAAAAACGTGCGACATTGGGTAGATGGCACATTGTATTGTTAACGGAGGACGGGTAACTTCATCGTGTGGAACAAACGAGGCTCTTTCTTGGCCGTGCGATGGGTGATTGTTCTCGGGCTAGCGACTCACACTCCTCCCACTGTCAATACCGTCCGACCACCGAGCTGCTCCTATTGTTTCTTATTCGGCTTTGTGTGGGAAAATGTTGGCGAAATGCACATCTTAATAAAAAAGCAACGATGGTGATGTGAAACGTGAAGGCGTTGTGATGAAAAAAGGCTCCCTTACCTCGACGCGAAACGACGTGGAGCCCTTGAGGAACTCCTTGATGTTGGTCAGGCACTCGGCGTCGTTCTTCGGCTCTTGGTAGATCTGAAACAACGCAAACGAAGATAAAAAAAAAATCCAACCGGTGAACTATAAGGCTATAGTGCACTGTAGGGTTTTCGAAACGCACGTAAACATCGGGGTTCTAGCCGTTTATTGTTGTTGTAAATCCGTCTTCTACATGCTCTGCTAACAGGGACTAGGGCCACAGAGTAGGTTGCACCCACACAGCACTACAGCCGCCTCCCGTGTGGGGAACGGACCGGGAGCACCAGGGGAAATGACGTGAGCCCACAGGGACTCGGGCTGTCTGTTCAGCCGGGTCTGTCTATCGCTGTCTACAAGACTGTTGAAAGTAGCCAAGTTACGAATTCAGCATGATAATAAACTAAACAAGGAACTACTCCTTCACAGCACGCCCTGAAATAAAATATTATGACGCCACCGAAATGGGTAATAATCAGGTGTAGCATGAAGATCTCATTAAAGACCTAGCAAGACGTAAACATTTGGTCAGACAGCTAGGATTTACTGTAGCTCATGGATCCACAGCATCTCCAGCTAATCTTTGCTGAAAACATAATTGGATCGTCATTTACTGAAAAATCATGGATGTCTATGCAGACATGGACCTATATTAATATATTGCAATTTATCATACTGACTGGTGAATGGAAAATCAGTGGAAAGCAGTTTGTCTGCAATACTGTCAGCTCTGTTTTCAATAAATATTGCCTCATTTGGGGGAGTGTACTAGCTGAGGAGCTATACGTTGAAAGATGGACCACAAATGCTGTACTGTTACTTTAAAACAGGGAGAGGGACCCTCTGTGCGCCTTTGCAGTCAATGGCGGCCCACTGATAATCAGGACTGGATCTGGATACAAATACATAGAAATCCATGGCTGATTTTCGGGATCATGGAGCGATACGTGCGTTTCAATTATCCCAACATGTCAAATCATGTATGACCAAATAAGAATAAATTAGGCCTATAGTGACAGAGGCATCTAACCATATAGCTTACATATGGCCTATCTCAAAAGGTGGACATATGCTTAAATATTGCAATAACCGACCTACAGAACGGCCTTATACGTATATCCGGCGGTCCCAGGCTTAACCCTTATCTGGTCCATTATTTCCCTATTTGTAATGGTTTTACTGTGCTGTGATATTTTTTTGGCTATGATGCTGGTAACATGTTGCATTAAGCTATATGTGACACGCGCAAATGGAAACAACAACGGCCTTTATGTCTGCACGCGTAGTGTACTGACATAATGGGCTGCCGCTCGCTGCTGTTTTTAGAGACAATACCCCGCGCTCTCGTGACCTACAAAAGGGTCTCTTCATGGACCACTGGGCAGAGATAAGCGAGACAACAAACCGCCGTCGTGTCACGGTTCTAGGTGGCACATATACGCGCCTATTATGGGCCGGGCGGCTATGCGGTGCGTGTGTGCGTGCGTGTGTGTGTGCGTGTGTGTGTGCGTGTGTGTGTGTGTGTGTGTGTGTGTGAAAATTCCCCTTACTTTCTCCGTAGAACCCGGGCTAAGCCGCTCCAGCAGTCTACATAACACCACCCCATCTCTGAGCGAGGTCTGCAGAAATGCTTCGGGATCCGAGATGGTCTTCTTCGGCGACTCCAGTACCCCGAGCGTGATCAACCATGTCACTGTCTGTTCCGCCGAATTCATGGCCAGACACAACAGATGCTATTCCAACGAAGTGGCTCGGTTTGTTGTGTTGAAATAAACCGCTGCCGCCCGCTCACACTGTCATCTGAGCATTAAAACATAAATAATCCATAGGGATGAGTTATAGCTCGGAGAAAGGCGGCTATGAGAGATCCCTCCTTCCTTCTCCAACGGGTGGATGCGAATGACGCCTGGCTTGTGGAAATTCAGCGGCTCTGGTTTCCTCCTCTCTTGTGTGGTGTTTTTTTTTTTTCCCCCCTTCGACCTGGCAAGCTGTCAAGTGCGGTTCGACGTGATGCGTTGAGGCAGTGGGGTGCATACATGCGCATCACAGCCGCCAGCCGCTCATCAAGTGAATGACATCACACACAACGGAGACCAGCTAGTCCAACCAGTTGTTGGATGAGGATTTTCATCTCGTTTCAGCGGATATAACGTGAATGCGTCTCAACCGTCTTGCTTTGAATTAGCCCTTTTAGACGCTTATCTGCCGTTTATAATAGCGACGGGATTGGCTTTCAGTTGAAAGAGGAAGCTTATAGTTTCTCACCTCGTTAGACGGACGCCTATTTGTATTTTATTGGGTGGCGTGTGTGTGTCTATATGTGTGTGTGTGTGTGTGTGTGTGTGCGTGTGTGTGTGTGTGCGTGTGTTTGGAGGGGGGGGGTCTGCGTGTAGTGGAATATGCAATAACATCGTACATGGCCTTATGCTGATGAGTACTATAGATAGATTTGTCACAGATGGGAAAATATACAATATAATGATACATTTGTTTTATCTCCTGTCTATAATCATATAAGCCTTTCAGGCCTATGCTTATGCCTACATGATTTGCACAAAATGGAATAGCGGTATAGATTAGATCATTAAAGTAAACTATTATAGATTACAGTAGATAATGATGATGATTTCTAAGATCCGCCACAGGGTGGAGCTCTATGCTTGTATCTGAGAAGAGACACACAAACACACACACACACACACACACACACACACACACACACATACACACACGCACACACACACACACACACACACACAAACACACACAGATGTCCCCTAGCGTCCCCTAACCAATCTATTCTAGCAGTAAGGCAGTCTACCAATTTATGTAATAGTCTACAAATTCCTTATTAATACATGCTTAAGGTGAAGGCTGCATAACGGTTAATAACTGCCCTCCTACATGTATATATGTCCCATGTATTGTTTATGATAATAATGTGTGTTACTCTATAAGTCAGGAATGCAAGCAAATCATAATGTAACGTTTAACGTTAAAGGTCTAGAGAAAAGAGACGATGACTCCCCTGTCTACCTGGAGGAATCTTAGATCTCAAGGGAATGTTCACGGTAACTATAGTGAAGGCAGGAACAGATCATGATCAACAGCTTTATGGCCCTCTTTCTCTCTCTCTCTCTCTCTCTCTCTCTCTCTCTCGCTCTCCCTCTCCCTCCCTCAATCCCTCTCTCTCTCTGTGTTGTCAGGAAGGCTGATCCCTGAGGCCAGGTGTATCTCAACATGCAGTGTCTAGGGACCCACGACTGCCACCCAAGCCGTGTCACTAGGGGTCCGTTACCAAGGGTGCCGGTGTGATGCTGAGAGCCCCCATGCCCCAGGCTACTTGTTCTCCCGCCATTCACTTTCGCTTCACCTGAAGTTGGCACGTTCGAGTCCCTGATAAACGCCTCCACAAAGAGGAGCTCTTGTTGTTGTTTTTTTAACATATTCATATAGGCACTTAAAAGAGGAGATCTTGGATGTTTTAAGGGGAAACTGGACCCCAGCCCACCAGGGAGATAGAGGATAGTGTTTTCACTTTGTGCTATATGTTGCCTGAGCAGTGTACAGTCAAATATTGTCTATTGAGATTGGTAAACAGTCTGTTATTCTGTTTCCCAAATCCGGTAAATGGTTTGATAACTCACTCCTTGCTTACCATTGTTCTACTCCTCTTGTACATGTTTCACTTCACCTTTTTATTGTACATTGGTATTTTTCCTTTGTTCATATTTTTTTCTGCTTGCAGTGTTAAAGTGTATTTCCCATGCCAATAAAGCTCTTTGGAATGTAATTTAGTTGAAATAGAGAAGAGAGAATGTGAGTGAATATCATGTATCTAAAGAGAGAGGGGGAGAGAGAGTCTCTCTCTCTCTCCCTCTCTCTCTCTCTCTCTCTCTGGGCAGCATCTGGTTCACCTGCTGGGGGGAAATCTGTCCAACAGGAAGGGAGCACACTGCTGCCCACATACATTTGAACTGTTGACACACATGGAAACCTACACACACACACACACACACACACACACACACACACACACACACACACACACACACACACACACACACATAAACTGAAACACCATACCGCTTGTTAACAACAGCAACCCTGTAAGTGTCAGTAAGGGGCAGACTTTCACACATTAATATAGGTGTGTGTGTGTGTGTGTGTGTGTGTGTGTGTGTGTGTGTGTGTGTGTGTGTGTGTGTGTGTGTGTGTGTTGGATGGATGTTGTTAGCCGCAGATTGATTGATGTTTTATGTTGATACTGTAAGCTGGGTTTGAAAAGAAGAGGTAAAGAGGTGCATAAAGACTTGCTAGATTAAATAAAGGACATTCAAGATAATATAATACAACAATAACTATATCCAGCACTATTGTGAATATAGCCTCAATATTCTGAAACTGTAGTTCAGTAAAAGGATACTGAGTGACACAATTATAATTGTAATATTAACAAATTCTTAATTTTATAGCAAATATAGTTTATTTATATAGTATATTTTCTAATTCTGCATCCTATTCCTAGTATAAGTACATCCATATGTGTGCATACATGAATGCATGAAGCCCCTGCAGGCACAAACATTCAACAAAATTAGAGACGACCTCAATCATCTAGTTCATTTTCGTCTTTCTTTCTGTGTTAAACCGGCTTGTAAAATGTATGGCTTTTGCAGAATGTGTCTATCCTAATTTAGGGCCACCAAACAACCAAACAACCCCCCACAGGCACCTAAGCCACACCACTGCCTCCCACTCTATTTCGCGCTTCCGCCATGGCCATGAATGCTAGAGACATGCTGGCAATATTTCATTCTGACTGGGTAAACCCAACGTACCCCAGAACCTCTTCACAGAGCTACCTCGGCGCATTAGGAACACGATAGATACACTATAGAGGACTATTCATTCATTTAGATGACTAGGGATATTATAATTATAACACCTTAATGAATGTAAATCTAAATGAGTGTGCTCGTCAAAATAACAAAAGTAACATAGTGTTACACATGTGTGTAAGAAATAGAAAAAATAGGCTAATAGTAGCAGTAGTAGACTAATCATTTCAGTAGTGGGGAAACCCCAAACGCTCGTATGATATAAATGTTTTTAATGGGTCCTAAATTAATCGAGATATCATCACTCGCAGATTTATGTATTTATAGCCTCGCTGTTTGCGTATGAATGTCCAATTTCCGTTTTTTTTTTTGCTCGAGCGTGTAGAGCGGGTGTTTCCACACGCGATGTTCATCAACCTCCGATCACCAATCTCAGTCGT
>NC_136936.1:38452559-38757559 GCF_949987615.1 Pollachius pollachius
GGGGTGATGGCAACACGAGTCAGCTGTCCTCTCCTGTCTTTCCCTAATGCACAGACCCACTGCCGTAAACTGTTTGGATGTGTTGGAACGTTCAGTTCGGCTGGTTGTGAAGTCAGCCCGTTTCAGTGACCTTTCAAGCAATTCCACCTTTGACCTTCGTCTTATGTTTCACAGGACATGACTCAGTCTTGGCCCTCCCAGCATGCCTTAGGGGGTGACCAGGCCCAGCGCTTCCTCTACAATCCCAAGGTGTGTACTGTGTGTGTGTGTGTGTGTGTGTGTGTGTGTGTGTGTGCGTGCGTGTGTGTGTGTGTGTGTGTGTGTGTGTGTGTGTGTGTGTGTGAATATGTGTGTGTCTGTACGTGTCTGTGTGTGTTTGTTCGTGGTTGAGTGTGTGGTTGTGTGTGTGTGTGTTTGTGTGTTTGGGCGTGTGTGTATACTTCTTGTTGGTCTCACAAATGAACCAGATATTTATCTTTTTATTTTTAAATATATACATTAATATCAGCTTATCTGTGCTTCTCTGTGCTTCTCTGTTTTCCCGAAGGATGCAAAGCAGCACACCGTGCTGCAGAGACAAGGTACATGTCCCACCTCCCCTCCCCCCATTTCATAAGTACAGCTGTAGTTTGAAGTCATTTACATATGTTTCACTTCTTCACATACAGTCAAAGTTTGATTTCGTTTTCAGTAATCTTCCCTCAATTCTTCTCTCGCCTTCTCTCTCTCTCTCTCTCTCTCTCTCTCTCTCTCTCTCTCTCTCTCTCTCTCTCTCTCTATCTTTTCCCGCTCTTTTGCTGTATTCTTCTTATCCTCAGCCCGGGGCGATGTCCAGATGCGAATGACCCGACCCCCTCATGTGGCACCCCACAAATCGTAAGCTGGCCAAATTAAGGGGAAAGGGAGGGGGGAGAGAGGGAGGGATGGAGGGACGGAGGAGGGAGGGAGGGAGGGAGGTAGGGAGGAGTGAGGGAGGGAGGGACGGAGGGAGGAGGGAGGGAGGGATGGAGGGACGGAGGAGTGAGGGAGGGAGGGACGGAGGGAGGAGGGAGGGAGGGATGGAGGGAGGGAGGGAGGGAGGGAGGAGGGAGGGAGGGAGGAGGGAGGGAGGGAGGGATGGAGGGAGGAGGGAGGGAGGGATGGAAGGACGGAGGAGGGAGGGAGGGGGGAGGGTGGACGGGGGGAGGCAGGGCGGATGGACGGGCGGGCGTGCATGGGCGACGGCGTAACGTGAGCCACAGTGAGGTCATCAAAGCGAAACTGGGGCAGCAGCCTCATGCCGAGCGCACACAGGGTTTAAAAAGATCACGGCGCACACACAGCATGCCACACTTCACCGGTTGGGATACAGTAAACCCACAGTGATGAACCTCCTCAGCTGTGTGGTCCTAATGACAGCCCTAATGACTGTGTGTGTGTGTGTGTGTGTGTGTGTGTGTGTGTGTGTGTGTGTGTGTGTGTGTGTGTGTTTGTGTGTTTGAATGTATGCATGTTTGAGTGAATGTGTGTGTGTGTGTTTGTGTGTGTGTTTGAGTGAATGTGTGTCGGTATTGGTGTGTGTGTGTGTGTGTGTGAGGGTATTAAGGGGGTAAAACTGAGAGAGTTCAAGGCAGGGATGAGACAGGGATTAGGGGGGTGGGCTGCGGGTCATGTGTGTATTGGGGTGTGTTGGGGGGTCTGGCCGCCAGGACATACAGTCAGGGCCAGGCGGGCCGTGAGCGGTATTGTTGTAGAGGGCTGTGGATTGGGGCCGTCCTGTCTCCTTCTGTGTCTGAACATTCCTCTTCTTAACTGCTTACATGTGTCCACGGTGGACTCTAGGTCCAACATGGATTACATGCCTTCCGTAGCGCGCGGCTCAACATGTGCAGTGGCAGCTTGTGTCTAAGCTCTGTTTTTGTTATTGACATTTTGCCGAAGAAGCTGAGAATGACCTGGAAATAGCCGTTGCTGGTCTATCCGCGGTTGTATGGTTATAAGCTGCATCAACAAAGGTCAATTAAAGTCAACACTACCTGAGTCCAACACTTCAGAACTTGTGTTTATTGTTGTTTTACAGCATGCTCGCTGACGACCTGGATCTCAGCAGCGATGACGAGGACAATCGCAGGGTAGGTGGATAAAGTGGCAAAAACTAGTACTTTTCCAAATAAAAGCACTTTTTTATTATCTCAGATTTTATTCATTTGGAAAAAAAAAGGGAAAAAGGCCATGACCACAATAACAAGTGAGATCATAATAATGAATCCAGGCCCAGGCACTCAAGTAGGTCTGCAATTCAAAGCCCTTGATGAGTGGGCTGCTACATTACAGAATACGTCCAACAACGCAGACCCTACATTATTTTTCATTGGAAAGATCGGGACCTCTGCTGATTGAATCCACTCCAACTAGTCCCTGCTTCAGAAGGGAAACTGTAACGAAGGCAAGAGCCGTCATACATATGAAAGAGGGTACGGCGAGAGGCATGAGCAGGGAACACCCAGACATAATTACACACACACACATACATGCACACAACCACACGGAGAACAGCGAGGTGATTAATGTGTTGCCACCACGCTGAGTGCAGAGGATGAAAGGACGGCAGGGAACAGAGGAGACCCAGAGGAGACTAAGAGGAAAGAGAGAGAGAGAAGAGACAAAGAGGAGAGAAGGCTCTTCTGATAGCTCCTGTGCTGCTGTGTGTCACATATGTATACCTATCTAAGTGTACATGCTCTCTCTCTCTCTCTCTCTCTCTCTCTCTCTCTCTTTTAGGCCAATCGTCAGTCCTCCTGGGATGATCACAGGTACTTATTTAAAATGTCGTCCATCAGAGTCCTGCGTGTGAATATGTCTGCCTTAGTGCGGGTATGCCATGCTTATGCACGTGCGCGCATGTTCTTGCGTGTGTATGCGCGCGCGTGCCTCCCTCCACATGCACGCTGACCTCCCGTGCGTTTGTGTTTGCGCTAACTCACAGCCTGACGGCTCCGCGCACGAACACCCATAGCGCGCGAGTGCGACATTCCAGCTCCGACTCCTCTGGCTCAGAGTCGTCGGGCGAGTCGGAGAGCAGTAGCCAACGCTCCCGGAGTCCCGTCCCCGAAGCCAGCTCTGACCCAGGGTCGCCTGGCAACGCACGGCCGCTGCCCACCGAGGAGGTAAACGATGAGGGACGCTTGATTCACTGTCTGTCTGACTCTTCCTGTTGGCATGCCCCGGCTCCTGTCTGGCTCTATCTCCCTATCTCTCCCTATCTCTCTATCGCTCGCATTTTTTGTTTCCTTTTGCACGCCTTCAGGGCAGTTGTCCACAGGGAGCGGTAGAGAGGCTGCTTTCTTTTGGTTTTTTTTAGGGTCAGGTGGGGGAAGGGCCGGAGGAATCCGGAATGTTGGCTAAGGAGAGAGGAGGCGACGGGGCGCACACGGGGGGAGGGGGGCGGGAGGGGGGAGGGGGGGGGGGGGGCGAGGGAGGTAGCGAGAGGAACAGCGCAGAGGAATTAGGAGTCTGGGTGTCATGTCAACAAGGCCGCTCTTAAAGAGGAAAGCCCTAGGGAGTTGGAAGTCGCGGGGCTCATGTTTCATGCTAACATTTCAACAGCAATAAGCATAACTCTCTCCAAAGGTTATCAAGGGGGGGGGGGGGGGGGAGAGCTGTGCTCCAAACCGGCCCGTGGTCAGACTGGAACCGGGCCAGGGCACCAAAGTCCATCTAGGTGTGTTTCTCCGCTGTTGTCGGGAGATGTGCCTGCTCTGGGTCGAGCCACAACGGCTCCCTCAGTATGCGAGCGATCGCGGAAAGGAGGAGGAGTGGACAGCCGAGGCAGGGGTGTGCTCTGGGCTGTTTGCTCTGGTGGAGTAAAGTGGGGAAGCCGTCTCCTCCTTTTTATGAATGGCAGGCCCTGTGTGACATAGCAGGCTCCCCTTTTTCCCCCCCCTCAATGCTCCTCCACCACCATAGCGGGGACCCTATAGTGGAGCGGGGGGAGGGGGCTCGCCATGTGTTTTTCATCTACGTGGAGGGTTTTGAGTGTCTTCACAGAAATAGGAGGGACTCGGTGCAGGCTGGGGGTGGGGGGAGGGGTGGAGTGGGCGGCTGCGCCGGGTGGTGGTGTTGGAGCCCTGCGGGAAGTGGCCACTCCAAAGTTCCAGGTATAGGGCGGCGGAGGAAGAGAGAGCAGGAGAGCGAGAGAAGGAGAGAGAGAGCGCGAGAGAGAGAGAGAGAGAGAGAGAGAGAGAGAGAGAAGGAGCAAGGGGAGGAGAGACGGTACAAGAGATGCAGTGTCCTCTCTGGAAAGAGGGTGAGAGGGGTGAGGGGGGAGTCACTGTTTGACTTAAGGAGTAGAGGTTTAATTTAGCTCTGGTCAGGCGAGAGCGAGAGACAGAGAGAGAGAGAGCGCGAGAGAGGATAGAAGTCCGCTCCTCAGCTGTGAGTATTCTCTTCTTTTCTCTTCAATCTTCTGTTGTTCTCAAACATACTCTGTCCATTCTTCTCGTACATGGTTGCTCAACCAGTTGTTAGGCAAACAGTGCATGAGCCATATGCAGTGATTGGGAGGGGTTTCGCCACTGTCAGCAAAGATATTGGCTATTGACGCAACAGCCGTGGGACTGGATAGTAGTCACGGTAAGGGTGTTAACTGGAATGCGGTTTGTTTTATTATTGAAGTGACAATAGTATGTTGTTTCCGAATTTTATTTTTTATGTGCAGCATTTCTGTGGGGATTTCCAATTGCATGTGCATGTGTCAAATAAGAGTTTGAAAGTTAACGAAACTGTAGTTACTTGCTTCAAACACTTTATTATTATGATGTTTTGGCATATTACAATTTTCGATCCTTTTTTTACAAAGACAATCCACACCGCTCTTTGACACGTGCGATTCCCTGCTTATCCTTCCCCAGACACACCACCCCTCTACCGCCCAGTGGCAGCTGGATAAGTGGCTCAAGAAGGCCCGCAAAAAACCCTCCAGCATCCAACCAGATCCCAGGGAGACCTCCAGCCAGATCGTCCCGGCCAGCTTGCCCTCCCCGCAGGCGGACAGAGCCCCGTCCCCAGCCCGGTCCTGGGACCACGCTCAGGATTACAGCCCCAGTCAAAGCCCCATCCCCAGCCCGCACTTCAACTACAGCCCCAGGAGCAGCCCTTTGCTGAGTCCCGGCTACAGCTTCTGCCCCAGCCCGTTCCCCAGCACCTGTCCCAGCCCGAGCCCCCGACACAGCCCCGACCGCAGCCCGCTCCCCAGCGCCTGTCCCAGCCCACACGGGGGCCCCAGAGCCTGCCCCAGCCCAATAGGCCGGCACCCTCCCAGGTGTCCCAGCCCCAGCGCTTCCCCTTCTTGCTACATTCTCGTTCCCAGTCCTCGGCAGGAGACCCCGACACGACCCCGCCTGACAGGCAGCCCCCACCGGACAAAAGTGAGGCCATGGATCGCACCTCTGTGTGGTTCTGAACCCAAAGGCAAGCAAAGAAACAGTCCCTGTCTTAAAGCGCCGGCCCAACACCCAAGACCTAAGACCAAACCCGTACATGACCGAACCCAAAGCGAATCCAAAGTCGGGTCCGCGACAGCTTTGAACTCTGACCCCAGTCTTAACCGCAAAGCGAGGTCTCACCCTCTTCCGCCGCCAGGCTCCACGCACCACCTTCCTCCAGCTCCCAAAGCCAAACACGCGTCCAGATTCGCGCACACCCCTGGGAGCAGACCCGGTCACAGTTCTCGCCCCATCCCCGCCCCTGGCCTTCAGCCCAGCTCACAACGAAGCCCTACCAGAACAAAGCCCTTGCCGACCTATGCCTCTGGCATAGAGGCCAACAGCCAGGCTGATCACAGCTCACAGTCCGTATCTACCTCTAAAGCGTCTGCCAATCCTAGCGCAGCGCCCCCTTCCAGAGGTAGCTCTCGGGCCTTGATAGCCAAGGCCCGACCCAGGGAGCATCCGGCTACCGGCCCCACCCACGTGTCCCAGGCTAACGCCTCCCAGAAGAGGAGCCAGGCCAAGGCGCCCAAAGAAGTGGTCCCGACCCAGACAGAGGACAGGAGGAAAGACAGGAAAGAGGGACACCGACACAGGGAGGGACGGGAGCGAAAGGACGACAGAAGACTGGCGGAGGAGCAGCTCCTGAGGCATTCCTGGATCCAGAGTTCCGAGGAGGAGGAGGAGGAGGAGCAGGAGGAGGAGGCAGAGAGGGGCGCCAAGGAGAGGCAGCGGCGAGAGGGGGAAGAGAGAGAGGAGAAGAGACGCAGGAGAAGGTGGGAGGAGCAACAGCACAGGGGTGAATGGCAGTCACTTCACACCAAACAGAGAAGCCACGCCGCCAACCCCGCCACCGCCAACACCGCCACCGTCACCGCCACCACCGCGTCCGCCACCACCACCCTTGAGAGACAGCGCCTTCCTGGACAGCCCAAGCAGCGTGGGAGGGCCACAAAGAAGCACCGTAAGGGCGAGCAGGAGCGAGCGACGCCGCCAGACTCGGGCTCCCCGGCACCTTTATATCCCTCCGCTCCTCTCATCTCATCTTCCTCCTCCTCCTCGTTCTCCTCTTCCTCGCCCTCCTCCTCGGCGTCAGAATCCGAGTCGGAGTGTCGGGCCGCCGTCACCCAAGTCCCAGCGGTCTCCACGTCCAACAAAAGGCCGGCCCCTAAAAGGCCCGAGCCGGGTCCGCCGGGCAGACCCAAAGACAGCAGGCCCAGGAGCGCCGCCCCCCCAGGCCCTGAGGCCGGCAGCGCCAGCGAGGGACAGCCGGGTGAGGGGAGAAAGAAGCTCTACACCCTGGTCCCCTTCGGACGCAGCGAACAAACCACAGCGCCTTCCCACCGGGGGCTGAGGAATCTGAGGGTGCAGATAGACCTTTGCCTCCTCAAGAGAGTCCCTGACTCGAGGCCTACTACTCCTACAACTACTACTACTACTGCGGCTACTACTACGACTACGGCCAACCACAACCAGCCACCCACTTCCTGTCCCTCTGCTCTGGTCAAGGCCAAGACAGGCGGAGCCATGAGACACCTACATGTCCCGGAGACAGACAACAAGGACAGCAAGCGGAAACGCAAGGTAGCACATAAGTCCCAACATCCCTTGCGTTGCCCTTTAAATGTTCAGATATACTGCTTTAAAGATGATCTGCAATGTGTGGTCTTATATGTTTGTTCTTAAAAATGGGTTTTGTGCGACTGTTTGTGTGTGTGTGTGTGTGTGTGTGTGTTTGTGTTTGTGGCTGCGTGTGTGCGTTTGCGTGACATGGCAGGCTGAAAATGGTGTGTCACACCGAGAAAGAAAGAGGGCAAATGATCCCTCGGGCCAAACTGTATCGGCGGCTCAGAAGCCTCTGAACAGGCACCTGGCAACCGAGACTCTGCACAATGGGTGAGGCCCTAGTGTACATGCTCTCTCCCTCTCTCTCTGTCTGTCTGTCTCTCTCTCTCTCTTATGCACACTTGTACTTGTGACTGCACACTCGTACACCATAATGACATACCATAGCCCTGTAGTATACAGAAAGTGCCTCCATGCGCTTTGCTCCATATGGGTATAAAGTGATTACATGTTGGAACAGGCAATATTTTTTAAGAATACGAATTATAATACTATATTATAATGAATAATTCTAAATTGTTTGTTTGCTTGCGTTTGCCTCTGTGTGCGTATTTGTGTGTGTGTGTGTGCATGTGTGTGCTTGTGTATGTTTTTTGCATATGTGTGTGTGTTTGTGTGCATGTGTGGGCGAATGTGTGTGTGTGTGTGTGCATTGGTTTGCTTGTGTATGTTTTGGCATGTGTGCGCGCTTGACTTTGCATGTCTGTGTGTGTGTGCTTGTGTATGTGTTCTTTGGTACTTGTGCGCGTGTATGTGCGTGTGTGTGTGTGTGTGTGTGTGTGTGTGCGTGTGTGTGCAGGTACTTGGAGGAGTACTTGGACACTAAGAGGCAGCTGTCTCCTCTGTCACCGCTGTCTGACAGCCCGGAACCCACCAAGGCTCCGCTCAAAGAGAGGGAGAAAGACAGAGATTTGGCCATGAGGGTAAATCACAGTGAATTGGACAATTGGTTTTAATGCCCCGATTCTCTACTGGAGGGTTAAGGTTAACACCACGTTCTCTTTTTAAACACACAGCCCAAGCTGGAGGTGGAAAGCGTAGGCGTTTCAGGGAAGCCTTATTCAATGTCCAAGTCCTGGGTCCCACCCACGGGACAGGCCGCGGCCCACCAGGGCTCCATGCCTAACCCCGAAACGTGAGCATTTTGCCGTCCCGCGGCCCACCCATCTTATAGCTCCACAGCAAGTTCCATAGAGGCTACAGATTCACACCCCTTTGGGGCTCTCTAACCATTCTTTACTCATGTACCCCTCTGAGATATGTTTTTAGTCAAGTACCCATTTCTGCAGCACAATACGTAGAGGGGGGGACATTTAATTAAATGTCAATAATATTTATATTATAACTTTATATTAATAATAGAAAGTGCATGATATTTGGTGTAAACATGAATCATTCATTGGTGGTGCAAATACTGCAAGCACATGCCCTTTGGAACTGCTGTTAGATGCGAGTGATTATAGGCTGGTTCCCGGATTCAAACGTTTATATTAAGTTGGAAACATTAGACTGTTATTGTTTTATTGTCCATAACAAATATAACAACTCTTCATAGTAGCCCTCGGTGAGAAACAAGGAGCTAGCATAAACAACATCGCCGTGCCTCACTGATTGATTGACCTGCCATGTTGAATTCACACCTCTGTGATCCCGTCCCGTCTTCCACCCCGCTGCCCCACTGGCCTTCTCCTCTCCAGTCCCCACCATGCTGAGTACTACATGCACGAAGCCAAGAGGATGAAGCACCGCGCAGACGCCATGGTACGTCCACTCGCATGCCACCCGTGGGCCCCCCACAGCTCCGCTGAATGTCATGATGACACAATGTATACACGACGTCACACGACAGGACATAATGTCCACCACCATGTTTGGTCTGGCTGGGGCTTTCATCGATTTCGCAAAAGCCCCCTTGCTGTTTTGTTCCTTACCCTTGACCTGCTGTTCCTCTCTCTCTCCCCCCCCCTCTCTCTCCCTCTCCCCATCACTCTCCCCCTCTCTCTCTCCCTCTCCCCCCCCCTCTCTCTCTCTCTCCCCCTCTCTCTCTCCCCCTCTCTCTCTCTCCCCCCCCCCCCCCCTCTCTCTCTCCCTCCCTCGCCCTCTCTAATACCTGTTCCCTGTCTGACCACCAGGTGGACAAGCTGGGGAAGGCGGTGAACTACGTCGACGCCGCCCTGTCCTTCATGGAATGTGGGAAAGCCATGGAGGAGGGCCCCCTGGAGGCCAAGTCCCCTTACACCATGTACTCAGAGACGGTGGAGCTCCTCAGGTGAGTCACCGGGGCCCGTCTGGTTTGAATAGACGTGAGACACGCACAGAGAAAACCACATGAAGGGAGAGGGAGCGGCAGGGACCGTGGACCAACGTACCGCTCACAGGCACGGGCGGTTCCCATGATCATTTCTGTGCTGTGTTTATTGCAGGTACGCAATGAGGCTGAAGAGCCACTCGGGCCCCGGGGCCCGACAGGAAGACAAGCAGCTGGCCGTTCTTTGGTGCGTATTCCAGGGCGGCCTGGCAGCTTCTATCAGCTCAATGAGCGTTCATGTGCTGGGAGGTTTTGTGGGACGTTGGCTTTTTTTTTCTAAGTGAATGTATTTCTTGTGGTTTCGTGTGTCTGCAGCTTCCGGTGCCTTGCGCTGCTGTACTGGCAGATGTTTAGACTGAAGAAGGACCACGCGCTGAAGTACTCCAAAGCTCTGCTGGACTATTTCAAGGTAACTCCATAGGAAAAGGATAGCATTTATTTGTGCTGCTTCTTGGTTGCTTCATTGCTGTAGACTATAATCCGGGATCCAGCAGTCCTACTATGTTAGAGCAGAACTCCTGAGGGGGGAGATGGCACACTGCCTCGGTCAGAAACCAGAAACTGAAAGGGTGGAGGAAGGCCTTGTTTCCTGTTTCGTTAAAGTCATTTCTACCAAAGGGAAACTCATTTTGTGAGTGGATGATGCTTTCAAAAAGGGATTTTATCAAGTGTATTTCTACAGTGGCCACACAGTGTTGATTTTTAACCTTTACGTACAATATTGACTTTAGGTTTGTGTTTGCCAATTACATACTAACAGATACTAGAAAAATCACACCCTCTTCTTCAAGATGTAAGCTTGTCTGCCATCAAATTGATTGATTGTTATTCTAAAGTCTGATTTGTGAGACTATTACAAACTGTATACTGATCCAGTTAAAAGAATGAAAGTGTCTTTGGTGATGTCATCGCCAGAGTTCTCCTAAAGTGCCTGCCACAGCCCCCGCCTGGAGTGACTCTGGGAAGTGAGTAGCCTAAACTCTGAAGTTAATCTCTGGGATTGGATTCTATTTGATTAAAACCAAGCTCTAATATATCTGCTTTGCGTGTTATTGTTATTTTTTTTAACACCTCAGGAGCACAAAGGGACCTGCTTCCTTGATGCCTTCCAGCCAGGCTACACACAGTCTGGGGTCACCTGGGGCCAGCACTGCCCCGTCGCTCATCAGCATTCCTCAACGCATCCACCAGATGGCAGCAAACCACCTTAACATCACCAACAGCGTCCTCTATAGCTACGAATACTGGGAAGTGGCCGACAACCTCGCCAAGGAGAACAAGGGTGAGCCATGCAGATATCTGGGATATATTAGCCATGGCTCTGTCTGTGTTTACTTAGCATGTTCTCACATGTGTATTGGCTTTCGTTTTTCTTTTTCTTATATTCCAAAAACATACAGATTAGGCGTGCACATTTGGAAACTCAAATTCCCTCCAAGTGTGTCTGATATGTATATGTGTGTGTGTGTGTGTGTGCATTGGCCTGTGTGTGTGTGTGTAAAACCACAATAACACAACCCTATTCCCACTCAAGTGTTATTTCAGAAAACGTCAATGTAAAACTCAGGAGAATTTAGCATGAGCCATTCACAAACAGTATGCCTCCAAGACTACGAGGAGTTCATGTTAACACATCCCTGTTCTCTTTATCCTTGTTCTCACCGCCCAGAATTCTTCAACTACTTGAACACTTTGTCCGGCCCATTGACTCTCCACAGTAGTATTGGCCATGCAGTGCAGTACACCAGACAGGCTCTCCAGTGGATACGAATAAGTGCCAAACTCAGCTAGAGAGAGAGAAAGAGAGACACAGGGGGAGAGAGAGGGCTGCTTCTGCAATCCCTTCGTACTGGAATCCCCGTGAAGCCTCACACCAAAAAAGGCCTCAACCAAAAGTGCTCAGCCATCACTACCTGCCCGATACAACAATCAAAAACAAACAACTCAGCCGTGTGTGCAATGGATTAACTTTGTTGTTCATCGTACCTGAGAGAGATACCGACTGCGCGCTGGGATCCTTGCCTTGTTGTGTGGAAAGACACAAAGCACTCCTTGTTCGCCAGCATACTACTGCACTGGTGAACAGGGCCACTGTCCCCCTGTACCCCCCCCCCCCCCCAGTGGAACCATCTTACCAGAAGCAGGCAAACCCAGTGGGACACCCACACAGACTACCCACACGGCAACAAGGACCCCGGCCTTTGTTTGGGGTTTCTGCTCATCAGTGGACTTAATGTGGATTGTAGTATGAACTGTAGACGGCCTCTCTAAACTTTGCCAAACGATTATGAGTAGTTACTCAGACACAGAGCTGCTGCCACAGATGTTGTGATTCTGCGTGGAGTCTTCTATGTTCGGGGTTCATGAGTAACCATTGGATCGCTTCCTTGGGAGCAAAACTGTAGAAGTGTATGACTATAATTGACACCAGGAATTGGGCATTGTGGACTTTTGTGAAACGGTATTCCACTTTTAACAAAGTAACAATCTAAACTGATAATTTTGTGGGAATGCATTTTTTGTACTATTTTTGGACTTTTGTATAACTGTAACTTTTTACCTGTATGTGTTTTATACTGTGCAATATTTGTTAGGACGTTTTTATGAAAAGAGAAAACAAGTCCAGTAGCAAACCTAAAGGGTCACTTCTATGCAAAATGTATTTCTTTTCATGTTTGATTGTTGCATTATGCAATTGTTTAATGGATATTTAATGGAGCTCACAAAGAAATAATTTCTCCACGGACAAATATCCTGTCTTTTGTCTCATTCTTGAGTTTTTTCCTTGTAGGATATATTTTTAACCACACAAAGAATATGTAGCTTATATGTAAATGTCTTATTGCTGCAGGACAGGAGATAATTTGCATTTATATCATAGTGTGATACAGTGACTGATTAATATATGTACACAAACACACCCTCACGCATGCACACATTCACGCACCTTTGCACACACACACACACTAACGCACACGCATATACACATACACATGCACATATACACACAGGAAACAAAATAGGGCGTGAGATCCTTTTTTTCAGAAAGCCAATGCTTTCATTATATTCTTTAGACCCAGTACACTATATCCTCCTGCACCAATAGAAATCCATGGGTAAACCTCAGCATCAGTTGTCTGGTACCATAGCAACAGTTAAATAGAACAGCCAATAAGAGAGCTCTGAGGGAAATGGCAAGCCTTAGATCAATAATATTCCATTGTTAACTGGTAGAGGAGAGAATTTTGATTCGTTCTGTTAATTCATGTAAAATCTTTAATTCATGACAAATTGTCTGACTTGCATGTGATTTAATATGATCATTTCAGGCAAGGTGCTCTAAGTGTGACTCCTCACTACGACATCTTCCTTCGGTCAGAGCCCTAGTCTCGTCTGGAAATGTTCACTGTACCTACTATTCACTGTTCTGTTGCTCGCTTTGTCTGAGTAGGCCACCATGTTTGAAACCTCTCCGGCGCTGATTCGATATTCTGCACATGCCCGTGCGTCTGCGTCGTAGTCTAGGATGGTCGTCAGTGCACGTGCCAGGTTTTCTGAGGACATCTGTACGGAGAGCCAGAGATAGACCAAAGGCAATTAATAGCTGGTTGTCATAATAAGCCGTCGCATGATAAGAAGTAGACGGATGTCTCGTGCGAGCTTTATTTAACTCACCCCTCTACAACAATGAGACATTTGAACGCAAAGACACAATGTAACGGTGGCTCATAACGAATAGGGCAGCGTTGTGCCGCCTACGAATGCAATTGATTCGACATTAGCGCATTATAAAAAAATATTTAAAAAGACAACCAAACAATGGAAACTACTGGTAGAAGGCACTGAGAAAATAAATCCAGCCTTTCATGCGATGCGTCAAAATAGTTGAGCTGCAATGCACTTAGCTCTCCGCGTGATGGCAGCACGAGGGGCCAGAGCCCAGCCGCGCTGAGCAAGAGGAGGAGCCAGGGCTCGGAGCGAGCGAAAGCAAAGGGATCAGACAGACTGCTGCTGCCAGGGATAGAAATGGAGAGCACACGGACTGGGAGGGCGAGCGAAATTCTTGGAGGGACATGGTGGCAGCATGACCAAATCGGGGGACCTTAGTTCTCTTTGAACGCCTTCGTCAAGGTAGACAAAGTGCAGCTTTAAATGTCGCCCTAACCGCCTCGTGGAGAGATACAGTGTTCCCGCCTGTGTCGTTTTTTGTTTCGCCTAACCGATATTTCGGCTTACAAGACTATCTCTGCAGAAGTCTGGGGCTAGCGAGCCTGTTTGAGAGGATACAAAGGTAAGTAAGTGAGTTCCGTTGGAAAACCGATACTTTGAACCGTTGTTTACAACTTAGCGTTGCGATGCGTACGGCTCTGTTTACGCATGCAGCCTTACCACTAATGCCTATTCATTGTTTGGCAGCGACCACCGTACGCGTCGAGGCTTTCACAACCAATATACAGGCAGCGTGTGATGCCACTCAGTCGTTTTCCTTAGCCACAACTTGCATGAATTGACGTTAAGGATATGTCGTGGCGCTGCGACAAGCACCGACGACTGACATGCATGTTGCCGACAGATCATCAGAAGAAAAAACCTTTTCAAGTCATTGTTCCAGTGCAGCCCATCACTCCTGAAAGTCTTGCTCGGGCATGCCCTCACACTGAGTTTATAAGACCTGTCACCATGAGTCGATCCTACTTTGCAACAATCCTCCGCATACGATAATATTCGGGAAATGTTAACCACGCAAACGCTGTCACAAATGTTATCGAACGGTTTAAGCCGTGTCCATAAGTATAAGTGCAATGATTAAATAAGCATGTTTCTTCTTTTGACATTTTTTTTGATTTGTTGCTTTGTAGTAAATCGAACGTCATTTTGCATGTACAATATATTGGCAAGCTTTTGATCTCCTTTGAAGCCATATGTTGTCAAATGTGAACCGTATCTTTGGTTTCAGTTGACTCAGCATGAGTCGAGATGGTTGGTCAAAGAAGAGAGCCAATGCTGGAGATGACAATGGTTGGGCTCAGAGAGTAAGTATCCATCTTATTGCCATCATGCTAAACATTCCTTTATACCAACTCCTACACTCCTAAGTTTCACTGAAGGAAAGATAGTCACTGACTTCATCTCTGTCTCGTATATGTCGTTGTATGCAAATTGAGAGTAGCGGTCACAACGTCAACTGCTTAAGCTCAGCTGTAGTATTAATGTATAATAATCACAGATTGATTTCTAATATTATTTATTGTACCCCAAGTTTAACGTTTTAGTTCTTACATTTGTGTGTCCCGTTTCTCTTCTCCAGGGTGGCTACATGGCTGCCAAGGTCTCTAAGCTTCACGAACAGTTCCACCTTGATGCCATAGAAAAGCAGAAGGAAGGGGGTGGCTCCCAAATCTTCCATGGAGTGGCCATCTATGTCAACGGCTACACGGGTAAGACGGCTTTGGAAAGTGATCCAGTCTGCATGCACGAATGGCATTTCCCCCCTAACATAAACGTGCGTGTGTTTTAGCATTAGACAACAGCCAGAGTGAGTGAACACCTTCGGTAGTTTGCATAAGCTGCCTCCTCTTTTCATTGTGCACACTCTTCTCCCGGTTATCCGTAATTCTTATTCTACATTTCCAGTGTTCATTCCTCCTCATGGTCATTGTAAATCCAGTTTTCCTGCTTGTCATCCGCCAAGCCAACATAAATGGGATATGTAAATGATCTCCAAAAGCATCCCAGAGGAGCACACGACAAAGAGGCTCGCTGAATGCCAGTGTTATATTGGCTTTCCTAATTTTCCATTCTCAACCTCTCTCCTTGTTTCCTGTAGTTTAGCCACGTCAAACATGCTAGACGTCTATGACTATCCTGTTTTCACATTACTGTGTATGCACTTGAAAAGACGGACAGGAAATAGTCTTGAAACTCTTAATCTCTATCCGTCACAATTTATACGAAGGGAACTCAACATTCAGTTGGTTCTTCCTCATAGACAGAAACTCAAGTAACCTTTGCTCCATTAGCCTCTTGGTCGAGGTAATCTCGGGTTACACCCAGCGTCAATGTATGCAATGAGAAATCAATCAATTTGTCAAAGCAAATGAACGCAAAGCAAGCTTGCAGATATTTGTGCTGTGTCATTGTGGAGGAAGACGAGTGTTGCCCATGCAGAGTGTTGTCTTGGCCTTTTGGTTACGGCACCTGAGAAAGAAACGTATACCGTCCGTAGGAGCGTTTACAGTGTACATGTGAAGCAGTGGTTAAGGAGGACATTAAGAAGACATTGCTTGAATATTATACCTACACTATAGTCTAAATATTAAATTAATGTTTAAAACATATAATATATATGTTTAAAAAATGAACAGGCTACTACAAATGGACAAAAAACACCCAACAAAATCAAAATCTTTCGATCTATACATAAACATATGCTTCTAAACCATATTATTTTCTCTACCCACCAAATCAAAACGTCGAGTCAGCCTGGAAGGTGTTTCTTTAATTGGAGCGCTGTGTGTCCCATCCCTTGTTGTTGGATGCGAGCAGACCCCAGTGCAGATGAGCTGCGCCGGCTAATGGTGCTGCATGGAGGCCAGTTCCACGTCTACTACTCCCGCTCCATCACCACTCACATCATCGCCAGCAACCTGCCCAACAACAAAATCAAGGAGCTCAAAGGGGAGAAGGTTGTTCGCCCGGCGTGGATCACTGACAGGTTGGTCGATTTCGGCAATTGTAGAAATTGAGTGTGTGTGGAAAAATCTTTAAGGTGCTGCGGGTAAGATTTAACAAGCCTTAATGGAGTCTATTTGTTCTACACAGCGTCAAGGCCGGGTGTCTCCTGTCCTACCTGCAATACCAACTCTATGCTAAACAGAAAGGCCTGAACTTCCCCGTTGTCAGTCTTCTGCAGAGCCACGATGGGGCTGGACCCAGCCGCGGGCTCCCCAAGCAGAACCTCCTCCTAAACCGTCCCAGCTTAAAAGAGGCGGCCCCGGGACGCATGAACGGGGGCCTCCACCACGAGAAGACCTCCTCCAACTGCCGTAGTACCTCTGTTCCTACCCCCCACCATGACCCGCCCCATCCAGGGCACGTCCAGCCCCCCCCGAGTAGCACCGCCGCGGCTGACCTCGTTAGCCATCAGGGTCCACAGCACAATCACCCTGGCACGGGGCCGGTGTACCACAGCAACCCAACGCGCACCCGCCCTCTCTCCGACCAAAGCCCCGGCCAGCCCTCGCCTGGATGCATGCCTCCTCCTCCTCCTCCGCCGCCCTACAGCCACACTCATTCTAGTGTGTCGCAGACCCAGCCCGGGCCTCACAACGACAGTAAACCATTCCACACTCAGGCGCAGAACGGCTTGTCCTTCAACCCCCCCAAGCATTGCTACGGGGAACGGGACATTAGATTGTGAGTTGGGATATATTTACACGTTATGAGTGCAGTGCAGAGTGTGGCTTATATTTGAAGAACTTGTTTCCTTTCTTTTTTTGTCCTCCCGTAGGAATGGATCCAATGCTGTACTGGAGTTGGCCAGTGAGGTCTCCTGTCCTGTCAAAGTAGAATCAGGGGAGAGCAAGCCCCTGCTGAATGGACACGCTCACCCTGTTAATGGTGCCTTAAAGCCTGCAGCCCCTCACCCCTTTCCTCGAAGGGGCCCAGTGGAAAACGTAGCCCAAAGCCCACTCAAAAGCCCGGAGGCTGGGGCTTCAAGTCCCGCCGCACGCACTCCGCCCACCACGCCACGCGGGCCGACCCACGCAGACCCCTACTCGTTCCCCCACAGCCCCCCAAGGCAAGACGACCGGCTCCCCGTCTCACCCGGGAGCCCCAGCTCCCGCGAGGCCGGCGAGTCGCGACTGAAACCCCCACCCCCCACGTACCAGGAGGCCATCGCGGCCACCCAGTCCCATCCTCCACCCCCCTCACCCCTGCCACCCCATCCCGGTCGGCCAGCCGCCCTTACCAAGAATCCTCAGCTCCCCTTCCCCTCGCGCTCTCCTGTGCGACTCAACGGAAGTCACCACGATGCCTTTTCGTCCGACCTCGCTGCGCCAAGACCGAGCATCGCATCGCCTCACACCCCACCGGCGGCGGACCCCCCCGTCGCGGGGGGCCCGTCGTCAAAGCCGTCCGCAAAGCTGATGGTGCAGACGGGGGGGATCATCTCAGAGTACTATTCCCATTCACGCTATCACCAAATCTCCACCTGGAGGATTGGGTTCTCCGAGTACGTTAACGAACTGCATAGCAAGCGGCGGACGGGTGGAGACGTCAACCTACCGGGGAAGGAGCGACTGAGGAGATGTGCTCCACAGTTCCCCAGCCAAGGTGGGCCGAGAGCACTATCTTTTATTAGGGTTTTAGCATGGATATACCTTTACTTCTGACTATTTAATACTGCTTTGCTACCTGCACTGACTACTGAATCGGAGTAATTTTTTCTTAATACAAACTTTACACATTTGAGGTATAGTGTAGTTGTAATGGCTCGTTTGATTGTGTTATTAGTGTGACATAATATATATATATAGTCCTCTTTTTACACTTGGCCTCATGGCGGTCTCTTTTCTTGTGCTCTGATCTGTTCATGTGACCAGAGTCGGACATGGGGGCTCCACTCAGCGTGAAGTCATGTATCCTCCACGTGGACATGGACTGCTTCTTCGCGTCCGTCGGCATCCGAGATCGACCGGACCTGAAAGGCAAGAACCCTTCTACAAGGAATGCGCATGTTGTTGTTTAAGCTGCTTTCATATTTATGGGCTGCCTGTTGACCTGCCTGACCTGGTCATCGCCGTGTCCTCAACAGGGAAGCCCGTGGCTGTGACAAGTAATAGAGGGCCGGGTCGCGTGGCGCTGAGACCTGGGGCCAATCCTCAGATGGAGCAACAGTACTACCAGAGGAAACGCTCTAATGCTGACCCTGGTGTGTGTGTGTGTGTGTGTACACATGGTCCATGTTGCGTTTATAACAATATGTAAAATACGCCACAGTAATTTGTCTGACTGAGTGCTCCCATGCCGGTGTGTCAGAATCGCTACAGGCTGATTTGAAGGAGCGCGGAGAGCCGGACACCTCTGTCCTCTCCATGGCCGAGATTGCCTCATGCAGCTACGAAGCCAGGTAACCAGTGCAACGCCACACACACTATTTACTCCTTTCTTGGCAAATATCAGTGTGTCAAGCCTGTTAACGTTGTCGATTGGTTTGGCCCGTCTGCTTCAGGGCGGCCGGGGTGAGGAATGGCATGTTCTTTGGCAAGGCGAAGCAGCTGTGTCCTGCACTGCAATCTGTCCCATACGACTTTGAGGCTTACAAGGAGGTGGCTCTGGCCATGTACGAGACCCTAGCAAGGTAATGGCATTCTGCTAGGTCGTACTTTGAATTAATGATCTGCCTCCCACTGCTCTTTCTCTCATGCCATAAAATTATCTTGTCGGGCCCCGTTCTTTGCAGTTACACTCACGACATTGAGGCCCTGAGCTGTGATGAAGTGTTGATTGATGCCACCACCTTGCTATCAGAGTTGGGCATCGGCCCTGAGGATCTGGCCCGGGCCATCAGGGAAGACATCAAGGAGAAAACAGGATGCTCTGCCTCAGTGGGCATGGGTCAGTATCTCCGCTTTAGCCATCCTTTCAAAGTTTTCTTCTTTTTTTTTTTATTTATTGCTTATCACTTAACTGAACTTTTTTTTCCCAACCTACTTTATATTTATTTTAATTTTAATATTCAGGGTCCAATATCCTGTTGGCCCGCCTGGCCACGAGAAAAGCCAAGCCAGATGGCCACTACACGTTGAGGTCAGAGGAAGTGGACGATTTTATCCGGGAGCTATCGGTTACCAGTTTACCAGGTACTCGCTGCCCTTCCCCCTTCCTGTCCACCGAGAAGGAATTGAATGAATTGATGAATCCATGGTTCTGGCGTAAACCCTGTGCTGAATTGACGCGTTTGTTAAACGTCTGTTCTCCAGGCGTGGGGCCCGTCATGGGGAGGAAGTTGTCGGGCTTGGGCGTGAAGACGTGCGGGGACCTCCAGCACGTGGCCCAGTCAGAGCTGCAGAAGGCATTCGGGCCGCGCACGGGCCAGACCCTATTCCGGTTCTGCCGGGGGCTGGACGAGCGGCCGGTGCGCTACGAGAAGGAGCGGAAGTCGGTGTCGGCGGAGATGAACTACAACATCCGCTTCACCGGGGTGCGTCCGCTCTGAACTGCTTTTGAAACCAACGACTTGTTCAAGGTTTAGTTTTAGTTTAGCTGTATATCTTTGTGCAAGATTAACAAGATTAAAAATAGCAAAAGAAGATGCACATAGACATATATAAATGAACGGGTGGGACATAATAAACCCCAGAGGGCTTTTAAAGGATGCCCACCTAACATTAAAATACAGTAAGGTAAGAAATAAAGTGAACGAATCAAATAGACACAACAAAAAAGACACAACAAAAAAAACAAAATCCTGTTACGGCCAAGGCCAGGCAAGGCAACTTTATTTATATAGCACTTTTCATACACAAGGCAGACTCACAGTGCTTCACGTATAAACATTGTCATACAATAAAATTAATTTAAAATTATAACCACGTCGCCCTAAAAGTGCCCTTTCTTTTGCTTGATTACAAATGAAAAATACAAGCGCATTTAAGTTCATATGGCCAAAAAGCTGAATAAATAAAGGACAGACAAGCAAAAAGACAATATATCATACAGTCAATATGGAAATACATTATCATATGCTTTTAAGATGAGATAATTTTTGTCATACAATAAAAGATGTTTTTTGAAAGTGTGACAGGAAAACTGTTCCAAATGACTGGGCCTCTATGCCTGATTAAAAACTGGCCAATATTAGTTCTGTAAAATTGACGGTGAAGGAGATCTACAGATCTGGTCTGATGGCTATGGATATGTGATAAAAAAAAAAAGTATTGAAAAAGGTCATTTTTGTCCAAATGTTTCTGCATGGCCACGGGCCCCTCGTCCCCCCGGCTAGGCAGAAGAGGCGGAGGCTTTTCTCACCAGCCTCTCTTCGGAGGTCCAGCGGCGTCTGCAGGAGGCGGGACAGAGGGGTCGCCGCATCACCCTAAAGGTCATGGTCCGCAAGGCGGGGGCACCGGCTGAGTCGGCGAAATACGGCGGCCACGGTATATGTGACCACCTGGCCAGGTGAGGGGCTTGGGGGGGGGGGGGAACCACGTCGCCCTAAAAGTGCCCTTTCTTCTGCCTGATTTATGAACCATTGCCCTCTTTACGAGTTCGAGTTATGAGGCGATGAGTTTACGAGTCGCTCTTGTTCCCGCAGGACGGTGACGCTGGCCCAGGCGACGGACAGCGGCCCGCTGATCGCCTCTGCAGTTGTCAAGCTGTACCATGCCATGAAGCTGCCGGCCCAGGAGCTGCGAGGCGTGGGCATTCAGGTCCAGCAGCTGGAGGGAGCTCGCAGTGCCCCTGAGAACCACAAACGCTCCATAAAGGACATGCTGCTGGGCCCGGGGCTCCCCGTCAGACCCCCTCGTGCAGGTCAGCAGTGTGTCTGGGGAGGGATTCACTGCTGTGCTAGGATTGAGCACACGTTCTTGTGTGTATTGTTTGTCAACCCGTTCTTGGTTACACGTTGTTTGTCTGGAATAGGGCGCAATAACGGTATGAATGTAACCCGTGCAACCGGTTTTAAAATACATTTCAGCAGCCGACCCGGGTTCAGAGCAGGTGAAGCCAACTGCCTCAGGCCTCCCCTCAGGCTCTCCTCCCCTTCAGCTGTCCCCTGCTGAGCCTGTCCCGGGGACAAGCAGAGACCCACACACCCCGCATTACGCCAGAACCACACGGCTCAACCTAAGCATTGAAGTCCCTTCGCCCTCACAGGTAAGGATTATGCATCTCTGTGTTTCTTACTCAGGTTTTGGTTGTTTGTTTTGCTTACAGAACAAGCATTAACTTTAGGGTACCCATTTCAGTCTTGACCATCTCTAGAAGGAGCAGGGTTCTGTTCCTTGGTTATTAATGGATTTCTCTGTGATCTTTGGAAGGCTAGGGTTAGCAGAGTAACATGTGGCCCTCAAAGCCCTTTGAGACATGTCATTCAGGGCTCTACAAACAATGGACTTCATCTGATCCGCTGCTCTCCATTGCTCTTTTGATTCCTCCATCAGGTCGACCGGTCCGTATTGGAAGCCCTGCCCGCAGACCTCCGAGAGCAGGTGGAGCAGTCCTGGACCCGACGAGAGCGGAGACCCAGCAATGCCTTGCACCACGCAGCAGGTCCCTCCTCCCCTCCCTTTGGTCCTGGCCCTCTCTCCGATCTCCTCTCCGGGTCGGCGCTGTCCGTTCGGCCTGCAGGCACGCTGCTCCTAGAGATCCCCAACCAGCCGGGCCACTCGGGCCCGACCGGCATTGTACTGGAATTACCCGATTTCTCACAGGTGACCCTTTTTGATATTCTTGCGTACACCAAGATGTTAGTTCTGGATTGGAATATACATGCACAGTAGGACAGCAGATTTACTTGGCTGTTTTCTTTTACTAAATAAAAAATAATGTTATTTTGGCGGGATAGGGTTAAATTGGCATATTGCTAGTGTAGTGGGTTTTTATATGGTAGTTAATTGAAGAAAGATGTTTCTGGTTGTAGGTCGACCCCGATGTGTTTGCCGCCCTGCCCAGAGAGCTGCAGGATGAGCTTCGCTCTGCCTACCACCGTAAACAGAACGCTCAGCCCCAAGGAAAGCTGGGTAATTTCCAAGACCAGTCTATTCAAACCAATGTCGCAATAGTTGGCTGAATAAGCTAAAGTTGTTGCCGTTGGTTAAGCACTAATGGAGCAATACATCTCTCTAAATCTCTTTCTGCAGCGGAACAAAGGAATCCACTTTTGCAACTGAAACAGCCAGAAGCTGGCGTCGGCGTGGCAAGGGTAAAGCGCCGCTACAAGAGAAAGAATGCAGTGAGCCCGGCTAAGAAAGTACCTTCCCCGCAGAAGAGGCATGTGACCGGGAACAGCCCGGCCAAAGTCCTGCCACCGCCCATGAGATCCAGGGAGGTAGCGGGTGGACTCAAGGTACTGAGGTCATCAGATGAACGTCAACACTTCAAACTGGGTTCAATTCCAACAGAAGAGCTTGTTTTTAATAAAATATTTGTCTGTGTTTAAATAAATGTGTATCCATCTATGCCCATTGCCCATCTATCTATCCATCTATGCCCTTTTTTTACAACCAGATGGATAACGGTCCTTCCACCTCATCCCTAAATCAGGAAACCCCAGAAGTCCCTTCTCCCTTCCCCCCCCGCGCGGCCCCTACCCTGGCCGGAGCCAGTGAGATGACCGACATCAGAACACTGCTCAGAGAATGGGTCACAAGCATATCAGGTATTATGCTGTCTGTTTTGGACTGTCTCCTCCGGCGCACCAGTGAAATTATACGGGAGATGTGTTTTATTGGTTCACGCTTGACGGCTTCAGACTTCTCCCCAGAACCCATGGAGGAGGACGTACTGCAAGTGGTGAAATATTGCACTGACCTCATAGAGGACAAAGACCTGGAGAAGCTTGACCTCGTCATCAAGTACATGAAACGGTAAAGGCAGCATTCCCTCCACTTCCTCGCTCAGACATTTAAACAAAGACGACAGTTGTGTTGTATGGAGTGCTGTTGCATTGTTTTTGTCCACGCTCTGTGTTGCCTTACTGTGTGTTGACCATACTCAATGACCCCCTGCAGACTCATGCAGCAGTCGGAGGAGTCTGTGTGGAGCATGGCATTCGACTTCATCCTTGATAACGTCCAGATGGTTGTGCAGCAAGCTTATGGAAGCACCCTGAAGATGGCATGAAAGAGGAAGAATTCCATATTTTCCATTCTTCTTTTTCCTCACGGCCCTTTTTCTCTACTGCTTCTGTTGCTCATTTCACCGTCGGCAGTGTTGCGTGACTTTCAGGCACCCCAACGTTGTTGCTCTTCGGCAGGATGGATATTTGCAGTTTCGATTTCCGAGCTGAATTTCCTCAACAAAGCACTTGCCAGGAGGCTCCTGTTGATCCTTTTCTCAGCGACAGGGAGCAGGGGAACTTATCCTTTCAGTGACAGCTGCATAGCGATGTCAACGTATGATAGAGGAAGGACAATTTTCATCATACTCAGTTTCCTTTTTATGATACATTTTGCACACCAGTTAACGGACCGTGAACAAGGAAGGGCTGGCACCCTCCCGCTTTATACAACCTGCTTTTCCTTTCCATGCAATGACCTCATCATGCTCCAAGTGCATCTGTGTAGCAGCGGCCCCTGCAAATACGAAGTGTGTGTGTGTGTCAGGAAATACATTTAGCATTCATTTCAATACCATTTACATGTTGTCTTGTGATGTTTCATTCAGAATAATGAAGTAAAATAACGTAATGTTCTGGTTTTCGTCCCCCCATCTTTGTGACTTGTTAAGAATCTGCCTCTGTCATATCAACTCAAAGCTGGTCAAACAAGGCTTGCTGCATAGTATTTCATACCTTTTGTATCTTTTTGGAGAAAACAAAAAAGTGCCAAACATTGTTGTTCAAACATGTAAATAATGTTTTTCTGGGTTATCCATGTGTATGAAAAAAAGCTGTGTGGAGGATTTTCCTCTTGTATTGTTTACAAAGTTGTATTCTTAGTAACTGTCTTTTAATGCTAAATCTTTTCAATACAATTCTGTGTCTTCAACAGGGGATTTAGAAGCAGATCAAGGCTTAACATCTAAGTCATTGGTTAGCTATTTTTCTGATTTTTACTCTTGATTGGAAAGAAATACCTTATGTGGGTTATGGCATCAATATCCCACATCAGCATTTCCTGATTTATAAACAGTAATGTGCACTCTAATATGGCATTTACATTGTCATTCAGTTTGTGTGGCTTGGATTGCAGTGGGCAAGTCTAGTGTTAAACTGCCACGTACTGTTTTATACATTTCAAATATAGTAAAGAGACAGTGTTTACGTATGTACTCTGTCACATAGAACTAGCTTTTGGTTTCCTTCGAAAACTAGCTACATAACAGCAATTAACTATGAGTAGTCCATGGCTTTTCTTCCCAATCTCAAATCGGCAGGTTATTAGAAAGAAAAGCATATATATATATATATATATATATATATATATGTGTGTGTGTGTGTGCTTGAGGTGAACTTTGAGAAACAAGGTAAATCTTTTGTCGGAATACGGGCAGAAGATAATGATTGTAATTGTGTAAAGAGGACTCCCATTGACTTTGGACAGCACTTGCTTCTCCCCATGCCATATCTTCTCAGAAGGGAATGGCCAGCTGTTCTAATTGGTCAGTCCATTACCTGAAAACTGGCCTGTGCCTGACGACCTGAAGCTGTGACACGTTTGTATGTTTTTTAAAACTCTATAATAAAACTTTAAAAAAAACACCACTTTGTTTGATCCAAAAGTAGCTCTTTATAGAACTGACTATATTGGTCCATATATAATAGACCACAACCTACTTTATATGCAAAGTTACATTGTAAGTAGGAGTCAATTCCAAAAGTGAAAAACAAAAACATTTTGACATGTACACGAAAAAACCATTGTTACTCATTTAATTTAAATAAATTATAAATATTATTTTGTAATAACAATATAGCAAATGGACGGGTGAACATTTCTCAAAGAAAAAAGACATGAAGTCCTAGGAATAATTTCCATCAATATCCATTTATCCAAAACTGAGCAAGTAATGAAGTGCGCATGTATCAAAACTAAGCCCCCAGGAACAGTGCATACTTCCGCAATCCATCAGTCATGGAACATCACATTCGGCTGGAGTTATGATTTTGTTAAACAGATTCCCTGGGAGGATCATTGACCACAAATGTGACTCAGATGGTTATTCGTCAATGGTTTCAGCAGAAATTAGTGTAATAAACCACATTTTATTATGTGTATATGGTTACAACCAAAAAATACAGAACAAAAATCCATTCTCATCTCTAAACAGGTGTATAAAGGAATGGAAAATGCTTTTTTCAATAGAGAAGACTATTATAATTAATAATAATAATTGGGGGGGATTTCAACCTGGTCCCTGATATTTGGTTCGACCGCCTACCTTCAACGAGACAGTGCCACGCATTTGACGAAACAATACTTGAACTGATGACAAAGGCCAATTTAGTAGATTACTGGAGAATGAAAAACCCAACTAGAAAACAATTTACATGGTTCAATGCATCTAACAATGGTCAATGCTCAAGGCTGGATTACTGGTTAATCTCAAACAACCTAATAAATGATGTTTCGAAATGTGAAATCTTAGCATCACCTTTAACTGACCATTGTGCAATTACACTGTCTTTTCAGTTTCATCGTGGTGAGGCAAATCTTATTCCTATATGGAAGTTTAATAATAGTCTTCTGGAAAATACTGACTTTTGCAAAGAGGTTAAAAATTTTGTTTAAAATTTTCTGAATTGGAACTGTCACCTTTGAGCAAATGGGAGTGGTTTAAATTTAAAACTAAAGAGTCTGCCATTAAAACATGAAGCATATTTCTAAAATCCAAAAGCAAAAACAACAGGAAATTATTAGTGAAGTAAACAAACTCTGTCAAATAGTGGATTTATCTGTAGCAGAACAGGTCAAATGTAAACCAACCAAATGTAAATAGCCTTCAAACTGAACTAGATAATTTGTATTTGGAAAAAGCAAAAGGAGCTTATATACGCTCAAGAGCTCGCTGGTTGGAAGAAGGCGAAAAAAATTCTTCCTATTTCTTTAATTTGGCGAAACAACGACAAACCAAGAAGAAAATTCAGAATTTAAATATTAATGGTGTTAACATAGACAGTCTAGATCAAATCAGTGAGGAAATAAGAGTTTTCTAGCAACTTATACAAATCAAAGTTTTCAGAGGAGAACTGTCTTTTATTTTTTGGGAAAATTAAGGAATGTGTAAAAACAATGGATGAGGATTTCAAGCAGTTGATGGAGGATAAACTCAGAATCGAAGAATTGGCTGGTGCAATAAGGCGGATGTCTAAGGGGAAGTCACCAGGACTGGACGGATTAACCGTTGAGTTTTACATATTTTTCTGGAAAGAAATCAGAATACTACTGTATAATGCCGTAACAAATTGTATTTCGACAGGGCACTTGTCTCCTACTATGAAACAAGGAGTTATTACACTAATTCCGAAGCCCAACAAGGATAAACTTTCACTGGATAATCGGAGGCCGATAACCTTATTATGTAATGATTATAAATTGTTGGCACACGTGTATTCAAACCGATTGGATGAAGGTTTGCCAAAATTAATTGATGAATGCCAATCAGCTTTTGTGAAGGGTAGAAGTATTCATAACCATACCAGGTTGATACTTGATATGTTAGATTATAAGGACTTCATTAATACGGATGGCTATGTGCTATTTCTAGATTTTTACAAGGCCTTTGATTGTGTTAAACATCCTTTTTTGGTGGAAGCATTGCACTTTCTGGGCTTCGGGGAACATTTTCTGAATGTTATTAAGATGTTTTATACTGATATAAACAGTTCTGTTTCCCTGAACCCTGGATTTACCCCTAGGTTTGAAGTACTGCGAGGCATCCGACAGGGTTGCCCTATTTCCCCAAAGCTTTTTATATTGGCAACCCAACTGCTAACAGTTCTTTTCAATCATACCACGGAAATAGCAGGTATACTTTTTTCAATAAGGAATTTAAAATAAGTCAATTCGCAGATGATGCATCCATATTTTTAAAAGATAAATCAATGGTAGATAAATCCCTAAATACAATCTTTTTTTTCAAAAGCTTCAGGACTCTCACTTAATATAAAAAATGTGAACTTCTCCCCATTCATACAAGTGACGACTCAGTCATCGCTTCAATTAGAGTTGAATCTGAGGTGAAATACTTTATCCTTTAGATAATAGTTTTTAGATAATACTACATTATCTAAAAACCTTATTAGAAGAGAAGACATTAATGTTTCAAATCGTATAACAGATGGGAAAAAATCAGTCACTGGCTAACAAGTGACCTTACAATTTTTGGAAGGATAATTTTATCTAAAGCAGAAGGTATCTCTAAATTAATCAATCCTTGTCATTCCTTGTTCGTTTCTAATAACAATATTAAAAAAGCCAATTCAGTTATTTTCCAGTTCATATGGAGAAACAATACCCATTATATTAAAAGATCTCAGTTGGTTGGAGAATATGAGAAGAATGCTGTTAAAGCTCTTGACTTTGATGCATTTGTCGGTACCTTTAGGATAAATTGGATTAAAACATACTTGTCTCAGTCAAATTCAATGTGGTTTCATGTTCGAAGATCTTTGTTTAACAAATTAGGTGGTTTAGACTTTCTTTTAAAATGCGATTTTGAGGTCTGCAAAATTCCCATTACGCTATCTTATTTCCACAGGCAACTACTCTTATTCTGAAAGATGATGTTTACCCATCATCTTTCTCCCCACTGCTCAACTCTATGGAATAATAGAGTCATTCTCATTAATAGAAAATTGATATTTAAAAATGATTTATTTGAGAGAGGCATTACGTTTGTAACTGATTTATTGGATTGTAATGGTAACATTCTTGATTATCATACTTTTATACTTAAATATAACTTCCCTTATTGTACTGAAATGTTAAGGCAGTATTACCAAGTTTAGTTTTCGGAAAATGTAATTTGTCTGATAGGAATTTTAACAACAAGTTAATTGGCATTGTTTTAAAATCTAGGATATATCATGACTGACACAGAGAGGCACTTATCAAGGTCCCAGATTCAGCAGTCGTATCTATTACACATAAAGCATTTTACAAATTTATTAAATGGCCCGTCTCTCCTAAAGTTAAAGAAACTCATTTAAAGATTATTAATAATGTTTATCCAACAGCCGCATTTCTTCATAAAAGGTTTAGTTTTGAAGTTGACACCTGTAATTTTTGTGGTAAGTGTGAAGAAACTTTAGAACATATGTTTTTTCTATGCCCCTTGTCCCAAGCTTTTTGGTCTGACATAAGAAATCGGCTATTACCAAAAGTACATGACATTCCAACCTTCGATATCTCTCACGCTTTCTTTTTTATGGATAATTTGAATGCATCTGTGTCTGACATGATTAATATTATTTTACTTTTGGGTAAATATCATCTTCATTGCTGCAAGTGGAGAAATAGTAAACCCTCCTTTAACTGTTTTTTAAATGATTTTAGGCTGTTTTTCTTGTCCTTAAAAATAATACACTCTAGCAGGATTGCAAAGAAGATAAATGTAGATTTTTCAAACTTTTTTTTATTTTGAAGTTAAGTCATTTTGGGACCTTGACGTCCCTGCTCCACATGTTAAAACTTGGTTGTCTTGTAATTTTTGTTGATCTATATGATTATTTATTTGAAATTTGTCTTGCTGTGGATCCCCCTAGGCCTTCATAATTTTGTTTTTCTTTTTGTATTTGTATTTGTATCGGATTGTTTGTCCCCTACGAGAAGTTGTATTGCATAATTATTGTTTTGTCTTTAAATGTTCAATGAAAAAATAAAAAAAACTTCCGCAATCCACCAGTGCTCACCGGCCAATCCTGGTATTGCAATTGTTTAAGCGGGCTGTGGACGGGTCCCTCGATTCAAGGGGCCCAGAAGTAGATATCTCCGTTCTCTCCAATACAGGTGGGGAACAGGAATGTGTCTCCGCAAAAAATGTCTGGATATCAATCAAAGGCTCATAATTATCTTTATACCATGTACTAATAAAATGTAAGTTTTCTCTTTTCAAAACGCCACCTCAACCGTTTTATTAGCCGTTGCATTTATCATTTTTTTGCAGGAGAAGGAGGAGGGGTGGACTGGACAGCTGAAAGGAGTCGTAGTGAAGCAATTGTTGATTTGGCCCGGCATCCGAGAGGGCTCAATGCACGGCTCCGTTAACTTCTCGTGTACAATGTTTTTCCTTTTACTTAACATGATGGTTGATGGTTTTTAGGCACTGTGTTGATTTTTTTATCCCTTAAAGTCGCCGAGGGATGTATAGACTGTCCTCTCGCTCATGATGCTACAATGCTAGACAACGAGAATATTTCTGCACCCGGTGTGGGTACCAGATTGACTCGGCTGCCAGATCGACTTGGGGTTTTAGATGCGGAAGAACAGAATTCAAGATGGCTGCGCCCGGTGTGACTTGAAGTATGAACTGTTTTCATTGTGCTTGGACCTTGTTGGTGGTATAAATGGCAATTTCAATCACTCGTATTACTGCAATACCTTACTGCATCCGTATCTCTGCCTATTGCCTATTTTGGAGCGCCTGGTACTCTGCCAATGCTACTGCAACAACAACTTTCCGGGTGGCGTCCATGTTTTCCTCCAACGACCGAGCGAAACATAATAAAACGATTGAAGGGTGGGCCTGACCTCATCCGAGGTCCGAGTCGGTTCGCAGAGAATACTAAAACGCACCATTAAACGTAGTACACTATCCGTACTCACTTAGTGCGCTAATTTTCAGATGTCAGTGTTGTTCCAAATCGAATACTCCGTGGTGCTCTAACCGGAAATCCTCCCCCGCAATAAACATCCACTTTGAACGGTGAACTATTTACGCCTAGCAGCTATAAAAGCTATAAAGACTACAAAATGACTATTAATGCAGGCTATGTGGAAAATGCGTCAACTTTGGCTCAGCCTGGCTCCACCCTCTTCCGCAACGTAGTTAAGATGGCTGCCGTTGAGTACGAAACGTGTACATCGATCCACACTTCGCGATTTGACCGTTTTGAGTACACCATCCGGGTCCATTCAGTACACTTATTTTCGTCCGATCTGAATTGGAACGCCCTACGTACTCAAACTAAGGCTAGTAAGTACGGATAGTATGGATATTGGAACACGGCACCATTCATATTTTTCGATCTCATAGGTCCCATGGGCTCTACCGGAAGGGGCGTGACTTCGCCACTCTATTGAGCAGTTTTCATTGGAATGAACGGGCGCCATTTTTTAATCAGCTGTGCGTTCTTGCTAAATTATAGCAACTCTCCACTCATTCTCCTCTGACCATGCATTTAATTGGCTTTGACGGCCATCAGTTCTCGGCAATTCCTCATTCGCCCTCTCACGTCTGACAGGTTCGAAATTAAGGCTGTGCTATTTGTGGTTCTTGCCACGCCTAGTACTTTTGGCAGTAACACCAGGTACAGCCAAAAACGACAAAAACTGGACTTTAACACTATTTGAGACATTTTTTGAGTGATATACATATTTTGACTGCTTTATGTACTCATTAATCGAAACGTCCGGTTAATCTGCAACGCGGTCTTTAATAGGTCCATGCGCCGCACTGGCCTTTGGGTCGTGCGTCAACGTCGCTGCCATATTGGAGAGGCAAAGGCTGCCCTGTAAACAAACGGGGGAGCTGTGGTTTTAATGGATAAACGGTAAAACATAAAAAAAAGTTATAAGGTTATAATGTTATAATAATCCATGTTAATGTGTTAAGGGTTTATCATCAACCTAAGGTCAAGCAGTGAATATATATCTTTAATATAATAGATGCCTCTAATATAATTGACATGACTATAAAATCGATACATTTAAATTAGTTGAGATATGTAAACGTTAAAGTGCTGCTTTTCCAGAAAAACCGAAGCTCCTCCTTTTACTTTTTTGTTAACAGGCTAGTCTGGGCCTCTCTAATATGGCGTCGACGAAGACGTATCGCAGCAACTTGTCGGTGAAGTCTGCGGCGTCTGTCTGCTCTAGTGTACAGTTCTATGCTGTAATGTACAGTTTTATGCTCTAGTGTTAGGAGCTGGCAGCGCCCCTCCTACAAGCACTGGCGACGCAACATCCGACTCTACAGCATCGTGAACAATAACGGGTATCGTTTACTGGTAAGAGAACAGTCTTGTTAATGCATATATTGATTTCCTTGATATCCCTTCATTATCTTGATCTATTCCTGTTTGCCATACTTCTGTTTAACAAATGCTCACGTTTATACGATACGTAGGCGCAAAAACAAAACAGGCCAATAGCTATTCGGCTAACTTAAAGCTAATAGGGCTGAACACTGACGAACTATAATTCCATTGGTGACATACAATTTGATCCCTCTCATCACTACCCTGCTCAGTAAGCAAACATTGAAAAAGGCAACTAACAAAGACAAATAACGTGCACTAAAGCAATGGTAATCAGAGCCATGATCAGCAGGCGTTTTCTATTGTAGTTGCCAAGGCTACATGCACTTGCTAACACACCCAAATAGCCTCTTCAGCTGTTAAAGGAGAAATCCGGTGTAAAATGGATCTGGGATATGTTAAGTATGATAACGAGTTGGAATGTTCGTTTGGGAGCAAAAAAAACGCGTATAGACGCATTCTTAAGTTGGCTGTTTTTAGCCGATTTTACTAAAACGCTATAAACTTGGAACGATGGGGCACTGGTTATGGTATAAACTAAATCGTTATTTTAAACCACTTACAAGGCTAGAAGTAGACCGACACTTCTTTGGTAGTATAATAAGGGTCTTAACATATAAAACGAGACATTGATAACTTTGTAAGTGTACAGGTTGTTTATTAAAAAGGACATTTTATACACACAATACCATCAGTTGTTCACCCGTCAACGCCATCTTGTTTTTAAGACTCGATAAGTAGATTGGAGAACACAGAGCTTGCGTGTTGTGGACGGATGGCACAATCTCTGTGTTCGTCAATCTACTTATCGAGTCTTAAAAACAAGATGGCGTCGTGTTACCACTTTTCTCCTCAAGTGGTAACTAAGTTTGACAGGCGTTCAACACAAATGATGTCATTTAATAGATCCAATCTGCCTTAATCGAAAGTATTTATGGAACGACCTCTTATTAAGAATAGGTGTCCTATTCATATTCTGAAACTGTTCATGACTGATGCTTGCTGCCTGTTAACGGTCTCATTTCTTCTTACAGCCTGCTTTAATTGACATTTAGTGCCAAGCTTCTTCACGAACGTTACAACCATGGCAGGTGGACAGACCATGGATATACTAGCAAAGGTGCTTGAGCAGTCAGCCAAGTTGATGGAGGAGAAGGTGGATGAGCAGTTGAACAAGCTGGATCGTATGGATGACGACGAACTGGATAAACTGAAGGAAAGGAGACTGGAGGCACTCAAAAAAGCTCAGAAACAGAAGCAGGTAATTGGGCACATTTTGATCTCTCCTCAAACCACAAATTAAACTTGACTCCTCCTTAATGGTTTTAAGTTTAAATGTTTTTTTATTTTTAAAGGACTGGTTGTCCAAAGGCCATGGCGAATACAGAGAAATACCCAGCGAGAAAGACTTTTTTGGGGAGGTAAAGGAGAGCAAGAATGTGGTCTGCCATTTCTACAGAGACTCCACCTTCAGGTAATCAAAATAAATCTATTTGATTTTTGCACTAAAGTCATATATAATTTAGATGTCAGATTTGAATATGACATTATAAAATGAGTAAGCAGAAATGTACTTCTAATAATGCATGAGTTAATGCTGAATATATGCTTGTTTTATCCATTTTCAATCTCTTAAAGAACAGAGATAGAAAATGTATACGGTTCTCTCAGAACAGTTGCCATTATTTGTCTTCCCTTTTATGCAGATGTAAAATTGTCGACAAGCACCTTGCCATCTTGGCCAAGAAGCATGTTGAAACAAAATTTATCAAGCTGAATGTGGAGAAGGCCCCCTTCTTGTCTGAGAGGCTGCATATCAAGGTGATTCCCACCATGGCCCTGCTGATAGATGGGATAACCAAGGACTTCATTGTTGGCTTCGGTGATCTTGGAAACACAGATGAATTCTCCACAGAGATGCTGGAGTGGAGACTTGGCTGCACAGATGTTATTAATTACAGGTAAAAAAAAACAATTGCTTCATTTACCTGTATATTTTTGCTTGTGAAAATAGTACTGGATATGATTGTAAATAAGATACTTGTGTGTGTTTGTATAGACCGTTTATTTTTTCCCCATTGTATCTTAGTGGTAATCGCATGGAGCCTCCTTCAATGGCAAAAAGACCAGGAACAAAGTTCACAAAGGTGGAGAAGAAGACCATAAGAGGGAAAGGTTACGACTCTGACTCTGATTCTGAAGATGACTGAATACCACATTCTCCCTCTTTCCTCCAATATCACGCTCTCCCTCTCAGGGGACATCATCATTAAGATCTATTTTATGGCTTTTATTACTCCCTTGATTTAGTCATTGTTTACGTCTTTCCTTTCCTTAAACATGATAATTTTTTTACATTCATCTTTCAAATCGTTGTAGAAGACAACCAAATTCTATAGAAAATTATTTCTCCCTGATGGTGTTGGTTCTCTTGGTTGGTGGAACAAGTCAAGAACCTTATGATATTCTCCTAACTTATTGCCATCCAGGAACATGGTATTGATTAAAATATTTGGGCTTTATCTGTGCATGCATTTAAAGATGCAGAAGTACGTTTGGAGTTCGGCTTATTCAGTGCAAATTACATTTCAGGCAATATTCAAGTGATTGTGTACCTAAAATGTATTTTGTATAATTTGGACCCCGATTTGAACAAAGGATTACTGGGTGACTGTGAAAAACCGAACCCCCTCAGTGCCAGTGTGCGACGCAAAAACTTTTCATGTGTAAAAAAATAAACAAGGACATGGGTTCCATTGCATGTCTGAGAAAGCTGAGTTGATAATTATCCATCTGCTTAATAAAAGACTAAAACTTGATTGAGAAGTGTTCTTGTTAATTCCTCTTCATTCCTTCTGTGGCTATGAAATATTTGTTCTCCCCCCCCCCCCAGGTAAATCACAAACTATACAGATTCAACATTTTATTTTTCTTTAAGAAAACACATTGCCCCTTGATGGGAGTGGATTCTCATGGGCATAATGTGTGTATATATAAACACAACACGTCTTCAATGTGAGAGTGTAATGAGCACAGCTAAGATTCAATAGTCTTGGGCTCTATTGGCTTGAGGAGGCGTCGCACAATCAACTCTCCTTTGCTGTTGATGTACGAGTCTGCCATGTCTTCTTCAGCAGGGAGTCCATACGGTGTCTTGAGTGGCTGTATGCTGCAGCAAACAGTTGGCCGGAATGGAGAAAGTTAGCAAAGTTATGCAGGGACATTTAGCTCCTGGAATCCAATTAGACCATGCATTGAAGATGCTCAATTATGATATATTGAGCTTTCAAAATGTATTTGTAGTTTGAGGATATTAAGTGAGACCTTGGTGCTTTCAAAAAGGTAAATGTTAATGGTACCAAATGAGAACACAGTATTTATTTTTATCTTGCAGTTTCATACTAGTACTGCCATCTTACCTCACAAGATGCTTGACGTACTTCAACAGGCTATTGACTGCAGGTGTGTTTTTGTGAACGACAGGGATTTGTCCCTGTATATACACAAGACAAAAAAGAGCATTGCACATTAAAATGTTTTGAAATTAAGGCTTGATAAAATGTCACGCAGCATAATCAAGAGTGAAGTTCACCCGCATAGACATCGGCAACATGCATTCTTTGACAATATAAACTTTTGCAGCCTGAATTTGTGACACTGAGCAGCAAGCTAAATTCCGTACAATGTATCATTCCCTGGTAGGTCTCTTAGCCAGTTTAGTTAAACAGCGTGGTCTACAGACATAAAGCCTCGCAATCACTTGTAATGCCTGATTTCCATCACAATGTTATGGACTTTTAGGTTGTAATGAAAACTTCTGACAAGGAATTAAATGGCATGGTTCAATTTTTTTCTTCTTGACAATATTCTCAATGAAATGAACACAGAAAACAAGAATGGGTTCAAACAGACAAAACAACAGGATGGCAGGATGGCTGTTGCCTTGTTTAGGGCATTATAGCTTTCAGTCTTTTCATTAGGGATGTCATGAAAAATATCGATTTATGCTACCCTTATCCTGAAATGAGTTGAGACTACAACGGACTCTGCACTCAATGGCAGTACAAGTGAGAATATGTTTGGTGACAAGTAGTTGAACCATATTAACTAAAAAAGAAAATAAAAGAAAGTAGACCATGAATGCAATGAAACGGCCAACGTTACCTTTTCAAGACCAAGGTCTTTAATCAGTTTCTTCTCCCAGTATGGTCGTCTCTTTGTACTCTTCACACGTATCACTATGTGAAGTTTATGAGGTTGAGTTGGATCACCCCCATATTTCAAATGTTCTTTGGACCTCTCTTCAAAAAGCTGAGGTTTCGAACATGGGGCAAAAATGACAGACAATCAATGGTTGGAAGGAATAAAGATACATTATATTTCGTTATCATAGAATGGGTGTCAACGTACCGCACTAGGGATCCGTGATTTGGTAAATCTGGTCCGGATCGACATAAGTAAAGGGGTTTGATATACAGGGCCTGTCAAGATCTGTGACACATAAAACAGACGGATACGAGGCATTACGGTCATTACTCGTAAAAGAAAAGCAACCACAAGATAACTTAATATAGTAATGATTTCTTATTTACCTTGACCGGTAAAGATAGACAGCGGCACATGAGTGACATCTTCCTCACTAAGGCGCACTTATGTTGGTTATAATGAAATTTAAACCAGCCTTAGCAAGCATGGGAATAGCCGCCAAGGTTAAACACAAAAACGGTGTCCAGAGAGCTATTGCAGACAGAAAATGTGTCAAGAAATAATATTAATAACACATTCAAAAATATGATACGGCCATATTCATTTTCCCATCAGCAGGGGTGAGGATAAATGACATAAAAAGCTCAGCACAGCGTTTCTCATCTATGTTGTGCTGGTGACGTTTCTCTGTACCGGAAGTGTTAATGGGTTGCATTGAAAACATTCCGGAAGGAACATTTTTACTTACCTTCAAGAACTGCTCAGAGAAGTATCTAGTCATAAAGAATAACTTAAATTACGTAAAAATAAGTTTAGTATAGTAAAATAAAAATACATAAAAAATGAATGCATGTATGCTCTGTTCATATTAGGTTTTTCTAAATATTGGTGTCTGGCTTAAAGTATATTTTTGCAGGGGATCCACCAGGTAATATTTTTGTGTGACTCCTGTCAACTCAGGAAGTTACAATAGTCTAAAAACATCTGTGACGGATGTTCAGCCGCCGGGTGAAACGGGGAGCTGTAGATTGTTTTTTAGAAAAATATGCACCCATTTTTCTTGGATATCCATGTTATTTTTATAGAAATTTGTTAAGACACTGTTCGTTTGATCATGACACAAAATCACGTTACTGGGATGGAGGCATCTGCTGTCTCTGTCCTTAAGCGTGCTGTTGAGCTGGACCAGGGCGCTCGTTTTCAAGAGTCCCTTGTCTGTTATCAGGAGGGCATACAGTTGCTTATGGACGTCCTGAAAGGTATATCTCCCCCTCTCATTTCTCTCCCCCCCCCCCCCTCTCTTTTTGTTTCTCTATGCAGCTGTCTCTTTCTCTCCCTCTTTGAAACTCTTGTATAATATATACATTTGTGCTAAACTGCCCAACTGATGTATCTTCTTCCACTAGCCGTCAAAGATGACCCAAAGAAAGTGCACTACAGGGGGAAAATCAAGGGCTACATGGAAAGAGCTGAGCAGATCAAAGTTCACGTGAACCAACTTAAAGAGGGTACCAGCATTATTGAGCCATGTCATTCAAACGTACATTTTTATTCTCATCTTCCTGAGGAATGTATTACTTTGTACTATTAAACTAATCTTCCCAAAATGTCATCCTCAATCAGATGGTAAATACCACGAGCAGATCAAAATATCTGAGGATGCCACAGGTTACAGCTATGGGATGTTATTCAAGCCCTACATAAGCAGTGCTCTCTCAGAGGTCTGGGTGGAAGATCCTTACATCCGACACATCCATCAGGTACTGCCGATTTCCAGCTCACCAAGACACACTAAAGAACTCCATTTTTCATATCCTAAAAAAGGTCATCCCTTCTTACTTCTTAGTTGTACAACTTCCTCCGCTTCTGTGAGATGTTGCTGAAAGCCGACTGCCAAGTGAAAACAATCCACCTGCTTACGTCCCAGGATGAAGTAGGCAATGACTTATTTATCACTGCCATCTACTCTATTTAGGCACTGCAGTTCACAGACATAAAGAACACTGTCACTCATACATACATACATACATACATACATACATACATACATACATACATACATACATACATACATACATACATACATACATACATACATTCTGTACATACATGCATAGATGAAGCCCTTACAAATGACAACCCTTAAGTGATTCTGTCTGTGCTGTGTTGCAGGTGGACAGTGGCCAACAGACCACTGCCCTGGCCGAGGTAAAGCAGAGTCTTCAGACTCAAGGAGTATCCCTGGACCTTCAGTACTCCTCCACCATCCATGACAGAGAGATCAGGTGTGGTTAATGTTGTAGCAAAACAAAGTCACAAATATTCTATACATAACCTACACATGAGTACTTCATGCTGCCAGATATCAGCCCAATTTATAAAACACTTTTTGTTTTTGCTTGCAAGTGCAGCTTTATATGTCAGCAATGGTATTGGGGTATTGCATGTAATATATATGAAGTTGTAGCCTGATTATTATTAGTTTCATTTCCTTAAAAGGTTTGACAACGGCTGGATCATCAAGATAGGAAGAGGACTTGACTACTTTAAGAAATCTAAGGTAAGACAGTATCCATGATGTTGCATTTTATTTAACTCTATTCATTTATTAAGAACTATTAATGCAATTGTAAGAGCCAAATTAATAAATACAAAATACAAATCTAGTTTGCATATTTTGAGTTATTGGTTTGTATTGTATATGTTTATTAATAAAAAACGATATTTGCATTGGCCCATTAGGCTTCCATAGAGTCATGTAGTGATATCATGCCCGGGAAAACAGCTGGAAGCCTAGGTAGCAACAACGTTTTTTTGGCCCTTATTTGGATTTCATGCCTTTGTTTGTATTGTTCCCTTTTTGGCAAGTTAAAGGTCAAATTAAATCAAGAGACATGTCATTTTTGGGGTCAAGCTCATTGCTTCTTTAGGCTTACCAAGTAAAAAGACAACGTGACATTATTATTATTATTATTATTATTATTATTATTATTATTATTATTATTATTATTATTATATTGTGGCTTTCGATGAGTTTCTAAAAGTGTTCATTCTGTCCTGCAGGGCCGCTTTTCAGTTGGATATTGTGACTATGATCTCAGGCAGTGCCATGAGACCACAGTGGACATTTTTCACACCAAACACACAAAGAAACTAGGAGACGTTATGTGAAGAGAATATTTTAGAAAACAATCGATACTGAACACAAGCAGGAGTTGCTCTCTACCTTCTTTCTCATTCTTTGGTGCCTTGAGAAAATTTGTATAGCGTGGAGGTGGGAACCCTTTTAAATGATGGTTCTGGTCACTGTCATGTGTTAGCCACATACCTATTTTATATTTTAACACTGCTTTCAAATTGAGACTGCTTTCAGATTATATCGAACAAATTTGGGGCATGTAATTCAACTTTTTTTGTTTTTATTTAAAACATTGGCAATATTTGTATATTTTGTATGGAATAATTGTAAGTTTATGTAATATCTCATGTATCCCAATGACCAACCCTCCTAGGAAGCAATGGCGCCATCTTGTGGAAAACTTTAACCTTAAATCATTTTTCAATAAAAATAAAACCTTTTTCTAAGATTTACAGTTCAACCTCCCTTGTTTCATAAAAATGTCGTGATCAGTTTTATTTTTTGGTTTAAAATATGTTAACGAGGCTAATCATGCAGGTGGAATCTCACATAGTAGCTGCTGGTCAATTTATGAAATGTAAAGTATCATTGACATTGTGTACTCTGAATTGAAATGAATGGTAACCATCTTTTCAGTGAATCCAAAGAGCAGCGATCGGATTATCTTCTGCTTTAATCTCATTCCTCAACTGTCCTTGCAAAGAAAAAATATATAATCCATCCATCTACGTATGATCATCTCTCACATATAATGATAACCATCCATCAGTTTTTGACCCAGAAAAAAAAAAAATTTAGACTAATAATTTACCAGCATCTATGTTGCTCTATGGTATGTTATGTAATCACTATAGTTAGGTATTATTGCTAGGTAAAAAGTTACCAATAAACATCTATGGAGTGGGGCTCCCGAGGGCATTGTGGTGCCATGTACAAGAGGCCTTAACAAAACACATTTCTCCAACCACACACACACACACCTCACATTTCCAGTAATACCAGTAGAGATGCATGAAAGGTGGTCAATCAAAATATTGGCTTTTGGTAGTTCATTCAGCTGCAATGCCCATATAAAGAATGTCCTGCAGGTGTGTTCCCTCTGGCAGGGCATGTTTGATTTCCTTTTGATGTGGCTATTTCTCTCTTGCCCAGCGCATTCAAACCAATGGACAAATGCAGCCTCCATTGTGGCACCTGTATGAATCTTTGGGTGTTGTCCAATAGCCTTTAGAGCAAGCGTAAACAATTCCATCAGCAGTAATGGCTGTCCTCTTTCCAACCAGGTTTTTTTTTCCTTTACTCTCATTTCTGGGACTAAAATCAGGTTAGCGTTTCATAAGGAGCTTAGCGCAGAGGGCCACAGTGTGCCACTAATGTAATAGACTATCTCTCCCTCTCCCTCTATCTCTCTCTCTCTCACTCTCTCACTCTCCCACTCTGTCCCTCTCCCTTTCTCTGTTGCCGCGTCTCATTCTATCCTGTCCTCTTTTCTCTTTGTGTGCCGGCTCACTCTTTCATGGAGTGACCTTGCCTCCCATTCTCTCTCTCTCTCTTGCTCTCTCTCTCTCTCTCTGTTTTCTTTTTTCTTTTACCCTTCTTACCCTCCTAGTTTCTCGATTCCTCTCCACCTCCCTCTGTAGACAGATGTGGACAGCAGAGGCAGGAGTTTGCAGTGAGGACGGTAGCTCTCTACCAGCAGAACAGTATTTATAAGGAGGAGAAAGGCCCAGAGAGCAACGAATGGACGTTTGGTAAGTCAAAGATCACCCTCTGTTATGGGTGATGTATGCTTTATGTAAAAATATATGGTTTTATTACAGTTTTAATTAAAAGGGAAGAGAAGTACAATATTGGTTTTATTGAGTCCACTCCTGTTGGGAGTTTTCTGGGCTTTTGCGTTCCATGGGTTTGTGATTGTGGTTGTTGTGGATTATGGGCTGTGAAATCTTGCAAGGATCACTCGGCAATGTCAATAATCCAGGGGATAATCTCCTGTTTCTGTTGGTGCTATGGTTTGGGTCATAGTACATGTGACCCCCCTCAAGTCTTTATAAAGCAGCTTTATTATTTCAAGCCCTGAATATTGCAGGGTTTTAAATGATGGTGGTACTGTACATTTTGTGAAGAAGAACTTCGGAAAGCCCAGAGTTGAGATTGTGTTTTCTTAGTTTTGTGTCTTATGCTCAACGGTACGCATGCCAACCAGGGTGTTCATTAGCTAACAGGAGGCTTGTGAACGCAAAAGGTGTGGTGTGGACTTTGCATGTTTGTCCATGGCCTGCCGCATCTTGCTCTATCAAGCATGCATGTCAGATGCTATTTACATCACAGAGCATTTAGGCCTATAGTGTCACTGCAAGTGTATACTATTTTTACTCCATTCATAACCTCTATACACTGTAAATTATAAACATATGATTCTGATTATTATAATGATCAGTATGATTATTAGTTTGATTATTCGCATATTTATCCAATGAATATACAATAAACAGTGCACTAGCTATGTATGGTTTGTTGCCTCTTTTTGTGCCGTATATTCATAACTCTAGGGTTCACAGTACAAGGAACATTCTAACCACGCCTTCTTGCTTCGGAAAGACTCAAGTTTGTTCATCGTCAATAAACCTTTGAACTTTGGTGGTGCGTCTGATGCTGATAAGTGCCTGAGGTGCTCGTATGCAAAGACAATTCATCGGATTGCTAATGTCCACCGTTCAGAAAGACTTTGACCTCTCGGCAGACAATAAGATCCATAAACGTTATTGATTCTCGTTGGTTTTGTCCCAATCGACTTTCTGTGTTTTTATTTCTTGACCAGAGCAATGGAGTCTTGGACTGTAGAACGCAGCCCTGAAGATATTCCAGGTGGGAGTCACTGGCAATGTGCTATGGCAAAAATATAACTAAGAGAAATACAAAAAAAAGAGGATGCAAAAAACAATCTTAAAAGGCTAAGTGTGTGTATATATGTGTGTGTGTGTGTGTGTGTGTGTGTGTGTGCGCACATGGGTGAGTGTGTGCGCATTAAGCTGTATTTGTGTGTGTCTTGTCTTCACCAGGGAGGAAGAAGTCTAAGCTGAACATTCTGAAATCTCGACTGTTCAAGAGATCCAGAAAGGAAGATGAAGGCCGCGCCAAACTCAGCCAGTCTACCAGTGACATCACAGCTGGGAAGGGACTTGATTCAGAGGAAGATGTAGCGTGAGTTAGTGCATGAAGTCACCTGACTTACTAAACCCTTTGTAAAAGTGTTCTTCTTACCAGCTAGGATATACAAATATAAACTATTTTTGGGGTGCTCTCCCTTCCTTATATGCTGGCATACAAGCTTTTACCATTCACTTACACCATACAATGTGTGTTGACTGTAACTTCAGTAATTTTGATGGAAGTAACAATTATATACTTACATTCTCTACATCTTTGACATCCAAGATGTTTAAAGGTGACATATTATACCATCAGGTGTGAGTGTGATTAGCCGTTACAAGCCGTTTTGAGCAATATTTGCTACAGTCCACTGGGTAGGCTGGTAGACTGATCTATCCAGCACACCTCTAGGTGGACACCACCACTTGTGATGTCAGAAGAGGCTGATTTTAAAAACGCTTGTAACAGCTAATCACACTTACAGCTGGTGATATAATACAGTGGGGCAAAAAAGTATTTAGTCAGCCACCAATTGTGCAAGTTCTCCCACTTAAAAAGACCAGAGAGGCCTGTAATTTTCATCATAAGTAAACCTCAGCTATGAGAGACAAAATGAAAAAAAAAATCCAGAAAATCACATTGTCTGATTTTTTAAGAATTTATTTGAAAATTATGGTGGAAAATAAGTATTTGGTCACCTACAAACCAGCAAGATTTCTGGCTGTCACAGACCTGTAACTTCTTCTTTAAGAGGCTCCTCTGTCCTCCACTCGTTACCTGTATTAATGGCACCTGTTTGAACTCCTTATCAGTATAAAAGACACCTGTCCACAACCTCAAACAGTCACACTCCAAACTCCACTATGGCCAAGACTAAAGAGCTGTCAAAGGACACCAGAAACACAATTGTAGACCTGCACCAGGCTGGGAAGTCTGAATCTGCAATAGGTAAGCAGCTTGGTGTGAAGAAATCAACTGTGGGAGCAATTATTAGGAAATGGAATACATACAAGACCACTGATAATCTCCCTCGATCTGGGGCTCCACGCAAGATCTCACCCTGTGGGGTCAAAATGATCACAAGAACGGTGAACAAAAATCCCAGAACCACACGGGGGGACCTAGTGAATGACCTCCAGAGAGCTGGGACCAAAGTAACAAAGGCTACCATCACTAACACACTACGCCGCCAGGGACTCAAATCCTGCAGTGCCAGACGTGTCCCCCTGCTAAAGCCAGTGCATGTCCGGGCCCGTTAGAATTTTGCTAGAGAGCATTTGGATGATCCAGAACAGGATTGGGAGAATGTCATATGGTCAGATGAAACCAAAATATAACTTTTTGGTAAAAACTCAACTCGTCGTGTTTGGAGGAGAAAGAATGCTGAGTTGCATCCAAAGAACACCATACCTACAGTGAAGCATGGGGGTGGAAACATCATGCTTTGGGGCTGTTTTTCTGCCAAGGGACCAGGACGTCTGATCCGTGTGACGGAAAGAATGAATGGGGCCATGTATCGTGAGATTTTGAGTGAAAACCTCCTATCAGCAAGGGCACTGAAGATGAAACGTGGCTGGGTCTTTCAGCATGACAATGACCCCAAACACACCGCCCGGGCAACGAAGCAGTGGCTTCGTAAGAAGCATTTCAAGGTCCTGGAGTGGCCTAGCCAGTCTCCAGATCTCAACCCCATAGAAAATCTTTGGAGGGAGTTGAAAGTCTGTGTTGCCCAGCGAAGGCCCAAAAACATCACTGCTCTAGAGGAGATCTGCATGGAGGAATGGGCCAAAATACCAGCAGCAGTGTGTGAAAACCTTGTAAAGACTTACAGAAAACGTTTGACCTCTGTCATTGCCAACAAAGGGCATGTAACAAAGTATTGAGATGACCTTTTGTTATTGACCAAATACTTATTTTCCACCATAATTTTCAAATAAATTCTTTAAAAATCAGACAATGTGATTTTCTAGATTTTTTTTTCATTTTGTCTCTCATAGCTGAGGTATACCTATGATGAAAATTACAGGCCTCTCTCATCTTTTTAAGTGGGAGAACTTGCACAATTGGTGGCTGACTAAATACTTTTCTGCCCCACTGTATGTCACCTTTAAGAACACAAACAAGAACACTAAAAAAATAGCTCAAATAATTACAGATAAACATTGAAGCAATCATAAATAAGGCAGATACTATTTGTTTCCTTTCAAAGGGAACTCTTACTGTTGAAGTACAATCTTCAGGATTGCTGCATTAAACCTCTAAAGTCAAATCAGTAAATGATCCACTCTTTCTCCCATCATTGCACAATCCTTTACTGCTCAGGTGCTCCGAGGTAATGCTTGGGTCAAGAGCATTGTCCCATGAAAGCATCTTTGTGGCAGACGAGGTCCTGGCCGACCCAGAACCCTCCAGGGTACTGTCCCACGAGAATGTCCACACCAAGATCAAAGCTCTTCAGGTATCACTTTGTTTTGGAGCTGTAGTAGTGGAGGACAACTCAATGACAACTGTGGGACTGCTGTGAAATGACATCAGTCTGTGTTCAAAATGTCACAGATGAAGCTTCAGCAGCAGAAGTTGCACTTGGGGCCCCCCTCCATGGGTCTGTCGCTAAAACGTCCGGACCACCTGGCCAGGGCTACTGCTAGTGAATCTGCATCACAGGAAGCTCTCAATAAGGTACATTATCCAGGCCAAGTTATTATCATGTTAGATAATAATGAGGTTATATCACATGATCAATCCCGCATCTTCCCATGATATGTATATGTGAGCACTGGGCACTGGGTCTGTTCTAGTGCATGCTTCAAATGTAATTATATTAACCAATGATGCGGTATTTTATTTGTTGACTTATTTCTCAGGAAATATTGCAGCCTTCCACTCAACCGCAGTCACCTGCACACAATAACTCGCCTACCAGATTTGTGGCTCCCATGCCATCTCCTTCTGCACCTACTGCTGTTCTGCTGACCTCACCCACTACTGCTGCTGACCTTCCTTCAGACTTCAGCAGCCCAGCCAAGGTCGCTTCCTCTCTGGATACATCTGCTGCACGCCACCGCATGTCCGTCAAGCCAAGGAACCAGAGGGCTAGCACTAAACGACAGAAAGTGAGTGTTTTCTTCTTTTGGCCCACACAAGGGAAGTTAAGGATGACTATTGAGACACACCTGGTATGCTTTCATTTGCATTTCTTCCTTTTTTTCCCCATCTTTTATTCTTTAGACTTATGCCAGTCCTCTCTCAAACCTGACAAATGACATGAATCATCCAGCATTGGAAGAGGAAACTAGTTTTCCTGCTGAAACAGAGTCCTCAATGTCCTCCCACTCAACTCAGATCCCACAATCAGAACCAGAGGGGGTCAACATCTCGCTTACACCTCAGGGTCTCCATTTAAATCCACTGGAGGCTGAGGCCATCAAACAAGAGGCACAAGCAGCATCACAACCAGAAAGATCTGATACGACCCCTCAGCTTCTCGGAGCTAAATCCCTCCAGCCCGTTGATCTAAAGCATCGGCAACAGCCTGCTGTTACGACAGAAGGGAGCAAAATAGAGCGTCTTGCAGACCTAGGAACACAGGCAGTATTCCATGCCAAAAGCAATGAATTCATCTCAACAGGGCTGAAGGGTAAAAATCTTGAGAGTGAGCACAGCTCCGAAGAAGTGTCTACGACGTCCCTCTCACCCAGCTTTGGCTCAGTTGGGTCTTTCAGGTCTTCCTCTTTGATCCAACATAGTACGACTCAGCCAATGGCCAAGGTCACACAGAGAGAAGGCCAAGGTTCAGGGCCTTTCAACTTGTCTTCTGTAAAAGGACAAGATGGAGAAAGGCCTCGGTCAAGCAGCTTTGTGGCACATGGTGTAACCAGTTTCAAGGGCAGATCAGAAACAATGGTGAAGTCCTTCACCTCGAATGTCAGCCAGTCACAGGGACATGGATTTCAGAAGAAAAGGCAGGAAGAGGAACATTTGGGAGATATACAGCAACAAAGAGGTGCCGGAATAGCTAAGGATGGAGAAGTTAAAGAAAAAGGTGAATTGAATTCCTTGGAAAGGAGGGTGACCTTCAAAAAGAGAAAATCAGCACAACTTCCAAAACAAGCAGCCAATATGACAGGAGCCTTAGCAGGGATAGAGGGCAGTCAGGAGGGGGTAGAAGAATCTGTGGATGCAGAGGAGGTCCTGGAGGATCAAGGGACAGGAGCCTTTGGCGTGAAGCTTCGCTCCACATCTCTATCTTTAAGATACCGCGCTGAAAGTTCTGCCTCCAGTGTTCAACCGAACAGCACAGAGATGGCAACGTCTGCCCCGGGGCTAATACCCGGTCACCCTACCTCGGCCTCCTTTGGTTCTGGGGAAAAAGGTGATAAGAGAATCATAGGGGATATAGAATCTGACCGTTCAAGTGTCCATCGAAGAGGCACAAGGCCATGGTCTTTCCGACATGCTGGTGAGTCTTGAAAGAGAGAAAATGAAGTAAAGAAAGTATTGGATGTTTTTGATGATTTTGTTAAGGGATTTTTCTTTTTCTCTGAATTTCATTTTTTGCAGATGTTTAGAAGGCCAAGTGACTTGATTATCTAGGATTAGTATTGGACTTTGAAGTCCAACCTATATGCATCACACAGGAAGTAGATTATAGAGTGATAACATGTTAACTTTGTACTGAATTTCCATGCAGGATGCTATAGGATGGTCTATAAAGTTACCTAACTTTATCTCTCTATTGCTTAGGTGGAACTGCCGCCCAGCCTACTTTCTCAAGCCTTCGAGACAAAGCCAATCATACAGAGCAGGCAGAAGTGTCTGTACCTACTCTAGAGACACTGGACATGTCTTTAAACACCAAGGATGTAGAAAACACTGAAGATATTCTGCAGGGTCAAGCGGCCTCACAGTCAGTCCCACAGTCAGCCCCAGCAGATGTGTCTTGGATGAGCATGGCCATGGAGAAAACAAGAAGCCTGTTCAGTAGTATGCCCAGAGATTTCACAGGCCTGCAAAGTAATGCCCGGCAGCCGACCCCAGCACAGCTAACAAATCAGGGCCAGAATAGCTTACAATTTCAGGCAGATAAGGATATTCAATCGCAGGCACAACTTGCATCACAAACACATGGTGTAGCGCAGCAACATGATATGCCACAGATACAGGCCACAAGTCAACCATTAACTGAGGCAATGAAACCAACAATAATCAAAGCATTGACCTCAGCACAGACAGCCAAGCATTCTGAAGTGTCACCTACAGTGGAACAGAATATCCCACTAAATGTCTCTAAAAGAACACATATGCAAAATACTTCACAGATCTCAAAGCAAGCCCATAATATGCCATTTCAACCCACCTTAGCTCAGCCAATCATACCGTCCAGCATAAATGCTGAGTCTCCCATGTTCGCAGCCCCCTCCTTACGGCCTGTCACACAAACGGAGAGCATGCCTCAATCTGTTCCAGGCAGCAATCCTTATTCTTTCGCCCAGGCAAACGTATCTTATGGCCAGCCAACCACAGCCCAGGAGCCATCCAGGGGTGGTGGTCACCAGTATAGCAACCAATTCAAACCAATGACCTCTGCCCCAACCTCCTCAAACAATGCTCCATCCCCAGCCCAAGCTCCAGCCTTAGCCACCCAAGGAGGAGCAGCTGAAGATGGAGCTGCCCAGTCAGGGAGGAGGACAGTGTGGCAGACCTCTGCTGGGGAGAGGGCTGCCTTCCCGGAGTACCGCACAGAGGGAGCTACCACACATGGTTTCAAGGTATTTTTAAAAGTGTGGAATACACATAAGAAAAGCTCAAAAGGCCCGTGAAAATGTTAAGATGTGTGATTCCTACTCTTTTTCTCAGGTGGATCAAAGTAAAACACAGACAAACACTGAATCATCCGTAGATTCCCTCAACAACATACTTATAAATAAGGACACCACATCTGAGAGGAGACCAGGAGGACAACTTGCAGGTATGTCGATTATGAACAGTAAACATGATTATATTGTATAAAATGTATGCTGCTAAATTTCATGTACCACAATTTGACATTGTATTTAAGAGTCAAGCCCAACCAAGATACTAGGCCGGCTTGCTGACAATGAAGAGAAAAAGGCCAGACATCGGATGCAGACCTCGACAACACCGTCTTCCTCTGCTACACAGTCATCTCCACTCCAGTCTGAATCGGTCAGAAGTCAGCCATCTTGGATGGAACTAGCAAAAAGAAAGTCAATGGCATGGAGTGATAAAACAATGGAAACGTTCTAAGAAACGTTCATACCCAGCCTATGAATCTGAAGGTGTACAAATAACTTTTTACATAATAGATTGTTATAAATATATTCTAGAAATATTTCAACACATGTTTTGGTTGATCCACTCACTCTCGTAGCAATCTATGTAGCACATTTTCAAAAAATTAAAATTCTATTGGTTGAGTGGTTTTCGGCAGAGCCTTAATGTACAGACATATAGATATGTCATTAAAGTATATATGTGGAAAAAATGGATGTTGCTGCTGATATATTGTACATGATTCTTACATAGACATTCTTATATCTTGGGCAGTAACAACAAAGGTTTTTATGTATTGACAAAACCAAGGTGAGAGGAGTGACCGTCGAGGACCCTTTGCTAGTCTCCATTTGTTGCCTTGTGAAAACGTAGATTCTCCAGACCTACTTGGTAGTTATTAAGTACATTCCATCACAGTATAAACCTGTCCTAACAAGAGTGTTTTCCCAAATGACATTACCTTTGAATTTCGTTAGGGGGAAGCAATTTATGTTATTTTGTTACTTTGGCTATTTTGTTTTGGTCGGTGACTCCGGTCATCTTACTTCTTGTTAGGCTTACCCTGTATTTCCTAGCTTGGTACATTTACATTTACATTTAATATTTCCTACATATATTATACGTAAGTACAACGGATGATCACGGGTCTATCAGTAGCATGGATGTATACATTTTTTTTATATAGGCATAACTGCAGGCTCGAGTGGGCGGGACAACACAAAACAACAACCTTACCATACCCGCCGTGCACACCAAAGGGGTCACATATGCAATCGAAATGGGGCGCCACTACCTTTCTTTGGCAATATTTTTCAGTAACCTGTGTTTCTGTCGGACCTATACCATCAGAAACTCTGTTTCATGGGCGGTATCACCCAAAGACGTTGTAGTGGAAGAAGAACTAGATGCCTTGTCCGAAGAGGTTTCCCCTTCTTTACTGAGAGACAATGTTGTGTTATGGAAGCAGGCCTATCCGCCTCAGGGGCTAGTGGAGGGCGCTGAAAGCCCCGGAGAACGGATAAAATCTGAGAACGAAAACGTGGACACGGTTTCGTCGCATGTATTTTCTTATCGGGTGGGAGAGGTCAAAGAGCCGGGTAATGTCGACCCTCCGCCGCATGAAGAGACCGCTAGAACGGCCAGATACATCGCTCATTACAGTGACTGGGGACATCTTGCTACCATCTCAACTCAAGAAAAGGTAGGTCTACTCTGACGCTTTTTGGGTATAATGTGTTAATTTGATTCAGGCAATCCTTTATTTCTAATTATATTACATAACACGTGGTGTGTTTGTTACTCTCTGTACCCCGTACCCCTATGTCATGGGAATTTGTATGTGTTTATTTCCGCGTCAAAAATAATACAAAGAGATTTTACTTCCCTACTCCGCATGTCCATAAAGTAAGCATTCGTAATTTGCTTAACTTGTTAAAAACATTGGTTACGTCACAGATTTTCCCTGTAATGTGCTGTGTATGTTTTGATGTATATTACTTTGATGTCTTTGCCTCACTGCAGATTAAGGGTTACCCCTTTGGCAATATCTTCTCTGTGAGCGATGGACCATTTGAGAACAGTACTGGAGTGATCTATTTCTATGTCACTGCAATGGATAACTCTGTGGCAGACCTGAGAAGCAATCCCAATGCATCGTTTACTATCTCAGAGGCTGAAGGAGAATATTGCAGGTTTGTTATGATACAACTGTTAATGTATTTGACTGGAACAGTATATAGGGTCATTAGACACACCACATTGTTAATGAGATTTGACAAATCTAATAATTTTTCTAGGAAAATGATATATGATCCTGAAGATCCAAGATGTGCTCGGCTGACGTTAACAGGCAAGATGGTGGATGTGGGCCCAGAGGAACTGGAGTTTGCAAAGGAAGCAGTGTTTTCAAGGTGACTTTAATGCTATACAGTTAATTAGTGCACTAAATACATGTACATTTCAAGCATTTTTTAAATTAGGCCAATTTGAACCCATATAACTATTTAAGTCTCATATCCTTGTTATTACAGACATCCTATAATGGGAAAATGGCCAGTGGGACACAAGTGGTTCTTCATGAAGCTCGAGTTGGTCCAGGTCTGGCTACAGAATTGGTTCGGAGGAGTCTCAAGCATACCAGTCGAAGATTACTTCAGAGCTACACCTTTCTCTAAGAAAAACTGACTCAAGCAACAGATGAATGCAGGTGGAGGCACAAATACAAAGGCGAAATCACTGGATAGACATTGACTGGAATTTCTTTCTTTTTAAATATGATGATTGATGACACTAATTTTATATCATGTTTATATCTCCATGCCACTTTCATCAAATTAAATCAAACCACTTGGGAGCTATAAGGCATGTTTTCAGCATTGACCTTTCATCATATTCCTAAATGTGACATTGCAGCATTAAACAAATCATGACAATAAAATAAATAATCCAATATATGGAATAAGAATATGATTGTCATATATTTTGAATGCATAAAGTCATGTTTCAAATGCGTTATTTTTTTCAAGCCTACAGATTTTGCTCTGAATGTTCTGGGACACAATACAAATGTGATTGTATTGAGATTGATTTCAATTACTTTACTTTTTGGTTTGATACTTCCTGTTATTCAGCTTAAAGGTACAATGCAGCACCTTTTTTAAATAGAGACAGCGTCCATGTCTGGAAATTGTTTATGTTTGTGTCCGACAGGGTTTCTGTTTGCCTTATGTCTGTGAAAAGTGGGAAGGGAACTGCCTTTTATTCCTCTGTGATTCTTAACGGGAGTAGACCGGCAGATCTCATTTTCAAAATGCATACTCAAACAAGTCTTATGTTAAGTGACTGTTATGCAGCTATAACCTTTATTTTAATTAAAATGAGCCAAAGTTCATGCGGTTTTGTAGATGTCATTGAACGTGCTAATGCATTCAGACAGGTATGACTTAACTGATGATCAAATGTAGCAGATTAAATGTTGATTTGTTAACATTCATTTTCAAATAAGGATCCAATCTCCAGACACGAGGATATCTGGCATAACGTCATTGGACGTGCATGGTGATTTCATAGTGCCAACGCAAGATGGCTCTAGAATGCAACATTTGATCCATTGCGGTAAACATGTCTACTAGCGTATGCGATTCGCAATAGTCTGACAGTAATGCGATACAAATCCAATTATTGTTTTAAAGCATTTCACTAAACAAATGCTGACACTGCACTGCAGTATGGAAATTGTTGAATGTATGGATTCAACACATTTCCAAAGATAAATACATTTTGCGTGTCAACCGGGAGGTGGAGTTAAGAATAAGGTACCTCCTGCTTCAGCTGATATCGTTACCCTTCCTGGAAAGGGAACTAAATCTAACGCACCCACTCACAGACCAATGACAGCGATTTGTGACTTGTGACGCTACATCTGGAAAAGGCAGACGCTTTTACTATAAAACGCTCAATTGATTTCGAATTTCGTGCTGTCATGTCGTATTTTTAATAAGGTCATTTTTAAATTGGATACAATCCATAACGCCGTGCAAAGTACACTTCCGCCAAGTTTCTAATTTTTTGGGTAAGGACCCCATTGAAATGCTGCAATGACTAGCGTTCATGCTATGCGTAACGTTACTCCAGCTCAGTAAACTTAGAAACTCCGGCAAATTGGTATTGTTTGGAGACGAGACGCCTTATTTATCGCGTGAAACACTTATTTGTCTGCTAATATTTGAGCGACAGTCTCTAAACTTACATGCTTTCTTTCTTTTAAAGATGGATACATTCTGGATACATTCTCACTCGACCGTTTGAGCCAGCCGACGTCAAAACCCAGTAGCTGTCAAACCTGTTGTGGGCTAACGTTGCGGTTTGTGTCGTGGATGTATAGCAGTAGGTCTGTCTGGGCTGTCATGTGTTGACGTCCAGCGGTGTGTCGTCCCTCCGGCTCTCACCCTTGCCATGCGAGTCGCGCGCGTCACGGAAGCCTGTAAAAAGCATCGGGAGTCTGGACTGCCAATGCCTCGTGACTGATCTGGAAAGGCGCAGGAGCAGCTAGGCAACAGCCCTCCTGGTTTTACGGTAGAGACCCCCACGGCTACTACCACAACAACACAAGACTTAAACACACCGGGGGTACACATCCGGAGTCATTCATATTCATCACTTCACTGTTGCTCGCCGTCACTAACCCAGGGGCATTTTGTGGCCACCATATGCATTCACCGACGCCCGGCTTGACGTCCTGAAGGCGGTGAGAGAGGCACGGCAGCCCGGGGTCCCCGTGTGTCGTGGAGGGGATCGCTGAAATGAGATGAGGCTCAGAAATGGAACGGTTGCCACTGCGATTTTTTTTTTCACGTCTTTTCTCAGCCTGTCCTGGTACACAGCCTGGCAGAATGGCAAAGGTAAGCACAACAACCCCATACTCTTCTTTCTGCTTGATGTGTTTATTGAGATGGGTGGCTGTTACGTTGGCTCGTTCCAATGCAGGCTGTTTTGACTACTAGCTGGTTGAGACGGATATCTGCACTGATCAAACCGACATTGAGACGGAATGTACGCCTATAAGCGTGCCATGACATCACAATATCTGAAGATGTCATGGGACGGCTGCAGCTCTCTTTAGCTTCTCCTCGGTTATCTTTGCATCCGTTTTAAATACCTAGTGCAATGTACCAACACCTAAAACCAGAAGTGACCGTCCGGTTGCGGTGTAAGTAAGGTTGCGGTTTAGGTTTTGCGGGCATTCAAAATGTAGACATCATGGGTCGTTTCAATTTTTGACAGCTCGGCTCTCAGTGATCGATAATTGGCTTAACTAATCGATTATGAATAATGTGTGATTCTCTCGCCATACACATAATGCAACGGGTAGCACAGTTGGAAGCAGTTTGAATTGGACTAGTCCCTATCGGATAACACTGGTGTTTAATCTTAAACATTTCCCATGTTGGTCCAACATCCTTGGTAAGATGTACGTCTGGAACAACTGGCTGATGCTCTACCCCTTTCCCAGGGTCAATTCCAGGGGGGTTGGTGCTTTCGGCCCTAGTCTAGACTTTAGTGACTTATCAGCCGAGTGTAAATACCTTTGACCTTTTTTAGGTACATTCCAAAGCACTGGCCTCGTCCCTTATCAACTCATTGAAACTGTTGAGCTTGAAGTATTACCACTTCTGAAGCAGACCAGGGGGCTCTGATAAAACCTGACCGTTATTATAAAGGGCAGGTTGGAGAGGATTCAGCACCTGCAGAAACTAACCAGACTGTCCACGGGAAGGCTGCAGAGATAAAAGCCTGGCAATACGGCCATTGTTAAACTTTGAGCCAACAATTAGTCTTGTCTTTGTCGCCATGGTTGTGGGAAGTATTGTAACAACAGACTGTGATGCTGTGATGCTTCCATGACTTTGTTGTGTTTGGACGGGCCGAGTGTAGACACGCAGGCCGTAACGTTGGAAGCAAATCTTTAAGTAAATGTGTCATGGCTTTTTGGTAATGGATAAAGCGTAGAAGCACAAACTATAGCTTTGTTCTGTGTATACCTTAGTTTATCAATGTGCGTTACTTTGGCAGATACAGGAATGTCGGTTTTAACAATTAACATTGGACTGGTTTCCAGACTTCAACAGTGGTGTTGTAGAAACAAACCTCTATCTTTTTGTTCAAGTTAGTTGCTAGATAGATTAATTATCTCAAAACTCTCGACTATCTCAGACAATTATTGACTCCATATGGTGTTGGTTTTGTATGTTATAAAAAATGAAAAGCTGACACGTGCAGTTCTCTGTCCAGAAGTGTCTTGATGTGATGTCATGATTGGTCATAAATGATAGGAACACACATTATATAAGCCATCCTCCAGGATAAGCAAAATATCAGACTTGTCAATACAACAAACATTAATCTACATCCTCAACTTGTATAGTCTGCATATACAATTGTCGTGTGTGTGTGTGTGTGTGTGTGTGTGTGTGTGTGTGTAGGAGTCTTAGACATCCAAAGTCGAAATTTACATTCAGCTATGTAAATGTTTGTGTTGCTGTAGGAATACCATTGATAGAAGATCTTCTTTCTCTTCCCATTTGACCTATTATATAATCTTTTGTTTTAGAGCAGTCCATTCAGCCTCAGCTCTCATTCATGCTCGCTGTGTGTGTGTGTGTGTGTGTTTCCAAAATACCGAAGGAATAATTCCCTGCAGCCTTCCTAATTTAGATTGTTTCTTCCCATTTGACTGTTGTTTGAATGAGTTGAGTACTTCTCTTGTCATAAACAGTCCTCTATGTGCCACCTCTCCATGACATTGACTGACATGGAGGATGATCAATTTTAAATGACTTAAAGTTACAATTGCAGTAGACTCACTCTAACGGCACTATATAATAGATCCTAGACTGACGGGCTGTGGTTGCTTGAGTCAACACCAACCTGGCATACGATACTGTTCCGTTTTCCCCGTCCAGACAGTTTCTCCCTTGAAACCATTTGTTCCCTTTTCACATTGGTCATAGGCTAACACAATGGGTGCCTAAAATAGCTCCAGAAAGCATGTGCTTATGGCCAAGGAAAGATGTGTGGAAGGGAACATGCGTGGCGGCTGAGGGGAAGAAGAGTGGGAGCGGAGGGCGCTGTTGTGGAGAGGAACTTCTCTTTGCCCTTGGAATGGGGAAGACTTACAATGGGCCGGATGTCTGGCTGCATGTTGCCTTTTGTAATGGATTTATGTATTTGGCTTTTTTTCATTTAGTTGGGAGTGGGCAACCAGCCAGAAAAGTGCAAAGTGGTCCATGGGGGGCCGGATATAGTTGAGGAAGCCATGTGACTGAAGGAGAAGAGCAATATCAGCCCATCAGTGAAGGGAACGGGACACACTGACTAGCAGCCTTTTGCGTAGTGTCCCATCTACTCTCACAGCCTTTGCTCTGTCCCCCAGGCTCATGTGCTCATTATTTCAGCAGGTTGTTCAGTTATCATGTGGTTCCCTTCACATGCTTGCCTTCATTGCCTCGTTTCCACAATTTTCTATTACGGCTTCCTCTATAGTATGTCATCAGAATTATCTAGTCCACAGTCCATTGTTTGTCTTAAACTGTTGTTCCCTTTTGCGTAAAGTCTATCTGTGAAGAAATTAATTTGCAGTTTAAGCAGGAGTGTGTGAGTATAATTGGATGTCATTCTTCCATACTTGTGCTTTTTCATTTTCTATTGCTGGGACTGGGAACGGAGCTTCAGTGCACAGTGAATATGCCCGATTTACTATAATAAGACTGATTCTACATGTGTTGGCGCTGGCAGTGATTCCCAAAGGGTGTTTGGAAAACAGTTGGGTATTGATTTGATTGTGCAGAAGTGACAAAACGCATACCAGTGCTAGCAAGCTATGTATTGGCCTGTCGCATACTTTCTTTCTGAAAGAGGAGCAGGAAGTGAGTCTGCAAGTGTTGACCTGGTAACGTGAGTACAAAAAATTGTTGTAAAAGGGGAAAGAAGGAAGTAGAAGGGACAGAATTGTGCTGTCTGGGAGGGGGTGTCAGACGTTTGTGGTCTGCAGTAAGCCTCTCAAATCTCACAGTGCAGTCGGCGGTTGGATCACACTAAATACACTTTGAGGAGAGTTCAGGAAGCAGGATTCAGGCCTGGAAGTCAGTGATATTTAGAGCTGGGCGATTAATATATATATTTTTTTTTAATTCTAAACCAAACACAAAAGCATGGGCTGAAAAAAATGAGTGTTGAGTTTGCCTAAAGTCTGTGGCAACCAAAAGCAGCAGCACAACACATTAATCCAACATCTTAAACTGAGGCACGCAGCAGAGTGGGAGATGTGTATTGGTTATTTTGCTTTTGTTAATCATTGTTATTCTTCAAATAAAATCCAAACTTATAAAATATATATATTTGTCATTTATAGAAAAAAAAATTGATTTAAAATCGATTATCGGGTTTGGTTTGAAAAAACCTGAGACTTTATTTTTAGGGCAAATCGCACAGCCCTAATATTCATATCACCTGTGAGGCAAGAGGGAAGTGGCAGATTGAAGTTTCTTTTAAGTATTTTAACCTTGAGCTATTTTCTAGTTATTCCACAATATAACTCTCACTTCCTATACAGCTGATTTTGTTGGATATCTCAATAGTGATGACTACATCTTGGCTAAAGGGTCCCAGCTAAGCATTCTCCCCAATATTTTGATCGTATTACCCCATTAATTTAGCTTGCAACAGACACACACACACACACACACACACACACACACACACACACACACACACACACACACACACACACACACACACACACACACTTGTTTTGTCTCTTTGGCACATTCAAATCGAATCCCAAAGAACCAAATCACATTTATTTTCTTACGGTTTGTTCTGAACCAATTTCCTGGTTTCAGAATGCCATTCCCCGGTTTGGCATACAGGGAATAAGGAAAGCCACTTTGGGCAAAAACTAAATCAGGGAAATAGGAAGATTTAGAGAAGATGGCGCGTGCCCATCAGTGTATTTTTCTTCCCTTGCACAGTGTCCCCCAGGGAATATCACTCACCTGTCCTCGGATCGGCTTTCATTCCCTCCGTTGGAATATACCAGCCCAGATCAATACTACTACTGTCTGCGTGTGCAATAAGACCCCGAAGCGATGTCATGCTTGTTTTTACCTATCTGACGGTAACTTTTGTGTTGTGGAGGAGGTTTGTTTGGTAACTGTATTGTAACCCTGAACTCAGAACCCTAGCAAACTGTAGCAATTATGTCATTAGTTAAATCCTTACACTGACTTTTGTTGTTGATTCAGCAGCCAGACACTTGTTTGGTAATGGTATATGATAATGTATAACTCTTGTCCAGCATATGACATATTCATGTATATTACATCACCATGAGATGGTATCATTACCTGCCACACACCTATCCAGTATCAAGATCCCTTGGCCAGGCAAATGCAAAAAGTGATCAGTGTTATCTTTGCTAAGGCTTGATCAAGGTCCAATATCATTTTAATTTATACAAAATCTAATCTAATGCATACAAAACCCACATTGTCAAAGGACAACTGTAAAGTCGTAGCGAGCAGTTGAGTCAAAACCACAAGTTCTGAATAGGGGTGAGGTGAAACCGTGCCATGTGTTAAAACCATGTGCTTCAGGAGTAAGATGTAACCGTGTAACTGGGCTGATGGTTCATTCTCGGCAACATCTGCCCTACCTGAAGATAATGGCCTGTGTAATCACTTTGTCTTACTCAAGGCAGCTGCATTGCACCGTTGGACCACATGGGTGGCAGGTGCACCAGTATGAAGAGCTGTTCAGATCCTCAAACACACAAGTGGTTTGCCTACAAGTCCATGTTGTTCACTGCAGTCTGGCAGCAGATGCCTAACGCCTACCACTTACCCAGTTTTACAGAGTCTGTTACAGTTTGCAGTCTGCATAAACCACTGAGGGGTGGGGAGTTCTCAGTAAGGAAGTGATGCTTTTAAAGGGGTAGTTTGAAATTTTGGACATAGGGCCTGATTCCCAAGTTAACCTTGGTGTTCTTTATCATTGGAGACGGTTTTCAACACATTCCATTCATTACTTCTAGTTGCAGAGTTTGCTCGTGCTAGGCTAGCGCACGGCAACGGGCAATACTAGCCTGCTAATAAAACAGTCTTACCCACTCCACAGTACAGCCGAGGCAAATCAACTATAATGCCAGACGGCCGTTGTAAATGTCTGTGTTGATAGAATAATATTAGAAATAAAACCAACCTTGCATTGCATTGCATTTTGAGGGACTTGCTGTGTCTCAGCAGCAGTGTTATATTCCTGGTAGTAGGCTACGGCAGCGGCGGACTGATACCTAGTTTAAATTCCGCTTCTGCTGAGAAAGTAGTCCCTCAAAATGCGATGATTCATGCGATGCAAGGTTAGTTTTATTTCTAACATTATTCTATCAACACAGACATTTACATCTATAGTCTGGCGTTATAATTGATTTACCTCGGGTGTACTGTGTAGTGGGTAAAACTGTTTCATTAGCAGGCTAGTATTGCCCGTTGTCGTGCGCTAGCCTAGCACAAGCAAACTGCAACTAGAAGGACTGAATGAAATGTGTTAAACTGTCTCCAATGATAAAGAACACCAAGGCTAATTTGGGAATCAGGCCCTATGTCCAAAATTCCGAACTACCCCTTTAATGTCTGGAGCCAGAGGGAGAACAAATTATAGTTTTATAATAAGTTATTGACGTGGATGGATTTAGCATCACACACCCCCTCTTTATTAGATTAAACATGGGTTTTGGTCACAATTCAGCGATGGAGGAAATCCTTACAGAAAACAGGTCCTCTTAGTCGATTGGGTGTCAACCCCTGTAGTTCATTCCAGAAAGAAAGGCTCCACATTTGTATTTATTTATTTATTTATTTATTTAGATTGAGTTCTCAATCACTGGCAGGGAATACGGCTCCCTTTCATTGGGGCGGGGGGGTTGAGGTAGAGGGGTAGGTACTGGTAGGCCTTTCCACATGCAGTTTTTTTGTATATGTGTGCACCTCAGTGCATGTGTACACATTCATAAATAAGAGGCCTTTTCAGAAGGAAGGGGCAGGGTACTGCGGTCACGGCTGCCTTCATGGCACACCTTGGCCCCTCCCACGTCCTTCCTCATTCATAAATCACTGGAATGTATGGAGGCCAGCAATCAGGGCTGACGCCTCACGGGTGCCACATCACAGGAGGCTTGTGGCCGGAGAGCAAAATGGCGGCGTGTGGATTAAAGAGGGGTGGGGGGGGGGGGGGGGATGTGAGGGATGGAGCAGTGGCAGTTTGAAGTAGACACAGAGAAGAGCAGAGCAAAATGGGTAGTAGAAGGTGAGGGACGGGCACAGAGCTGCAGAGGGTCGGATGTGGTGAGTCTGTTGTGAAGAGAGCTCTGGTAAGTGCAGAGGAGGATTCTGCTGTGCATTAGGTTTACAGCCACTTTGCCCTCCCCCCACCCTTCCCTCATCTGCAGCCAGACCAGGGGAGGAGAATAATGAGATTTTCGAGATGTGATCCAGATCACAGGTAGGGCTAATGGGCAAATTGGATTGCTGTGCTCAGCCCTTTTATCTAATTGGCCTAGATATAATGCCTGCACTGTTGAGGTTACAGCCTTCTTGCAACACACAAACTTCAATGGGGAGCAAGGGGTTGGCGGAATGACAGGTGTTGTTCAAAGGCTGGTCCCTTTTTTGTCCACGGTGGGTGGAGGTTAACCAGCTTGAAGGTTCAAGCTGGTTAATGTATTCAGCAGTTGAGGCTGTGCTGACAGCCTCAACAGCCTCTCGAATGTCAAGAGAAGCTCTAACGCTAACGACGCTGAACACCCTCGGGCACAATCACTGTACAATCCCCCATGGTGGAGGACGACAGTGTTTACCTGTTTGCTTAAGAGAAGCTGCATAAGGGATTAACAAGGGAGGGAGACGGATATGGAGCTGGGTTCACCTGCTAGGCTTTTAGTTCCACTGTAGGCTAGGTCTAGCAGCGGGCGGGGGAAAACAACTAGCCTGAACAGAAAACAATGCTATTGTTTTGGCATCCTGTTATGTGAGGACCTCTCCTTCCCACTCCCCGAGAGGCCCCATTCCTTCTCCTTCTCAGCGGGATTAAAGGTGTGGTTTCACCCTCAGCGCCGGGGCTCTGGCAATCAAAGGCCGCCGCCGCAAAGATGAAAGTCTTGTTTGTTCTCCGTGGAGCTGCCCTTTGCACAAGACCCCAAACCCAACGACAGCATCTGTCACAACAGGCTGCATGTGGACGGAGCAGCCAGGGAAGGCCTAGTGGACACAATAGCACAGAGCCATGAAGTCAGACGCATTGAGAGATGGGAGAGGTGGAGATGAAGGGACTGCTGTTGAGAAGGGAAAGGTCTTCAGATGGTTTCTATACCCTGCAAAATGGGGAGATCGGATTAACAGGCATACCTTCTATTAGGGCTGGGCGATGAATCAAATTTCGATCTCGATTTTAGCGTTAAACGATCACAAAACTAATATAATCTAGTTTTCTATTTTTTTTTTTTATGTGTCATAGAAAGTGCCCTAACCCTAGCCCTTGAACAGCTGGATACATATCTGTACATTATTTTAGACTTGAACACTTTCTTTTTGACCATTTTGTGTATTTTTTTTAAGGCGAAATTTCAAAGGTCGCAGTTACTAAGTATTTTTGGGAGAGACATGCTGAATAAATACATGATGTTTTCAAAATTTAGAAAATAATGAATAATCTGAATAATCGTGATTTCAATATTGACCAAAATAATCGCGATTATAATTTTTTCCATAATCGAGCCGCCCTACCTTCTATTCATATCACACATACGTAAGCACGCACGAGGGAGATCTAGGTAAGCTGGATACTATAGGAGTGGTGTGTGGGGGAATTCTTTTGCTTATCTATTTGGATGGCCGTCTGCCCCTTTCTCATTTCTATCTCCTCAAATAGGAACACTCCAAGCAGTATAAAGAAATGGGAGCCCTGTTCAAACTTTATGTATCGCTTTTCGATTTTTCCTCCGTGTACAAAAGTAGTAGTTAGTGGTTAGATTAATCTGGGAGTTATGGTTCTATCCACATGAAAGCAAAGGCTTTGTGGACTAATATGATATTTTTTTTTTTACACCTTTCCGAAGAGAACATTAAGACTGCAGCTGGCAGTTTGTTCACCAGTCATGCTTGTTAGCTCCAGAAAGAACTTCCTGTTGAGGGACGGCCGACCTTGTTGCTGCTACCAGACCTTGAGGTGTGGCATTGAGTTTTAACGGCTACAGATCTCTGATCAAATCCTTTTCCCCCCTACTCCTATAGAGAAACTGGTAGCCTCCCAGCGGGAGTTCCATGCCCTGAGAGAACGCCTCCGTGTGGCGGAGCACAGGACTTTGCAGCGCTCCTCCGAGCTAAACAACATCCTGGAGCAGTTCCGCCGGGCCATCGCAGAGACCAACGGCAGCAAGGACGCCATCTCCAACTTCTCCGGTAACTCATGCGTCACACATACAGATTGGGATGATGAAAAGCCAGGAGGATATTTGGAGGGTGTTACGCATAGTTAGCCATTAGTGGTTTGACGTTCAAGTCGAAGCGTTGAGTTCCTTTCATCTAATGAAGTCTGTCTATTCTGCCTCCTCTATGCCGTCCGGTGTTCCCTATTCACTGGTTACCATATAGATTAACATCAGATGCAGGCTAGTAACACGTTAGATGAAGGAGCCGGTGTTATTGTCAATCCAGAGGCAGCGTTCACTCGCTTCTTAGCCATGCAGTCGGGAAGGACCGGGACCGTGTTTAACCTTGTCATTGACATCTGCTTCCAGATGAGACTCAGAAGCTGCTAAAGGAGCTGGCCAGTCGGAAGCCCCTGCAGATTCCAAATATTTACCACCACCTGCCTCACCTGCTCAACAATGAGGGCAGTCTGCAGCCCGCAGTGCAGGTTGGCCTGGGACGCACCGGAGGTAAACACACAATCTCACAAAAACACTCACAGGTGGGGCATGAGCACGCAATCTCCTTGCGTGCCAAACAGGTGGCATGTGTTTTGCAAGTTAATTACCTTGGGTGACACTCAGTTGCCAACAGAGCTGATGCCCCGATGGGATCCTCTTGGTTGAGTGAACGATCGCTTTCCCCGCACGCCTTCCAGTGGTGTCTACCGCACATCAAACCTCACAATCCATTCTCATGGTGATCTACATAGTGAACTATCAGCCCAGTCGAAACAGCTACAGTCATATTATTTATTTCCTTGAATTTGATGACTTTTTTGATTTTGCCACGTTTATGTCTTCCATATGAAAAGAAAATGTTCATGTAGCTGCAGGGTTTCCTATTAATGTCATGCCCCCTGACCCCACCTACAGTGTTGAGTCCATACACAACAGTCTATCAGTCAGAAGATTAACATGTGCTAAGGAAGCATCACTGCAGCAATAAAGTGGGGGTTTTTCTGTTGCAAAATTGGAAAAGGAGAGTTCTTTGGAAGCTTTCCTTAGCTTTCTTATTTATTAAACTATTGAACCATTTTTAAAGACATCAATGTTCAATGCAACCTAACTAATGTATCAGCTTGACCACAGAGCATTTGAATATCTCACAAAAGGAACGCTGCGATCAGCTGATTTTGCACAGTTTTCCAGTGTGTGCGCGGTACACAGCGCGCACATGAGCGCACATTTCAGTGTGCTTATTATTCGTATCGAGCCAAGGCACGTCTTGGCTCCACTTTCCGGAAAAAATATATTTTCTTTTGCTTCGGCTTCGTTTGCCTTTTCTTTGCAGGTGGCGAACGCCAAGGTAGCTGCACATTTTATTTATATTTTTTTGATCTCCCGTTAGTTGCGCAAAAGCGTTTTACAGGAATTAGTAGTAGCTGTTAAAGAATAAAAGTCTGCCGTCTCGACTTTAGCCTCTAGTCCTGAAGAAAATGTCATTCCAATCTCATTTCCGTCCCAATCGCGGCTCTTTTCATCCCTCTGTCAAAAAAAAACGTCATTCAATTCAAACCCCTGCTCAAGCTCTTGCACAGTGTTGCACTTGGCATGAGCGCCCTAGCCATATCGCGTTCTCTCTAAGAGGATTAGGGGCCTGGCTGCGTGACAGAGTGACAGAGTGAGTATGGGGACTGTCGTTGACGGAAAGGGGGGTTGGTCCATAAACGGGTGCTTCCTGATGCTCAGTGACAATGGGTTAGGGGGTGGGAAAGGGGTCCGAGACATAGGAGGAGGAGGAGGAGGAGGAGGAGGAGGAGGGAAGAGTAGCAGGGAAGTAAACAGTATTGCAGCTCCTCCATTCCCATTCAAGCACTGTGAGCCATGAGTGGTAGAAGGTATTCTCACGGGATGAGAGAGCGGGAAAGGCAAAGGGGGATAATCTCCTCTCTCGCCTCATCACTCTGCTCCTCTCCAGCCACATCCTCTCAGGTGACTGGCCCACCAGCCCATCTACACAGGCTTTACATCAATGCAAAACTTCTGTTTTGCTCATGCTTCATAGAGTCCTGTGTCACCTGCATCCTGCTTGAGGATGCCTCACATGTAGGCTGCAGACATTGGGGCTTGAAGCCAGTACACTTTGGCTGGAATGGGTAGAGACTGGAGGCTGAACCCTCAAACTGAAGAGTGGACTGGATGCAGGGTAGTGTGGAGGTGGTGGTGGTGGTGGTGGTGGTGGTGAGTCATGTTGCCGCTTGTCCGTTCACAGGGACAGTGGTTCCTTCACAGGGACAGTAGTTCCTGTGAGGCAGCAGTTGTCTGTTTCAGACCTCTGTTGGGACTGGCAATCAATGGGCCAGATGCTCCTCTGGCATGCAATCTAAACCCCCACATACCTTTTAAAGACGCACCCTACTGGCCTGTGATCTGTGTTGTTGTTCTTTTAACCACTTTCACCTCTTCACTATCGGACACACATATTTATAGCCTTGGCAATTAGCACATCTACCCACTTTAAATCAAAATATAGATTACAGGAAATGTATGGGACTGCAGCAAGGGGAAGCAAAGCTCTGATACTGCCTGGTCTTGACAGCCTAAGCCATTTTGCTTTGGCACAAAGCCTGCGTATTCATGTACGTATATTTTGCTTCCCGGGTCGTACTAATCGCTATTCACTTACAGAAGTGACGTTCCAGTCACATTTTTGGAGATGTCCATCTCTCGCAGCAGATACACTTAAGTTAATCAATGCAGCCATCTGTGGAGGGAACAAGCATGCATGTGACTTGGCTCTGTCCAACACGAACCACACGCCAAACTGCTCCTTTATTCTTTTTTCTTATTTTCTTTTTCTGTACACTCATTAATACATCGTTAAAAAAAAATCTTTTCATGGACTTAGCCAACTGCTGAAGACAAACTACTCATTTAGATATATAGAGAGGCCTGTGTTATTGTTACTTTAAAAGGCTGCCTTTCGGAGAACAACAACTGATCGTCTTGTTGTCATGGTTACTGAGGCGGTAAATCACACAACCATTGACAGATTATTTTGGGAGCGATTTCGAAAATAAAACGTGTGCCCATCAAGATATTAAAGCAGTGATTGTTTCATTTCATAAGGCACTTGTTAATCTGTGGCTTAACGTCAAAGTGGATTTAATCGTAGGTCCTTGTTGTTCTATTTGGTGCTTTGTGGGAAATGTCACTAATGTCACAAATGTGCAGCTGGCCTGCTTGTTACAATGCAGGGGTGAGATTGTTGCCCTGCTGTAACTGTTCAACAGCCCTATGTTTCATTTATAAAGGCTTCATGTCATCTTTAATGTAACCGGATGCGGTTCCAGTAAAATTAATCCTGTTATTGAAGGAGTCCTACATGCTGACAATGTTCCTTTGTCACGTCACTATTATCTGATCAGTTCCTATTCCTACGGTTTATATTGTGGACATTTGCAAGCTCAGTGGGATATCCATCAAAAGGTGGTGGCTGTACGGTTCATCAAATCAGTTGTTTTCACTTTGTCTTGTCGAGTAAGTTCAAGTGGTGAGTGGGACACGAGATTGGGGATAGTGGAGAGAGAGAGAGAGAGAGAGAGAGAGAGAGAGAGAGAGAGAGAGAGAGAGAGAGAGAGAGAGAGAGAGAGAGAGAGAGAGAGAGAGAGAGAGAGAGAGAGAGAGAGAGAGAGAGAGAGAGAGAGAGAGAGAGAGAGAGAGAGAGAGAGAGAGAGAGAGAGAGAGAGAGAGAGAGAGAGAGAGAGAGAGAGAGACTAGGGCCGTTTGGAGTCAGAGCTCCCCTTGCTGTGGTTTGCATGCATCCTCACTTGTTGGCTGTCTCCCGCCCTCCCTTATTCTGTCAGTCTCTGTCTCGCTGCCTTCCTCCCACACTCTGCTTTTATCCTCGACCTACTTTCCTGCTGCTGGTAGTGGTGGGCACTGCTTCACACTGCATGGCTCGCAGCGCTGGGAAACACAAAGCGATGAAATGGGGACAGATTCTCCACGCTGCGGTGAGTGGTCTGGGGGATTGGAGCTCTCTCCCCCCGCCTCTTAAACTTTGTTTTCGCACCCCCACACACACACACACACACACACACACACACACACACACACACACACACACACACACACACACACACACACACACACACACACACACACACACACACAGTGACCGAGCCCAGACATCATTGCATGTATGTCACAGCTGTTTACACCCTTTCCTCGTACACGTTCATGTACATATTTACATACGCACTTCAGTCAACATTAAGTGATAGCCTACATGTCCAAATGACAGTAGGCAAGCGTTGCTTTTGTCCCGCGACTTTCAACCATTATGTCACATATATGCTAACGTCGGCCGTCAGGGTAGCTGCAGCACTTCAATGACGTGGCTCGGATGATTTCCGTCTTTTTTTTTTATTATTATTCATAGACTGTGGACATCATACGATACAGTTTGGCTACAGGATAAGTCTCCTGTGACTAGTATTGGTTTGTTATTCAAACTAAACATGTTTTGCATAGGAAACTTGATACTATGGCTTTAGAATTAAACCTTGCGTGTGAGCTTCAAGGCAGATGAAGACTCCAAAATGCAAAGAGTTCAGACTGGTACTTAACAAGTAACTTAAGGATGCTGTCTACTTCTATCCTTTCTCCAGCCAAAGAAAAAACACACAAGTGACGGGTATCAGATGACGTGTGTGTGTGTGTGTGTGTGTGTGTGTGTGGCCTACTCATTCATTCATTCTCCCCCCTTACTCTAGCCATCTCTGTTCACCATCTTTCTCTCCCCCTACTCTCTCTCTGTTTCACACACATTCACTCACAAAACAGTGAAAGTGATCCTTGTCTGTCAGATTCAGTCCCATACGGCTGGAGCTGTCCATCTCTGGTACAGAGGCTGGCTGGCTGGCTGGCTGGCTGGCTGGCTGGCTGGCTGGCTGGCTGGCTGGCTGGCTGGCTGGCTGGCTGGCTGGCTGGCTGGCTGGCTGGCTGGCTGGCTGGCTGGCTGGCTGGCTGGCTGGCTGGCTGGCTGGCTGGCTGGCTGGCTGGCTGGCTGGCTGGCTGTAAAACGTCCTTCAGATCCTTGCATCTGAAGTGATAAGGAGACGACAATAGCTCCCCTCTCTCCCTCCCTCCCTCCTTCTCTCCCTCTCCAGTCCTCCATGTTTTGTTCTCTTTTTCCCCAGAGCTGCTGAACTCCAGTGATCTGTCAGAGTGCAACCTCTTGCATTGCACCTGTTGTTCTTGTTGTTGTTTAAAAATAATGTGTTTCCAGGGGTGGGGGGCTGTTTGCTTGGGACTGTTACTGTTCATTGTGGTCTCCACTTTGAGAGTACCAATTGGGCAGCTAGGACTATAAGCTATGAGCATACAGACTTCCTCATTGCGTCATCCTACACCGCAATTGGCAAGGCAGTCGCAAAAATTACTTTTCCACTTTCAGACAAATGGTTATTTTTTGGGGGGGAAACAAATGATACATTGTGTGTGTGTGTGTGGGTGTGTGTGTGTGTGTGTGTGTGTGTGTTTCCACCATGGTGATGTTACCGCTGTGTTGCAAATAATAAGTGTGACAACACCGTTTATGGCGTGTTCTCCCCGCTAACGGCTCAGTCTGCCGTTGGTCCGTGGGTGGCCAGCCGTCGGAGCGCGGTCCTAACAACCCCCTCCCTGCCGCCCTCTCCCCAGTCTCCATGGTGATGGGTATCCCGACGGTGCGGCGCAAGGTGAAGTCGTACCTGGCCGAGACGCTGCATTCGCTCATCGACAAACTGTCGCCGGAGGAGAAGCTGGACTGTGTCATCATCGTCTTTGTTGGAGAGGTGAGCTCGTCGACTAGGCCGGGTCCGCCGCTGGCTGAACGCGTGCGTAGTCTTAGCACAAGCAGAGCACACGCACTCGCGCTCACTCTGTCACATACAATTTCACACCCTGTCACGCGGGTGCCAGACTCTGGCAGTGTTCTCAAGGCACTCTGTACCTGTATTTGTCAGCACTCATGGTTGTGTGTGTGTGTGTGTGTGTGTGTGTGTGTGTGTGTGTGTGTGTGTGCGCACTAATGACTACACTTTCACACTCTGTCACACACACACACTCACACTTCCACTTACTCTCACATGCTCTCTCAAACTCTCCCACACACATGCTCAAATTCATATAAACAAACACATTTGTTTTGTTTTTAAACACATGCCTACAAGCACACAATCATGTTGAACTCCCCGAATCTTTGTGTTGCTCGACGTCTGCCCACTCCATTTGATTGTGTTGTCCCTGCAGACGGATGTGGTCTACGTTAACAGTGTGGTGGCCGGACTGGAGAAAGAGTAAGTGGTAACACAACTCTCCAACCACACACCAAACTTGAGACACTCGTATACACACCACCAACACTAACGCACACATAAACAAAAAAATGTCCTAACCCTGACACACTGCAATATGTAATACAAAACCTAACAAGCACATATAACACACAAGCATCGTCCAACATGACACCCATTAACAGTGTACACACACCCATGCATGCACGCACATCCATGCCTCCTAGCAAGGGCGTAGGAACCGGGGGGGACGGAGGGGACGTGTCCCCTCCAGTATCGGAGACAGGCGCATTTGTCCCACCTAAAAATTATACCGGATCTGTCAGGTTTCCGATATGTGTCCCCCCCAATGTTAAACTCATTCCTACGCCCCTGCCTCCTAGTATGCGAGCTTCCACAAATGTACAGACAGACGTTGTTTTGTTACATGTTAGGAAATTGCTTTGTATGATCAGATATTGGATACTTTTATCTTGAACGTTATCGGATTTTCATCGACCAACTCAGCCGTAAACAAAGTATTCTTTTCACGGCGCTTTGAGCATGTTGTTATTGCATTGTGAAGGAAACCCCTGGTCGATAACTCTATTTGGCAGTTTCCTGTTAATCTCCTACGCTCACCCTCAACGCCTTCTCCACCCCCCCTGTCCCCCAGGTTCTCCACAGAGTTCAGCTCCGGCCTGCTGGAGCTCATCTCCCCTCCCGCCGCCTACTACCCCGACCTCACCAACCTTAAGGAGACCTTCGGGGACTCCAGGGAGAGGGTCAGGTGAGCCTCCCCTCAACCGCAACCCACCCACCGACTCACCCACCCAGTGAGGGATGGGCAGGGAAGGGGGGAGAGAAAAAAGAGAGGAAAAAGAAAGGGAGGCATATTAGAGTCATTATGGAAATGAGTCAGGGGGCAGATAGGAATGAGACTCATGAGGATGGTGACCAGGATTGCAGTGAATGAAGGAGGGATGAGTCATGAGAAGGATGGGGGGGGAGAGGAGGGGAGGGCTCTAAGGTAGGCTGCCTGTGTGCTTAGTATTCCACAGGCTTTCCTCAAAGTCAACTCAGGGTCATCTGCAGCAGCTCTCTTTATCTCGCTCACTCGCTTGTTTTCTTGCTCACTCTCTCTTACTCCGTAATTCTCTCTCTCAGTGGATCTTCCCTTTTGTGAGCTCATGTTCAGAGTCCACCAACAACTGTCCTCATTAGAAATCAGTGCATGCATTGAACCGAGGCGGCATGGCTTGCTCTCAGCCCTCTCTGTATCTGTATTTGTTTGCACACATGTTCAAGTTCCAGTGTTCGTACATGCATATCTGTGTGTCGGTATGGAAATACGGATGCATGAGTAAGTATTTTCTGTTTCACAAAGTGTGTGTGTGTGTGTGTGTGTGTGTGTGTGTGTGTGTGTGTGTGTGTGTGTGTGTGTGTGTGTGTGTGTGTGTGTGTTGATGCGCACCAATGACTAAAGGATGAACAAGTCAGATGAAACCCTCCCACATCTGAAACAACAGTACCACCCAGCCACCTGGCTCATGTGTGTGTGGGCGAACACATTGACATCCTACGCGTGTGTGTCTCTTTGTATGTTGTCTGTGTTTACGAAGCTTTAGCCCAAGCACACCAAGACAACAGTTTATTGTTTGTTTAAACGCTGTAAAGAGCCAAATATATTCAATACTCTGTTCTGTGTGTTATAGGCTTATAGTGCACAGAAAACATTTAGGTAGACTATGGTGAACAAATAGAGAGGGCGTTTAAGTGTGTTAAATGGTAATTGTAGGAACACATTGTTTTGTTTTCAGGTGGCGCACCAAACAGAACCTGGATTACTCTTTCCTCATGATGTACGCTGTCAGCAAAGGAGTGTACTATGTACAGGTATGCACTACAATCACAATCAGACGATCAAAGCACAAGTGGAAAACGGTTGCCCAGCCTGGGCCAACATCGCAGTGTTGATTTAGGATTGATTATCAAAGATAATGGTGCGATTACGAGTATGAAGGCACTGGGTGTGTGTGTGTGTGTGTGTGTGTGTGTGTGTGTGTGTGTGTGTGTGTGTGTGTGTGTGTGTGTGTGTGTGTGTGTGTGTGTGTGTGTGTGTGTGTGTGTGTGTGTGTGTGTGTGTGTGTGTGTGTGTGTTCTTTTTTTAATTGATTCTTGTTGGTTGGTGCAATTGCAATTCTAATGTAGTCTGACTCATGTGTGTTTTGAACACACTGCGTATTGCTGCCGCTTGGAACCTGCCTTCTGCAATTTGACCATGAATAGATTATGTAAGATGATCTAAGTGAGGGATAATGTACAGTGAGCCGGTCTTCGTTTCTAAATGAACCCGGACCGAAGGGTACCCTGTTACCCTTACTCGAAATCGATAATTTGACATTTCATTGATTCCGCTAAAACCAGTTTCCAGTCGGTTAGATTCTACGGTTGGAAATAGCCTCCATAGCAACAGTCTGTTATTGATAGCAGCGGTCTGCTATTCAGAAAGAGCAGATCGTAGAACGCTGTAATTTAACGAACAAAATCGAGTAGTCAACAAAGCCGGCGGCTATGTTGAACCCTTCACGCTGATTCAAAACCCTTCACCTCAAGTCCGGGTACTGCATTCCCCTGCCAGGGTTCATTTGCGATAATGAACAGCTCGTTGTACATTATCCCTTACATAACAGACTGCTGCGCTGTAATTGTCCATGTTTTGGACGGTATATGGTTCCAAAGTTGGAAGCATAAGCCGTCACTTTCTGTTGCGCTATTCTGGTTACAAACCGCAATATGCCACAGCCAGTAGATGTGGTTGGTGGATGTAGATGTTGGAAAATGTTTCTTATGTGAAAGAATTCATGGCTCAACAGTCTCAACTCAACAGTTTTTGTGGTTGTGTATAATTCAGTACCCAATCAATGTTCCCATAGCAACATTTCGGAATCCCTGGAATACACTAAAAAATACAAATACACTTTTGAGACAAAATATGGTTCAAACTTTGAAAACAAGCATGATGAAGCTACATTTCCTCATGGATTTGTGTGACACAAAATACCCTGTTTGCGTGTAAAGCATATTCCGATGCAGAGCCAAGATTATTCCTGGCATCTGCCTAATCCTCTTAGAATTCTCCAGTGGCTCTCGGTCTCCAGACCCCAATTTGTCAAACGGTTAATAACATGTGTCCTTGTGAATCTGAATTATTCAAAGCTGTTCAGTAACGCATTCTCTCACCTATGGTGCAGACGTTCTAGTAAAGAATGTCCCTTTGGCTCCTCTGGTTTGGGGTGTCATAGGACAGCAGTTCCCAACCATCATGGCAAGGCTTGGTTGGCTGTGAAAAGATGTTGGGAGTCAGTAAATACATATCCCTACGTATTCCCATCGCCATATACACCTGGATATAGCAACGCTAGAGAAAAATGCTTAATTATTGACAAATTTGACAACATGATATGTATGCCATATTGTGACAATTTCTTATAATATCAGATTCGGTGTGTGCCATTTTTATTCGATTCCTTCCCTACAACTTTAAGTTGGAGTGACTTGAACATCTGTTTGGGATTGTGCTTTGTTTAAGTCCAGAGTAGGTTGTGACAAAGCGGCATTGTAGGTGACATATACATTTTGGCACTGGTATACAAATCAAATGTATTGTTGTTTATCTATCTCTGATCTTAATATCTGTTGTAATGTTGGGATCACGCTCTCATCTCATTGACCCATCCCTCTGCCCCATAGATGGAAGACGACATTGTTGCGAAGCCCAACTACTTTGCTACCATGAAGAACTTCGCCCTGCAGCTGTCCTCTGAGGACTGGATGATCCTGGAATTCTCTCAGCTGGGATTCATTGGTACAAACACGCGCACGTCACACTCACACTTACACACACGTCACTCGTACACACTCGGGAGTATTTTTAGTGTGGAATGTCTTTTCAATGAGAAACTGGCGTGGAAGCAAAAAAATACATATTGCTGCTAGAAGCCACTGACATTATAAACAGACTCTTGGTACATTCTGGCCAGTTTTAAGTTTGTTGATCTGCATTGCAGCACCATAATGGTTTGTCATGTTAAGTCTTGGTTATCTGCGGTTTAAATCACACTGATGTTTTTGAAGGGACCTTAGCCCACACACCGAAACCCCCTTCAGCATGAAATGATCTTGGAGGAAACGAAACAGATTAAGTCATGTGCATTGCCGGCTCTGTTGACTGCCATAACCAGTTCAGCCTTTTCTTCTTCCTTCCAGGAAAGATGTTCCAGGCCCCCGACCTCAACCTGATCGTAGAGTTCATCTTCATGTTTTATAAGGAGAAACCCATCGACTGGCTGTTAGACCACATTCTCTGGGTCAAAGTCTGCAATCCTGAGAAGGATGCGGTATGTCATCACCGTGTGTGTGTGTGTGTGTGTGTGTGTGTGTGTACGTTAGTATCATTTATGTTGTCAGTAGTATTGTGTTTGCTGCTGCTTGTCCTTCACCACCACGCTTTTCCTCTGAACAGAAGCACTGTGAGCGGCAGAAGTCGAGTCTGCGCGTGCGGTTCAGGCCCTCGCTGTTCCAGCACGTGGGCCTCCATTCTTCTCTTGCTGGAAAGATTCAAAAACTCACGGTAAGCCTCCCTCCCCTTTGGTACGTGTTGTCACGTTCGAAAGCATTAGTTTACATTAGTTTAGTTTAAGGACCTGGTTAGATCACTTCCTCTTGCACGTTCACTACTCTTGCCTCTTCCTGTAAAGATCTTTGTCCTTCCTCTCTAATGCTTGTACAGGACAAAGATTTCCTGAAACCTCTGCTCCACAAGATCCACGTCAATCCGCCGGCTGAAGTGTCTACCTCGATGAAGGTAACCAAACAATGGGGTCCACCTCCGCTGCCAGATTCCCGGCATCAGGAATGCCAGGGAGCTGTTTGACCAAAGCTCGTATCAAGCAGTAAACATCATTGCCTTCACTACCTTCCTCTCCTAAACTAAGGGAAAATAGCATACTGCAGCCTGTTTATTAGCCAGATAAAAAAAAATATTTCACGGATGCTAGCTGCAATCTCTTTTGGACAGGCGTGTATGTGCTATAATAAAAATACAGCAAGCGTCATGCCTGAGAAAAACATGTGGCTCGGCTCTCTCTTGCCATCTGTGAAGCTCCATGACTTCATGGCACGTGGCAAAGGTTTTATCATGAAGGGAAAATTTCACACAATGAACTCCGGAATAAATATCTAGCGATGGTGAAGGGGTGGATACTATTTTTCACCACCCACAATACGCGGCCAGCTGCAGCAAAAGCAGCAGCAGCAGCTGGCTCGTTCGCCTTCTGTATGTCTCTGCTCTATTTCTTTTCAGGCATGACCGTATCCTACCTCCAAAGTAGCACAACACGCATGCGTGTTCCCAATGCTTGTTCAGGAATTGTAAAGTTGTATTTTTCACCATTCAAACTGGTATCCAGGGAGAGAGCAACAGAGGGCGACTTCGCTTACGGAACCGTTGTCTGCTCTGTGATTGGTTTACGTCGGAGCAACACTCCACCAATCTCTGAAACCAGCTCAAGCGGAAGAAGTGTAGCAAATTTGAAATTCAGGATGGTGAACCGGGTGACACAGGGAGAAATAATGTGAATATTTTAATAATTGACCAAACTGATAAATTTGTATACACAGCACCGTGGGAAGGGGTTCAAAAAGCAATGGTGTGTGATGTGTGTTCCAGGTATACCAGGGCCACACCCTGGAGAAGACCTACCTGGGAGAGGACTTCTTCTGGGCCGTCACCCCCACCGCCGGAGACTACGTCCTCTTTAAGTTTGACAGACCGGTTAGCATAGAGAGGTAGGCTCTGCCCTCTGCGCATGCATATCACTTGTTGTGTTAGCGATGCCCCCTTCCTGATTTTCGGATGATTGCATTGTACTCTTGTGGATGTTTGGTGTTCTCTGCAGTGCGTAGGCACAGGGGAGCATTGACAAACTGTTTCACACAGTTCTGTGTTAAAATCATCCAGCTTCTGGCGTGTCTCTACAATTTGACTCACTCTCACTCTCACACTCTCCCCCCTCACTCTCGCACTCTCCACTCACCCTGGCTAACCATCCACTGTCTCTTCCTGCTGGTCTGTGTCTCTGGGGATAAGGCAGTGCTAATGAGAGGTTTCTAAAATAAGCATTGCGAGGCCAAGCACCCACTCACTGCAGAGCACAGAGGGAGAGAGACAGGCAACCAGAGAGAGAGAGAGAGAGAGAGATAGGGATGGTGGGTGATGAGGAAAGAAATAGGCAGTTAAGATCGCCAGCAACCAGAGAAAATAAATTTGGCTATGTGACAAACAAAAGTTGTACACACGCACACGTAGAAGATATGGCTGTTAATATTTGGTGGTTTGGGGGAGGCGTTCTTCACAATGAAGCTCTTGTCGGCCCGCCCACAAAGACGGAGGTGGACAAAAAGAGAGCCTTCACTGAAGCTCACTCACTCCATTCGCATGACGCTGCAGCAACCAGCACTAAAATATTAATAAAACAGCAATGTATTAATAGGTTATATGTTTTATCAGCATTATGCTATTAATCTGGCAAACCACGTGTTCCCATTTTGTTAAAGTACATCATAAGCGCTAAAGAAAAAAAACAGTTTCTGCGTCAGCAGCAGGTCAGTTGATCTGTTAACAGTATGAATACAGCCTATAAATCTGGACACAAGCTCCTCAGTTCAAGAATGGCAGAAAACCTGTCCAAGTATAACTTCCGGAGCTACCCCCCTAGCAAGGTCTTGTTTGTCTCGTCCTGTCCACATATAAAAAGGAAACACATAGTACTGACTCTGTTCTTGCGGGGGTTGGGTCTGGGAGAGGGTGCTGTCTTCACAGCGACCCAACTCCACCTCAGTCTGAGAGAACACTATGGCAAATTCAGGGGAGGGCTGTAATAGACTGTATTGCACTGTATTGTCATTTGCATATTTCACCAAAGTGTGCAAATAATTATTCTTGTGCATTATATTTAAATGCATGTGGTTTGGATCGACAGGTTCCTGTTCCGGAGCGGGAACCAGGAACATCCAGGGGACCGGATAAGGAACACCACGGTGGAGATTCTGCCCTTCTCGGTGAGAACCCAGAACCAGCCTCAAAGGACCACATTGGTCCGGGTGATCCAACATCGGAACTGACTCTCGTGGCTCCACTTAACCATCCAATGCCAAATGTATCTAGCAAAATTTCTTTGTTTGCCTTAGAGCATTTCTTGTGAGCACGCCTGCCAAATGTTAACAAAAGCACTATAGCACTTTGGTCTTCATGATTAGACATTTTGTTAAATACTTGTATGGGGATCCACGTTTATGTTGAAATGTGAAAACTCTGTACTGACCAACGCACATTGAGTACGAAAGACTCAAGCGCCAAACGTAACGCACACACGTAATACTCTGCAGCAAAATCGCTACGGACAAGTCATTTTGGCGAAATGATATTAGTAACGATTGTTTTAATGAAGCCAGGAGTGATGTGACGATGGTACGATCACCCCGACCGGTATTGCCCTTGACCACCCAGTGGGGTGTGTTACTGCCATGAGCAAAGAGTGCTTCTGAATTGTGCAAGATCTGATTATTGATCCAGTCGGCCCGACCCCACCCTGGCATGGATAACACCATGTATTGATTGACGATATGGATCACATCTCAACCCCATGGCTCGCAGTGGAGAAGCGATGCTGAATGTGCACTTGTGCTTTGTCCTAGCGAGCGATCGTTGTCGCGCAAATAGTTTCCCAGACGCTGCTGGTGATCCTCACGATGGCTGCTTTGGTTTTTGTGTCCTTTCAGGAAGCTTCGGTCAAGGCGAAAGAGAAGTACAAGCGAACTGAAGACCGCTTTTACAGAATAGGTCAGTTCAGCAGCCACGTCACTCAATAGTACCGCAGAGGTGCACCCACACATCCAACCCTATCAGAGTTTATAATGTGTACCTTTGGGAGGAAACCTATTGACAATGCGGTCACATTACACATACACACCTCGCCCTGATAACGAGTTGGGAAACAACCTGTCAAGAGGATCAATATTGCAACCTTTCCCTCGGTTTTCTTCCATATGATCCCTCCTTGATGAGTCACCATCCCATACCTATTGATCATGGTCTATCTAATTGACTATGCTGAGCAAGCATGATGTAATTGTGTTTGTGTGTCCAGGTCAGTTTGAAAAGGGTGTGGCCGAAGGAGCTGTAGATCCCATCTTCAATCCAATAGTGGCGCTGCGTCTGTCTGTCCGCAGAGATTCCGCAGTGTGGGCCATCGTCAGTGAAGTAAGCACAAACACACTCTTCTCCCTGTAGTTAAACAAGGAACTCTATTTGGTACATTGTTTAGCCCGGTCCTAAATGGCTAGTCGCTTTACCTTAGATTAGATACAACTTTATAAATCCTGTACTATTACTTCATAACTTTTGAATAGAAGCATGATATATTGTTGCCTCCATTCGTGTCATCATTTCTTGTCCAGGTGGCCTGTGTTCACATCATGGGTCATTAAACCTTGGTTATCTTGTTCATGCACAATTCCTTGTGTAAAACATATGCAAATGGGATGTTCAGAGTTTGGAGACTGCACCCAGACGATGCCTAAAGTGTAATTTCAGGCATGGCTCTTGTTTCCCTCTCATATCGTGTCCTTGGGTTTTCTAACCTATAATGCATCTGTCTCTCACCTGCAGATCCATATAAAGAGGATAGCGGGCTAACAGACTTTTTGGGGGGGCCACATAAATCACCGATCTCCAGGGCCTCTACATCCATAAAGCGGCTCACATGGGCCCTTTGGGGCCTAGTTACCAGCGGTGACAACCCACTAGAGTCTATATTTGAGCCTTTCAGATGAAATCTATAGCCATCTCTCTCTCTGTTCTCGGTTCTCTCAGTTGGTTCTCGGTTCTTGGCCCTCTCTCTGTCATACTGCTGCCATTTTTCTCTTCTTCCATGTCTATTTTTGGCGACTTTACCCCCAGTCCACATTTTTTCCCAACATTTTTGCAACTTGCTGTTGCTCTAAGTCTATATGTTTGAATGTGAATACTACTGAATAACGGGCTCTGGCTCCTCAGAAGACGAATCAGCTTTGGACGCAATCAGATATTGTTGGTGAATGGGAACAAAAGTCCATCTGAGTAGACCGAATCAACTGGCGGCTGACGTGCTTTCTTAGACCCTATTCGGTTGCTTGATGCGGTCGCCACCTATGGGCAGACTTGAGTATTGCGGCTTAAATGATTCCACAACAGAGCCTCTGATGTAATGCATAATTTTATCATCACAAATGGCCTCCTGCTCAACAATCTCGATATAAACTTGGCTTGTAGCAGGGTGACAATGGAAAGAAAATACATGTTTTTACACATCTTTTAGGGGGTAACAGTAGTTTAGTCCCACGGAAATAATCAGGATTATCTTAAAATAGGTCCAGGATGCGCCAAATGTTCCCTATCCTGACTGAAGTCAATTGGTGACAAATTGCCTTTGGTTTACATTCCTTGGTAATGTTCCCAGTCAATCACGTAAAACTAGAAGAAATCCATATTGTTCTTTTATTACAATCTGCCTCATGGGTAGTGTGTGACCTGAATGTCATATTTGAGCAAACTACCCAGACATTGTCCTGGTGTTGTTTTCTTAAAGGCTTATATTGATATATTGTACAACTACGACGATCTATGAAGGTGACTTAATTTATTTGAAATAAAAAAAAATATTTGTACAAGAGCTTAAATATATATTTTTTAATTCTATAAAGAAGTGTTTATGATAGTTTTAAGCGTATTTTATGAGTCTTTTTCAAAGCAGCCCATGCCATTTCTTTGATTATCTTTTTCTTTGCTGGTTTTCATTGCTCTGTTCAAACTGCTGTATTTCTTTCATTTAAATTTTGCTCTGTATTTTTTTTTTGTGATTTCTTTGTTTGAACCTCCAGTCAAACCTTGTAAATAATAAAACAATAATTAATTCTAAAAGGTGAACTAAAGGGGTTTAGACAAACTCTAGAATGCAGTTCTGGATCTGCATCTGTGCAAAACGTGTACAAAGGAAATTGTGCCTTACATTCAGGTCTTTGGAAATGGCCTTGGCAGAATTATTAAAATTGTTTCTCTGCTTTTCGGCTTGTTTCGTTGGTAGAGAGCAGTAATAATCAGTGAAAATATAGTTTCAGGTGTGTTTGTGACTAGTCCTTTCATCATTCACAAGACATCGTGTAAAAAGGAGGCTTAGATTGACAACAAAACAATGCGAGGTATGCACTGGTTTTATTTGTTTTTGCTTCACAAGAACCCAACTCTAAATAAGATTACCCCAAATGTCTTTATACCATGGCATGCTTTTATTTTTTACCAAACCGGTGATGTGGTGTTGTGATTGGCACGATATTTTGATTATTGTATTTTTTTTATATATATATATATATATATATATATATATATATATATATACATACACATACACACACACATGTGCCATTCCCTTGCAGTGCTTGTAAATATTGGTATCATGGAAGCTTTTCCGATAGTGAAGATATAAGCTACCTATTTACAAGCAAAGTCATGATTTCAATCATTTTTCATCTTCTTTAACTAATCCACTTGACAGTAGAATCATGCTCGTGTGTATACAAATATTTATGGTTTCCGCTGGGGATAAGTGAAAGTGCCTTTGGCCTGAGCATTTTCCCCAAAGGTCAATTTGGAACAGATTATTATGCTTACCATTCATGCTCGCTTCGACATTTATTCATCACTTTTGTACTGGACTCATTTTGTTGTGAGATTGGGCCTCTCCGTCCCCCTCACCACCCCGGGTCAAAGCAACCACACCGTCCCCTCTGTCTCCACGTCTGAAGTGGCCTCATCTTCTCCTTGCCACGAATGCATTGTTTGTTGCTCGGGCAATGGACGAAGAGGACGACCCACTCAGAGGTAGAAGAGATGGCTCGGAGGAGGAAGACACTTTCCGAACAATCCCCACTCATTGATCTGTGATCCCAGTCCTCCGTCAGAGACTGAATGCACACAAAGGAGTAAGGATTTTCTGTGCAACACTTGATGGACCCCCTTTTGATCAAAGGACAATAAGAGAAATATACTGTCCCACCAGGACACGCCTGACTCCTCCCCATCAGTTCATGTGCCTTCATCGTGTGTGTGTGTGTGTGTGTGTGTGTGTGTGTGTGTGTGTGTGTGTGTGTGTGTGTGTGTGTGTGTGTGTGTGTGTGTGTGTGTGTGTGTGTGCGCGCGCCAATGGTTTGGACATGAATTGTCATGTACATCTTTGAAATAAAGGAAGATAGTTGATACAATCACAGAATTCATGTGATGCTTTGTTTTTTACTAACGTTCTTTTAAGACTTCTGTGAAACAGAAAGATTTCAAAATGAATTGGTACAGATAGTGATCACAGACATTAATCGATTTGTAGATGCAGGATATGTATTGCTTTAAACATCCCTACCATCAGTCACGTAGCAATTCAAATTGACATCAGTCTATTAGCAAATTATGTTTTAACTTTAATTTACCAAATGAAACCGTAGGGTGTTCGCTTGGTGGATTCTATCATCAGGTCAAAATATATGGCTAAACGATCGCAATAAAGGCCAATAGTTGGCGCTGTTGCAATTTGTTGTGGTCTCAGCACACTTGAAATGAACGAGGAAGAAAATGAACTGGCGGAATCCATGAGTGCGTTACGTATGTGACGCCAATTCCTGCCAACTGATAGACAACATAATACGCCTGGAAAGATTACCATTGATAAGCCTCTATGAGGAATAAACAACATGCCGCAGTACTATGAGGATAAAGAAGAGGACCTTAGGGCGTGTGCTGGTGTAAGAGAAGACTTTAAGGCATGTCTCCTTCAACACGACTGTGTCGTAAAGGTATGTGGATGTCTTTGACATTTATTCACATATGTGAGGAAGTTAATTCAGGCGCAAATCTTAATTACCATTTACCATTTTGCAGGAAGGGAAATTGCCAAGCGAATGCTTGAAAGAAGGCCATTGCAAAGCCTTGCAGACTTCCTTCTTTGAGTGCAAGAGGTCAATGGTAAGTATCTCTTATATTAGGTGAGCAAAGCAGAGCAATGACATGTCATGTAAAGGATTACTTCCTGGCACTATGCGACACAATCTCAAAATACTGAGTTCAATTTTTGTGTTTTGAGTGTTTTGAGTTCCCTGTGACTGTAGAGTGCTGTAATGGGAAAAATATATATAATAGAATGATAACAATACAGGATCTGAACTCCCTTTATTATTAAAGGGAGATTAATTAATGAGCAGAGCCAAAGGCCTTTTATATATTTTCTACTTGTTCGATGCATTTATTTGAGAACTAACAACAAATGCCTCTTGTCATCATCAGCTAGACCCAAGGTCGCGATTCCGTGGAAGAAAGGGATATTGACTCATCGCTCTAAGGACTGTTTTTCTTCAGTAGCGATACTGTCACACAACTGGGTGAATATTGGATGACACTTGTAAATAGGGATGCCAAGTTCAACATGGAACCAGGCCTCGGCTGGGACGTGGTCGACCGGAATAACTACACGTCATAACCTAATAAAAAGATGACAACGGCGTACCATTCAAGAATAATGCTACAGAAATCAATGTACACCTGATGCTAATGTTTTATTTTATTATAATTATATGTGTGGTATGGAAAATAAATTTGAACATTTGACATTTGTTACACATTCGATTGGGCTGCTGTCATACATGATCCATTATAGCAGGGGTCTCAAACTCGCGGCCCGGGGGCCAATTGAGACCTGCGGGATGATATTTTGTGGCCCCCTACTTGACATCAAAGTTTAGTGTTAGTGCGGTCTGCGCGTTGTTGTCAAACACACATTTTTGCTAAGTGGCTTGCCACACTTTTTTATCACATGTGATAGGGTGACCAGACAGTCCCAATTTTGAGTTGCGTGTCCTGAGTCCCGACAAAAGCCAAAGGACGCTAAAATGTCCCGGTTACCACCAACCAACTACATAGCAAACGTGATCTAATGATAGCCCGATCATTATCTTAGATTGGGTCAGTTGTGCTCCTTTTTTCTGTGGAATAATTGATGCGGCCCAGCCTGACCCAGACTCTACCTCCGGCGGCCCCCAGGTAAGTTGAGTCCCCTGCACTATAGTAAAGGTAGGCTTCAGTCAAACAAGTACAATGGCAATGTGCAATTAGTGGTCCATTGTATTCAAACTATTGCTTTCAATAATTATTTTTTTCATTAATTAATATGGAAGTAAATCTGCCATCGGATTTTGAAAATAAAAAGCCATTGAATTCTAAGCACTAAATATTCACGCATTGAAATAACGTATTTGGATTTTTTGTCAAATCCTTTTCAGCTATATTTTTCAATGTTAAAAAATTAAAAATCAAATAATCAACGTTAAAAAATGTAACTTAAATTCAACATGCCCAAGTCAGCTGCAAAATTCAATGTATGAAATTCAGCGTTAACGTCGGGGTTAACGCAACGACATTAAACTGACTAGCTTTTTATGGGGAGAGAAGCAATGGTGGTGGACCTTACTAAATGCCCTATCCATTGTATCGGTCTGTAAAATGCAAATAAAATAAAATGTATTTATGAAGCACATTTAATAACGGGGGGGGGGGGGGGGGGGTGATCTTATGTTTAATCAACAATACATGAAAACAGGATAAAGAAGAAAAGAGAACAGAAAAAAGAAAAACAATGTACATCATAGAGAGGGAAAATAACGAAATCATACATTGGTAAAATGGTGAAGGAACAAGTATGATGTTTCATTGCACCACTCCAATAACATCACATAATCTGCACACAATGAAGGCATTTATATTGACAAGTCTAAATAAACTTTTGTGAATTATTAAAATGGATTTTGAGCTGTTTTTTAAGTGTATTCTAACCTTAATGTCTATGATTGTGTGAGGTAAAGCGTTTCATATTGACATAGCTCTGTACATAACTGTTTTTTTCATTGCATTAGATGTAGGCATGGGCACTGTAAAACGTTCCATTACCACCTGCCTGGTAGAGAAGTTATTTCTATTACTGGTGTAATGAATTAATTTGTAAAAACAATTAGGTTTGTTGCTAACACAAATGATCCTAAAAAATAAAGTGAGACTAGCTAGCAGTCTTTGTTCTACCATGAGCCAAGATAGGCATTTATGCATACGTAAAATATTAGACCTATTTCTACACTGAAGTGCCAGGCGCACGTGCACGCGCGCACACACACACAAACACACACACACACAGCTCAGTGGGTACTGACATGCTGGACAGTAAAGTACTTGGCCTGGCAGCTGACTATGTTTACGGTCCGATATGTCATATATTAAATGCATGCTTAATGAAAGGGGTTAATCCAACTATCTTGAAAGAGGGTACAATTATTCCCTTACCTAAAGATGGCAGACTAGCACTCAATGGGAAGAACAGTAGACCTATCGCTATTCTTCTCAGTAAACTGATGGGAGAATGTCTACTCACATATACAGGAATACTTTGACTGTAACGGTTTGACCACTGTTTTCAACATGCTTATGTAGCACTGTAAATCATTACAAGTAACTAGGGCTAGATTCTAGGTTCTAAGGAGCAGTATGTGACTGTAAGTTAGTAATGACACACCAAGACTGAGAGGTAAATTTGAACTGTGGTTCATTTATGTAGCCAAAAAATGGTGAATCCATACATCATTCGGCATATAAACCATAAAAAATAGAATAAATCAAATATGTAAAAAAAGAAAAGTATTTCTCCTCTTTTGTTTCACTTTGGGTTGATTTACACCTATTTAGGTCAATGAAATATTTCCAACTTTGCACCTTTAAGTTGCTATTTGAATTATTATCTTTTTAGTTGACTCAATTTAAACTTTAATTGTATCTAAGTGGTGCAAATTTGAGATTTTAGTACTATGTTTTATTTACTTTAAACACCAAATACCTTTAAGTTGCAATTGTAATACCCAACAAACAAAATAAATGTAAAAAAAATAAAATACAACTTAGTACATCAAGTAGAGGAAAAAAAAGAAAACTACACCAGCATTATCTGGGATCAATACACTTCAATTTCGAACATAGTATCTAATCAGTCCTTTTGTTAAATCACTTCAGTTGAAGCTCCACTGCATGTTGCAGCCACTTTTGGAAAGTTAATTTGTCTTACCACACTCCTCAGTTACCCAAGAAAACAGGAGTGTGGTCCTGCACCCTGAAGTGCTACACTTACAGACATAACCATTCAACTTGTTCTGACCTTACAGTAATGACAGATGACTGGCTCGGAAATGGATAACAAAATAATGACTGGTGCAGTATTACTTGAGTTCAGTGCGGCATTCAATGTCATAGATTGCGATCTGCTCATCAGTAAACTAGAATGTTATGGATTTAGTTCAACCGCCATCCTATTTATGAAGAGTTATCTCACAAGAAGGACACTAAGAGTTTATTACGAAATAAGTTGGTACTGAACATCTCAAAAACCAAATCAATTGTCTTGGGATCAAGACATAAACTGTCATCTACACCCAACACGAGTTTAAACTTGTATGGGGAACCTATAGACCAGGTAGATAAAGTAGAATTACTGGGCACAATAATTGGTAGTCAGCTGTCATGGGCAGAACACATTGAAACCATAGTGAAGAAGATGGGTTGCGCTATCTCCATGGTGAGGAAATGTCTTTCTTATGTCCCTACACATATTGTGGGACAGGTCACAGGTGGCTTAATCAGGCTGGTTTTCAATGCAACATTTTTCAGGAACACTGTCTTCTCGTCTCAACCAGTTTTATGTAACCAAATTGTTAGATGTAATCAGGTTCATTCTCATGTTACTAGGTCAGCCGTTGATGGCAAGATGATATTACCAAGTCCAAAATCAAATGCTTTAAAGAGAACAGTTATTTATCATGCCATCAATCATTGGAATCATTGCCCACTGAATATACGTAAATTGAATAGCAGCCTCTTTCAAGTACCATTTGAGAATGCCCTATTTAAATTTGTGAGTAGAGAATGGACATACCTACTGTATGAATGCAATAATGATTGTAATACCTATGAACGTAATAACTTTATCTGAATAATTTTTTGCTGATGTTTATAATGATTTACTCCTTTTAGATTATCATTGTTACCTGAATTGTGATGTGTATTGTGTTTATGTTTTGTGTCTGTATGTGTGGACCCCAGGAAGACTAGCTCGTCCCATCTTGGTGACAACTAATGGGGATCCTTTTAAACAATAATCAATAAACAATTTCAAAGACTCATTTGTTCTGTGGTAATTAAATTCGGCTGCCACAGGTAGAGAAAATTGTTATCTGACTTACTAGTCAAATACACTCCTATAAGAAGTCTCAGATCCTCTGACCTGCACTTACTGGTTGTTCCCATAACTAAACACAAATGTAAGAGAGGGCATTTGCTGCTGTTGCCCCTAAACTATGGAATAGCTTGCCACTGCATATTAAATTGTCCCCCTCTGTAGCTATTTTTTATTCAAATCTTAACTCATCTCTACTCTATTGCCTTTAATTCAGTATAACCTTTCTTTTACCTCATCTTTATAAATTTTTTTAGTCTTTTGATCCTGATTGTACATTGATTTATTGCATTGTGGCAACGTCTAGCCAACATTATCATTGTTATTACGGTCATTATTAGGTGAGTGCTGCATGCAGCGCTCAACTATTGTTCTTTTTTTTAAGTTTTATTCTTTCTTTCTTTATTATTCTCTACAAACTTTGGGACCTATCTCCTTCCTCAATTTTTCACCTAGAGAGTCCATTCAAATTTTAGAATGTTCAGAATAGCTTGGAATCGCGCGCTTCTTTTCATATTTTCTTAATTATTTGATACTTTTTGAGATATTCTACTTTTTAAATATTATCTTTTTTTTAACATGGGAGTCAATTTTCTAGTTAATATAACTATTGTTAATGTTATTATCGTCATGTCAAAAAAAAATACATTACATTTACATTACATAAATTATTTTGAAATGAATGCAAAGAGTAACGTTTACATTTTGACGGCACTATTTCAAATATTTAAATGTTTACCAGATGTTTGCACAGAAAGTAAAACACAACTTCCAGTGAATTACCCCCTGATTAACAAGTCTTCAGTTAAACTTCCATTAGGCACCGTCCGGTCAGGACAAAAGGAGGTACAACATAAAAAGCTGAAAGACTTATTTCAATGACTGCATCATCAACTCCATGAACCTGTCCAGGTTTATCTTCTTCATCACCTGGATCTTGTGGGTTTTCTTCAGCATGCCTATGGTGTCCATCACCAACATTCCCCTGGTGTGTGTGCCCGTTAGCTCCACAGTCACGGGGTAGAAGTCGCTCTCCAAGATGATGTTGTCGTCGATGGCAGCGGCCATTGCGTAGGAGTCGCACGAGACCAGGCCGGTACCGTCCACAAACTCCTTCTTCAGGCGCTCGCTCTCTGACGCTTTCATGCTGTAAGCAAAGATCTGCTTCATGAAGCGGGCCTTCTCAGAGTCTTGGGACAGCCAAGTGTCGCAAAATTCCTGTGGCACAGTGAAGGAGACAACGTAAACACACCAAAGAAGATTATATCTGCGACCCTTCTCCATTATTGCGACTGGAAGTTGATTTAAACTCCAAATGGAAAAGAGGGATTACAATACAGTTAACACTAGCCAATCGTAAACCAACTATCCATTTCTTTGTTCTCCATGTTACTCTCTTTTTCACTAAGTATGCATATTGGGCATGAGAATTTCAGTGCAGTTTAATAAAGTAAAGTATTGATAGGCACCTGAGAGAGGTTGCTGTGTGTGTGTGTGTGTGTGTGTGTGTGTGTGTGTGTGTGTGTGTGTGTGTGTGTGTGTGTGTGTGTGTGTGTGTGTGTGTGTGTGTGTGTGTGTGTGTGTGTGTGTTGCAGGGAAGTGTTACCCAGCTCAGTTTGCTGTGGCAGGTGAACTCCCAGCAGGCAATGGTAGTTGGACACAGGTACTCGTTCAGCACAATGAAGGCAGCTTCTGGATCAGCTACAAAGTTAAACTCTGCACACACAGTAGTGTTTCCTCGAGCTGAAAGCCAGGGAGAATATGCATGAAAAACCCAGCGAGGGACAAATTGAGATGGACATGAGAGGGAGAGAGGGACGTCTGCTCACATTCTGTGTTGCCCCCCATGATGAAGAGGCCCTTAAGTTTGCTTGGGAAGGATGGATCCAGCTTCACAGCAAGAGCCAGGTTGGTGAGCGGTGCTGTGGCAACCAGAGAAATCTGGGACACCAAAAACACTGGTCACAGTGCTGACCATAACATCTGCTTACCATGACATTGTAAATAACCATGTTCACTTATCCATCCACATACACACCCATGCTTCGTAAGCATGGGTGTGTTGTAAATCCACACACACACACCTCTCCTGGGTACTTGTTAACCAGTCGGATCATTGCAGACACCGCTCCTTCCTTCTGAATCAGGTCCAGACCAGGAGCGTCAGGGTCCGGTGCATCTCCCAGCCCGTCCAGGCCATGGAAGTGGCCCGCGTCGATGCCCTTCCCAAGGATGGGCTTATCGGCCCCTTTGAATACTGGAATCTTTGGCAAAAAAAAACAAAAGAGGGAGTAATCAACATTAACACCAGGAACAAAAGGCCAAAGTGACTGGCTTGAAAGCAATTCATCATCAAATTAATTTACCACACCCAACTCAACAATAATGTTGGAGCTGGTTTAGCCTACATTAGTCGTTTTGACTCAACATTATGAATGTTGTCTAGGGCTGAAACAGTGATTAAACATTAGGGGTGCAATGGATCCCAAAACTCACGGTCTGGATCGTGTCACGGTTTTTGAGCCACGGGTCGGATGATTTTCAGATCAACAACAACGAAAAAGCCGCCGAAGCTTCGGCGGCAGTCGAGCTCCCTCCGCAGGACCTGCCAGCTTCGGCAGCAGTTCAGCTCCCGGAGTACACCGCCGGAGGTGCCAGACTGCCGCCGTCAAAGCCGTCTGGCCGACGCCGACACTTCGGCGGCAGTACGGCACCTCTGGAGTACACCGCCGGGAGGTGCCGGCCGCCGCCAAAGCTTCGGCAGCAGTCTGGCACCTCCGGCGATATACTCCAGGAGCTGAACTGCCGCGGAAGCTGGCAGGTCCGGTAGGACTGCCGCCGAAGCTTCGGCGGCGGCCGCCACCGGAGGTGCCGGCCGGCACCTCCGGTGATGTACTCCGGGAGCTGAACTGCAGCTGAAGCTTCGGCGGCAGTACGGCACCTCCGGAGTACACCGAAGCTGGCAGGTCCAGCAGGTCAAGGCTAAAGTTCCTTTCCCCCAATTCTCCCTTCTCAACCATGGCCGAGATATCTCCCACTACGAGTCTTTACTTGTTGGAAGTACCAGAGACGTCAGACGCAGTCTTTATGATTCATAATATCATCCGAGGCGCACATAGCTTTTGGCCGTGATATTAGATACAATATTATATAAATACCCATATATAATAATATTATTATTTTTATATTATATTATGGAGGACAATCCCTTGTCCTCCATGCTGTGGTTCAGTCTGACAGCTCTGCATTAAAGATACAGACACCAGAAACGGCGCATTCTGAAGGGACTGAAACAGAGGGGAATAGCGGTAGCCAAGATCTTTTTTTCCTTAAAGCTATTTCCAGCAAACAGCTTCAAAAACATAATTTCTGAAACTCAAATACTATGCTTAATTGTGGTGAAAACACCATAAAATGTCTCCTTTAAGGACAGGTTTGTGAATGCCCATAGCCAGTAGGGGTGCAACGGATCACAAAACTCACGGCCCGGATCGTGTCACGGCTTTTGAGTCACGGGTCAGATCATTTTCAGATCAACCACAACATAAAAGATAACAAGACAAATGTGACTTTAAATAAAATCTTCAAATGTGTAAAAACTAAATAAAGTGAACAGTTTGGTAATAATCCTGCTTTCTTTAAGCATAGTAAATATTTAAAAAAATTGCTTGTGTCCACCTAAAATAAAAAGTTATAAAAAATTATTTAAACAAAATAAAGTGCAATCTGAGGCATTATTCCTTCTTCTTTTTAACATGGATGGTAAATAAAATAAAATAAAAACTGTGTCCAAAGGAAGCACAGCATACCTTGATTTACAACTTTAAATTCAGGATTTCTGCATTACCTATTTCCGCTTCTGGTCCGGGTCCGGTTTCCGTTTCAATGGGATTTACGAAACGCCAAATAAAAGACGACAGAAACTGTATTTCGCTACGATACTTGATTAGGATCTTCAACGAACACCACTAACCACTCGGTGAGTTGCATATTTCTGAAAACAAACTTTTAGGGTTGTTTTAAGGAAAGGTTAGTGAATGCCCAAAGCCAGCCATTCTGAAGCAGGTAGGGCTGAATAGAAATGAGCCAAATACCTGAGACAGGACCAATAGTCATCATTTCGGTGTCAGCCACTATATTTCATCCTAGACAAACCAGAAAGGGGGCTCAATGTGCTAAATACCGGAATTGTCCTTTAAACGTGCGCCGATCACGTGAACGCACAATGTTTTTATTTATTTTTGCATAGTCAGCCGATCCGCAGATCACTTGCGTCCCGAACCGTGAGGGTTGATCCATACGGATAACGGGTAATCCGTGATCTGTTGCACCACTATTAAACATTAATGCAAGTTGATGGTAACCAAACAATAATAAAAGAGAACATTTTTCAGAGCAACATGCTTGTGTGTTTCAAACCATCTTTGTGTTAAACTTGAGTCTATGTCCCCATTTTTAAAACCTTATGATCTGTCACAATGTAGCAAGCAGCTGACTCAGCCCAAATTAAGTTAGGCCTTCTTCCCTGAATGCACCTTGAAACATTACATTTTCTGTTGTGCCTGGTGGACCAATCATCAGAAGTTGAAAGGACAGGGTTGTTGATGGTGCAGTAGACAGTATACCTCCAGTCTGTGGCAGATTTTCAGGACTCGCAGGGTGTTTTTACACACATTTTCCACGTTGGTGTTTCCATGGACACAAGTGATGCCCAGCACTTTAACGTTGGGAGCCACCAGCGATAGCATGATGGCTTGAGCATCATCCACCCCGCAGTCCACGTCGATCAGAAATTTCTTTTTCATGATGAATCCTGGACACAGTCACAACATATTGGTTTACCATAAGCAGAACATTGCACAAGATTAAATCAATTATTAACAAACAGACCTGTTGACAGCGAATGAGGCGTTTGTAGCAAACGTCTTGCAACAAACCGGAAAAAGGGTATTTCAAACCTGGATGAGATGGAGACCAAGCAATTAAAAAGTTTAATGGTATTGCAAAACTTTGCTCCAGGTTAGAGCTAAGGTTGTTTCAATAAGTTATGGAAGAAAACATGAATGGAATCGACCGATTTGTGAAGTCATGACTGTATGCTATTGATCAAAAGATAGTCCGTAGTCCATAGTCCGTTGAGATAATGTTTTGACCCATAATATTGAATGCATACAACAAAGATAGGTCACCTTCATTCGTCAAACCAATTAAAAATGACTGGATCTTTCAACAACCTTGGTTTTGTCTCTCAATCATCGTTAAATCAGCAAAAAACATTGCATTGATTTGCGTTTGGACGTTGTTACATACGCAGTATCTCCGAGAGGGAGATATACCGCTTATGGAACGGTAAAAATAAAATGTCCAAAATGAAACTGAAATCACCGTTACATGAAAAAGATTCAGTTACAGATTTTTACAATCAAATATATGGCATGAGTGAGTCGAGGTTCACTTACTTCAACAACATGTATCACAAGTTGAACCACCTTCTAAACCTATTCTAGTTCTTAACTTTTAGGTAATAACTACGTGTATCTATTCTAACAGTTATTGACACTGATGTACAACTATTTCAGAATAGACCATCCAATCGTTTCCGGCCGCCATTATATGTTCTCCTTCTTTTTTTTCTTCTTCTTCTTGTAAGATTCCGGCAGTTTAGACGCTGTTTAGCGTATTACTGCCCTCCACAGGTCCGATGTTAAACTCGATTTTTACGTACAGTCCTGTATTGTGGACTGTACGTAAGACACAGGAATTGCAAAATTGTCTTGGAGATCAATTTATGGTTCTCAGTGTCCAAACAAAGAAAAAACAGAAAAAGCCTGAAAAAAAGTATGTCTTTCTGTCCTATATTTTCTACACTCCAGAAAAACATGTTTCACTGTCTCAGAACTCCCACATTCACATAAACCAGACACATGTTTTCCTACAATAAATATAAAGTGATTTAGCCCACAGTGACCCAGCCTTAATCTACAGTTTAACTGAAAAATATGCGCAGGTACATGTTTTTTAACTTGAGATTGTAACGAGAAATAGTGTCTACCCCTGCTTTCTTTTTCCCACTCTCTCGGCCATTCCATCATTAAGCCCTCTTTAATTATTTCTCTCAGCTCCACTCTCCTCCAGGATATATGAACATCTACCTCTCAACTCAAACTCTGTTTTGCATTCTGATCCACCTGCTCGCTCATTCCCCCCAACCCCAGGCTGTCCCGGAACCCAGCAAAAGGGGAAATTAGATCTAAAGCAAATTCTAAAAAACCCAGTTAGAATGTCAGTAATAATATCAGGTCGAGCCGATTTCCCCCCTCTTAAGAATTCCAGAGCAGCGGCAGAGTCAGAACAGAGGACTATTTTGATCCTTTGTGGTATGGCCCTGTCAGGCTAGGTATGACTCGGAGAGGGGTATATTTTCAGCACGTGGTTCATTCTAACAGAGACACAAGGCAAATAAGCGTGCGTTCCGGAGGTGGTTCATGAAGCATCTCTCGAACACAGGTAAACAAACAGTTATATTGGGAGTGGGCGGACTGATAAATGAGCCACGCCCACATGATCCAATTTACCCAGGTCAACCGTTGGTCTGTCTTGGCTTAAACGGAAATGGCAAAGTGGCCATGTTTGTAGTCTTTAACTTAGCTACAAAATCATTAAAACCTTATATGGTGTTGTCCATTATGCGATGACGAAACCATTCATAACTGTGGTTAGCTTGAAACAAGTCATCAGAAGTAGCATAGACTAAAATAATTTACATTAACACCATCATTTACAGGGCGACCTGACACACACTGTTAAAAGTGTTCAATATGATGGTACTGGCATACAAGCGGTCGATGGAACTGCCCCTGCCTACCTCCAAGCGTTGGTCAAACCACACACGATCCCTCCGCTCAACTACCTCAGTTGGACGTCTGGTACCGCCATCACTAAGAGCAAGCAAAGGTCGATCAGCTAAGTCACAACTCTTCTGTTTTGGGTCCTCAGTGATGGAACAAGCTCCCTGCAGATGTCAGGATCGCAGAGTCGCTCACCAGCTTCCACAAAAGACTAAAACCCACCTGTGCAGAGTTCATGTAAAATGTAAATGTGTTAAACCTCTGAATGTAAGTAATGACAGATAATAGGCTTTTAAATGTGTGTCTAGCTTTCTGGTATTTTTGACTCATTGAAGTTATTAAAATAAAGATTTTGCATTGAATATCCTTTATTAATTATTTTCTAGTTTCCAGTTTGCACATGTGTGCAAGTGCGGGCATAACCACAATACAGGCCTACACCCCAGTTTACATTTACAACTGTTCAAATAAAAATACAACTTGAAAACATAGTGCGATAGCATTCAACCACTATTTTGTAACAACCCAAGGGCTCAGCATAAATTGTTTAAGCCAAATAAAACTTTCAAAATAAAATCAAGTGCCTCAGTAATTTACATTAAGATACATTGGCCATTATTGGTGAAGTGACAACAGAAAGACTGAGGTGGAAATGGTATAAGAAGAACATTGTTTTAACATTGAAACATTGTGCAGGTTTCTTAATTTCCTACGTGCAGTTAATATCTCCAAAATTAAACACAATTCAATAACTACTAAGCCAGTTAAAAGGATGGATGAATAATACCTTTTTAAAAAGACTATTCCAATTCCAATTCCCATTATTAATAAATTATTATTTATTATTAGTTATCATTCTGATTTCAAAACATCTTTCTGTTGAAATAATTGTAAAGTCCCCACTGCACGTTAACCTGTGATAATATGACCATCTCTGTCTATGTTTGAAGTTCTCAGATGTCACATTATATGAGGATGTCATTCAAAGAGGGTTGCTTCATAGCATGAGGCTTCAAGTATCAGAAAATATCAGCCATAAGTCATGCTATAGGCGCTAATTAGAGAGACAGAGAGAGAGATTTGCAGAGAAGTTCATGTTAAAGGGAAGAAAGCACCAAAACGAAACTTAAACTAAGGCTAAAATGAACATGACATGTACACAATTTTCAATATGGCCCTCCCTAACAGAAACACTTTGCTAAAATGAGATAAAAGCCGTTTGTTGTTTTGTTATTGTACATCATTAGACAACTACTGTGTCAAAGCTATTGTTTCATGTCATTTGAGATGAGGCATCTACAGAAGTAGTGAAATAAATAAACCCTTGAATTTAGAAGGATTCCCAGATGTTGCTAATGCTGCTATGTCATATAGAAAGCTACATCTCTGAATAGTGTTGCTTGTTGTTATCAGTATATAGGAAGGAATGTTCTGGTTGTAACTACAGGGAGGTTGGGGCGCTGCAATAGAATAATCAGTCGAACAGTATTACTGCCATTTAAACTTTGACCTTATAAAACAGTGACTAAGCACAAAACCCAAGTGTTTCAATTTTGTGTTATTATATAGTTTGTGTTGTGCCATTGTCCTCCGCCTCCACATCGACTCTAATAAAAACATCCCCTTAGGTCTCTACTTTGCCATATGTTCCCTCAGGCGGGCGGTACTGCTTAGGGAAGGCCTTCAGCTGGAGAGAGTTAAAGGCATATTTCCGACATCCCACGTTCTTCATAGTGTTCTCCCTCCTGCAGCCCTCACTGTGGTGGGGAAGGGAACAGAAGAACAGCACACAGTCATTTCCACGGACAAACAACATCCCAATAACTCCTCAAAAATGTTCTTGCATGCCGTCGTTCCACCAATAGTTTCTATTGAACTGTCCTTTAAATGTATAACATTGGGGTATATGTCCAAGTCTCTGAATTAAGAATCAAGCATTTACTCATCTCGGAGAAGTTCTCAACAGCGGATTTTTATATACAGTTGTATTTAGTTCCTAATTTATTATATAGCTGCTACGGCCATGATATCCACATAGGACAACGCGAATAACAACCTGCTGCCATAACCTCCAACCCTCCTCCTCCACCTCCTCCTCCCTCGTTCGTCACTGACCTGCGCATGCAGTCCAGGGCCTGGTAGAAGACCTGCGGGGCCAGGCCGTGCTCCTGCTGGAGCACCTGGCACTGCTCCAGGGTGAGGGACATGGCCGTGCGGTCCTTGGCACTCTTGCAGCTGGTGAAACGCACGCCATTCAGACGACGACACGCCTGGAAACAGGACAGAGAGGGAGAGGGGGCGGGCCACAGTTCTACGTTTTTGAAAACAGCTATTTTACGCTGATTTTGGGGACAGCTTACGCTTTTTCCTGTTCATAAGGAACAGCAAAGTGTTTCTCCATCTTTACATTACTTAATGTGCAGTGCATAACCTACTAGCACCTTACACATTACAGGCCAGTACAGGCCACCATAGTCATTGGAAAGGCAGGGGTGAAGGGCGGATTAAAACATGTCATATTCAAAAACAAAATGCATATATTTTTTAATGTGTCCAGGTTGTCCCTCTTTACATAATATGCATTTTCCAATTTCCAAGTGTTTTCTCACTAGGCTCTCACTAGGAGAAGATGCCTTTCTTTCCTTGGACATTAATGTAAGGAGGAAGTCTGTTACCTCTGCTGCTTGCCAGAGGATGTCCACGTTCTTGCTTTTCCGGGCGTTGATATTCTGGCCGAGTACCTTCAGCAGCTCACTCAGCCCGGTGGTGTTACGAGAGCGGGGCAGGCCTTGGGGGAACAGGGACGACAGGACGTGATGAGAGTCAAACACACACACGCACACACACACACACACACGCTGACAGTTGCAGTTATTGCACTGCCAATGGGGACTCACAGTCCTCCGGCAGGACCTCTTTGAACTGGTCGTAGTAGGAGCTGAGCCGGGCCAAGCTCTCCAGGTTGATCGCCTCCTGTAGTGAGGTGTCTCCGAACCTGAGGAACCCATTTCAGTGTTACGATTATACCAGGAGGTGGCCACGGGACAGATATGATCAGACAGCCTGAGAGAATGTACATGAAAGAATATGTCCTTAGCCTCTTTATGTAAAGTAAGGGTTACATTAGAGACGTTCCTTGAATCGTCTGTGGAATGACCTTCAGCCGCGGGCCCTTATCACTCTAGTCAATCTAAGACAATTCCATCCATGGTAAAACAGAAGGCAGCACACTATTAACTATAAACTATTTGAAACACTAGTAACTTGGATATTATTGATTTTTAACTATTAACTGTAATTTTATTTGACTGTGATGTAATGTGGTGTTTTCTCTATTTTTTTTACTTTAAGCACTGCTTCCCTTCTTCCTCAAGTCTGATGATTCTGCAGTGAAGCACTCAGCGTTCAACCCCTTCGCTCAGAGGACCTCTCGGCTCAATGGACCCCTCCACTCAGAGGACCCCTCGGCCCAGAGGACCCCTCCCCGCTCACTTTTCAGCCAGCGTCTGCTGCTCGTTGATCCCCACGTTGAACAGCACCGGCTGCACGCGCAGCAGCATCCCGTTCTGGATCTCCCGCGGCAACGCGTCGAACATGGCCCCCACTATGGGCACCCTGACGTTGAAGCCGTTCCGGTTGCCCGTGATGACCGGCATCATGTCCGGGGCGAAGGCCGACGTGGCCTGGGTCACTTTGAAGGTGACGTTCCTCAGGTCCAGCACACCAACGCTCATGTCTTCCAGCATGGCCAGCTCCTCCCCTGGGGAAGGCAGCATCCGGGGGGGGGGGGCAGAATAGACCGTCACTTTAGCATGCTTAGCATACACGCTTCCCTCTCTACTTTTCCTTTCCATCGTCGAGTGAAATCATGATGACTGGGTCAGTTTCCGTTTCAAGGTATTTGTTTTGCACAGCTTTGTTAAGCGTAGTGTTACAACACACACACAAAGACACACACACACACACACATCTGATGCATTCGAGACAAACCACTTCAGATGTATTGTTTGTTTGCTAACCATAACAATTAGGCTAAACATTTAGAGTAAACAGAAAATCGGGGCCAGCCATTTTTCTCATTATTTAGCGTGAATAATTATCTTGTTTGATCATCATTCTACCTTGGTAGGGGGAACGTCTTGAATGTTTCTCCTGATCTAATTTTATCTAATCTGATCATCTTAATATGATCATCCATTGTAAAAAGTGAGGTGTTGATAAGTGGAAGCAAAATAAGAATAAAACGCTCCCAGCCAACTCCTCCTATGAAGACCACTGGGGATTGGACCGAAGAAGGAAGAAAGATATTGAGATTCGCCAGCAGACTGCTTTCCCTTTATTATAGCCTTGACTCAATCCCATCTCTCCCAGTGTGTTTTTTTAATTAAGTGAAATCAAAGACCAATGAGGGAATAAGAACTCACCCTTTTCTTTTCCATCGTATTAATAAATAGTGAAACCATAAAGACTGGTTCAGTTTCTCTGCCAAGGGGTTTATTTTGTACAGCTTTGTTAAGCGTACACACACACATGCACACACACAAACTGACACAGACACCGACACACGCACACACACATACACTCACACACACAAACACACGTCAACAAAGAGTCACCGTGGGTGCTGAGTAGGACCTCATACTGCGCCAGGAGGCCTATGGTGTGTAGCTGCCTGAGGAAGCCGTCGTCGCACAGAGAATTCCTCAACTTCACCACAAAGCCACAGATCAGAGCCGTCAGCTGTAACAACGTGTTCAAATGTTAACAATGTAGTCCTCTTGGTTTTCAGCCCAGCTGTCTGGATTTCCAGAGGGCTGTGTTACAAAAGAGCTAGCTCTAGATGTAATACACACTGTAATAAATATATATCATACAATCCTGCATATATCCTGCAATACCATTATTTATATTGCTTTCATATATACAGTGGTAGGCATAAGTTTAGGCACCCATGTTAAAGTTGAATAAAAAGAGGAATAAAAATCATCTTTTGGACGCCTTAATTAAAAAAAAGAGGAAAAATTGGACACAAATTTGCTTTGTAAATGATAATAATGTGTCGTAAACAAATAAATGTCCTCCACAAATACAGGGTGCATAAGTATAGACACCTCTATGTTAAATTCCCATAGAGGCAGGCAGATATTAAAATAGCCCCACATCATCACATACCCTTGAACATACCTAGAGATTGCATGGTTTTATTTCAGTTAGCCTATTAGCTGGTTTGATTTGCATTGAGAAATCATTAAGCTAACTAACAGCTATTAGGTTAACTGAAAAGAACCATGCAAATCTCTAGGTAAGGTGAATGGTATGTGGTGATATGGGCTATTTTAATTCCAAAGGCCTAGGTGACTTCATCAGGATGCATAGTATCCTGGATCCATGAAATAACTGGCATTTAAAAATAAAACCAATTTAACATAGGGGTGTCTATACTTATGCACCCTGTATTTTAATGGAGAACATTTATTTATGACGATACATTATTCATTCCCAAAGCCAACCTATAAGGACACCAATTTTGATGTCCTTATAGGTTGGATTTTTCCTCATTTGTTTAATTATGGCATTAAGATCAATTTCCAAAAGATGATTTTGTATTCCTCTTTTTAGTCAACTTTAGCATGGGTGCCTAAACTCATGCCTACCACTGTATATTTATATTCAGTCATAATATTAATCACCGTAATCATCATAATCACCATAATTCACATGATTATCATAATCACCATAATCCTAATTAAACAATAATCAGAATCACGATTATAATCCTAAACATGATGATAATTTAATAATACTTTAACATCAACCTAGAATCATCCTCATCATCACCTTATAGGTGACATATCATACCACCAGGTGTGAGTGTGATTAGCCGTTACAAGTCGTCTGGAAAATCGGCCTCTTCTTACATCACAGGTGGGCGTGTCCGCCTAGATGTGTGCTGGGTAGATCAGCCTACCAGCCTACCCAGTGGACTGTAGCAAACGTTGCTCATCCGACCGTCACACATCTAGGTGGACACGCCCACTAGTGATGTCAGACGAGGCAGATTTTCGAAATGGCTTCGTAAAACTAATCACACGCGCACCCGGTGGTACAATATGTCCCCTTTAACCATACATATCGGTTGGTGCTTGTGTTGGCGTGCCCGGCGAGGGGCCGCGGGACTGACCGTCTGGCAGAAGACCACGTCGCGGCGGTACTGCATGGTGAGGCTCAGGCCGATGGTGGGGGCGTTGTCCTGCATCAGCAGGAACACCATGGCCTTCCGGGCCTTGTCGCTCATCAGGGACACGCAGTCTGTCAGCGTGCTGAGCAGAGGGTACAGGGCCTCGCTCCACTCGCCTGAAGGCACACACGCAGAGATGCACACACACGCACACACACACACACATACACACACGTCACAAACGCACGCCAACACACACACACGTGTTATCATTCACCAGGGCTAACATTACCCTGCGCTAACATTATCTGGTGGTAGCATTACATAGAATATATTACATGCGTCAACATGAGGTTTTTTTTTATGTTCGTTTAAAATGTAATGTTGAATCTCTTCACCAAGATTGCTTCTTATAATGAACAAAAACACATCAGTAATGCAGAAGGGTGCTCACCTGGGGATGATTTTTCTACTTCCGGGTTGCTTTCTAGAGATGAAGAGAGAAGAGGAGACTGTGAAATAAATACTTAAAAGATCATAATACCTCCACAAGAATCAATGTAGAATGAATGTAGAATGAGGAAACATAACCCTACTCCTCTGAACTAATGGACGTAAAAGGCATGCCGTACTCTGATGGGAGAACGATGGTTTGGATGAAAGATGATGACGCAATGATGAGGTTGAGGATGATGCCAATGATGATGGGAGTTCCCTCTCATTACGCCCAGGGTGTATCCAGAACACTTCTCGGTTGCTATGGATACCTCATGAGATCGACATATTCCAATTAACACGCTTGTGTTTCTCTTCAGACAATGTTTGTGACGCTATAAATCACAATGTGTAAAACTATCATATTGTGTGGTTGTGTGTGTGTGTGTTTGTGTGTGTGTGCATGCTGCAAGCGTATGTTTGCATGTGTGTGTGTTTGTGTGTCTGTGTACCTTTCTTGCTGGCACTGCCCAGCTCTTCACTAGAGAGCAGGAAGACGTCTTCAGAGCTGCTGTCACTCTGTATTGTGTTGGCCCTCTGCAGAAGTCCGGTCACCCGCTGGATCACACACTCCAGGCTCTTGTTTACGTTCACCCAAACCTTTTCCTGCACACACAAACACATTTTACTACCAAACTAGCAAAAAATCACAATGAAAAACACACTGACACAAAGTACATGTAGGTTTTAAATAGGAGGGGGAGGAGGTGGAGGGGGAGGTTAAAGAAGATAAGGAGGAGGAGGGTTACGCAGAGGTGGAGGATGAGAAAGAGGAGGAGGACTTGGCAGAGGACGAGGAGGAGAGGAAGGAGGAGAGGGAGGAGGAGGGAAAGGAGGAAAGGAAGGAGGAGAGGGAGGAGGAGAGAAAGGAGGAGGAGGAAGGAGGAGAGGGAGGAGGAGTTTGAAGAGGAAGATGAAGGAGTAGGAGGAGGAAAGGAGCTGGTCGGCCGAGGACTCACCCACTCTTCCTCATGCCATTCAACATGTAAGGAGGCGCGCTTGTTTTTACTTCCCTCAGGTCCCTCTGGGTATGAGTGGCGGGAGGGCGAGCTGCCCTGGCGAGACGGGGAGGGGGGTTGGCGGAAGGAAGGGGAATGGGGCTGGCGGGAGGAAGGGGAGCGGGACGGGGAGTGGGTGGAGGAGGAGGGAGAAAGGGAGGAGGCGGAGGGCGAAGGAGAACCCTGCCGGGCGAACTCTGGCCGGGCAGCGGCCAGCGCTAAGATGGCGGAGGACAGGAGCTTGCAGTCACAGACCGTCACCAACTGGCGAGTCTGACAGGAGAGAGAGAGAAGGGGAGAAAGAGAGAGAAATCAGCCTTGAATAAACCTTGAGTGGGAATGAATTTGTCAGACTGAATGATGTCTATGTTTGTGTCATTTTCTCAGTTTGGCTCAACATGAATGACCAATGTGCAAGTGTGTGAATGTTGGTGCAACAAATACGATGAGCATCAAGTGCGACATCTGAAATGTACACATGGGCTGAGGGCATAAGTGTCTTAACAGCCAATGAGTGTTCAGTCGATGGGGTAAGGCAATAATAAGCAGATACTTAATAAGGACTGAACGGGACGTCAACTGTCATCAGCCGGTCATAAAGCAAGAGAGCTTCTTATGCAAATGTATCTGAACCGTGCTGTGCCTTCTTTTGTCTAGATTCTACGAGTCCTACACCTTGCATTTCTATCTTTAAACCATGATTCACGGCATTGTCCAAAGCAATGTAAACTGCTCCCACTCTGGGAGATTTGTGAAAACCACGGATGTGGTACAAATCTGAAACCTGTCGGTGTGTGCGCCTATTAAAATGGCCAATGTTCCCTTCAGAATTAAAGCACAGTTTTTATGTTTCATGATTGATTTAAGCTTGTGTGCCATCCGACTTATGAATCTAAAGTTGGTTTGTGAGGATGCTTGAGGACCTACCTTCTCAGAGAGGATGGCTAGGGTCCGCTCCAGAGCGTTAGCTGAGCGATCCTTGGCGGAGCGGGACAGGCGCTCTGTGTAGTAACACACCTGAGTCTTCAGCGTGGTGATCTGACCAATCAGATCCTTCGCTCGCATCACATCCTGTGGCTGGTAGTGAGTCGGCTTGGAACTGAAGCCAGCAGCACTTGATAGAGAGAGGAGAGAGAGAGAAAAATCCCAATACAGTAAAGTTAGTATTATCTTGTCATACTTTATACATTTTATACATTTCATAAAACTATTAACTATTAGCAGACACTTTTATTCAAAACAACTGAAAGTGAATTGAGATACATATCATTAAAGAGCAGGGTGATTTTGACAGAGATTCCAACAGGAAGACTGTGGATATGGGGATCAAACCCACAACCTTTGGGCTGGTCCCCCTGTTTCCCCTTTTAGCAAAGCTATCATCTGTCTTGCCTCGCAATTTGCTCAACAACCTGTCCGGGCCGGTTGCCTCAGCAAGGCCGACCTCTGCCTCCCTACCAGTGATGCCAGTAAGGCGTTACTTAGTAACGCCTTACTGGCCTCGGACCACTTTTTTCAGTTACTATTTCCAAACCAGTAATCAGATTAAAGTTACTCATCAAAGTCACTGTGCGTTACTATTTTTTTACCGGATCACCGATTGGCGTTGAGAGCGATGGAGTGGTGTGTGTGTGTGTGTCTGTCTGTCTGTCTGTCTGCCTGTTTGTGTGAGAGTGCGTGTGCGTGTGAAGCGTAAGTCGAAAGCCGTGTGTCAGTGTGTCCACCCAGGGCCGTAGCACCAAATTCTGGGCCCTGTATACAAGAGGTACTGATGCCCCCCCCCCCCGAATTCCCCCTACCAGCCCCCTGCGCAGTATTGTTGGGGGGGGGGGGGGAATGAACAATTTTTGCCGGGGGGGGGGGGGGGGAGTTAGTATTGGCAAAACCGGTTGCAATTTTTTATTTTGAGGCGGCAGGGGGTGTTGTTGTAGCTAAATGTAACTAATAAAGTAACTTTTAATCGAACTTAGTTACTTTTAAAATCAAGTAATCAGTAAAGTAACTAAGTTAGTATTTTAAGGAGTAACTAGTAATCAGTAATCTGATTACTTTTTCAAGGTAACTGTGGCAACACTGCTCCCTACTCACTGTCTCCTGGCCTCCTCCAGCTTCTGCACCATCTTGCGGAGGCCACAGGTCTTGAAGCCCTGGTGGTGGGCTGCCGGAGCTCCCAGGGTCACGATGTCGTACGTCTTGTCTGAGGGCAGCGGGGAACAGGACAGACGACCACAGTCGACACTTGTGACGTATGTGATGGTGTACCACCCATCACATACTTGTACCCTACTTTGTTTGAGCTGTGTAGAGTGCGGTTTGTTGGGTGCTTACCGTAGCCAGTCTCCCCCTGAACCCTCATCCTCTGGATGTGCAGGTTAGTGGGGATGAACTCTAACTTCTTCTCGGCTTTCAAGGTGCTGGATTTAAATGAGGGACCTGATGGAATAAAGCATAGAGTTGAGAGTTGATGATGACCATAGGGTTTGTACAGAGCTAACATAGAGGCTAGATAGATACTTCATATGGCATGTAGGATTACATTTGAAACGGTAGTGCCATTATTTGATTAAAGCAACACATGCACTATGTATAACATACTATGTGATGTAAAATAAATCATTCAGAGAACTCACATGGACATTTTTGTTTCATCGTGCTACACTGATTACAATCAGGCTATATTTAACAGCCTTGCTGTTGCAGTGTGGGCTTTGATGTGATATTTTTGTTATTATATTATTTTTTGTATTATATTATTTTTGCAACTCAATGATCAAAAATATAAGTGAGGAATAATTTGCTTGTGACAGTCATTTATTTGAAGTATCAATCTGCCACCATGTAAATATCAACTGTCCAATTATAACATTGGTTGTCTGTCAATCAATCGGTCACATCACTGGGACACCTGGGGCCCTATTTTAACGGTCTGAAACGCAAGTGAGAAGCGTCAAACGCAAGTAGCTTTGTGGGCGGTTCTATGGCGATGTTGCTATTTTAGATGCATGACCACGTGAATTTCAAACTTCTAATGGCTCAGTTTATGGCCAAATAATATGGCCTAATTCACACATGGAATAGCGTTTTCTTCCACAACTTCAGAAATACTGAGTCCTCAAATAAATTTCGGCAAAGAAAACTTAACGCACATATGATATGCGGTAACTGTGGTTCTAGTTAATGATATACGCAATACATTAACAATCATCGTTTCTTACCAGAATTGTATGCATTATCGTTATCGACTTGTGTTCCTAATATGCATGTGTCCCCCTTGTAATATACATTGCCATGGACTTTATTATGCGTTATGTGTTTAGTTTGCGTGTGTTTAAACAGATGGACACTAGGGTTGGATTTAGTGATTCGTTTCCGTGATTCAGTTCGCGTCGTTCAGTTCGCCAAGAGGAGTCGTTTGCGAATCGTTCGTTCGTTCGTTCAGTCGAGTTTCCGGTAGTGGTGAATCGAATCATGCACGGTTCTCTAAGTCGGTCAGACTCAGCTCCTCCCTCGTTCGTTCGTTCAGTCGAGTTTCCGGTAGCGGTGAATCGAATCATGGAATGCACGGTTCTCAGACTCAGCTCCTCCCTCGTTCTCCTTCTCAAACGTCAACATTACAACTTTAACCAAACGCAGCGGGATGGGGGTGTAGTTGATTATTGGATGTTTAACATATCAGCAAGATAATAGACTTGATTTAGCAATGATGGTGGGGGTCCGGGTGTTTTAGGCTGTCATAAACTGAACCCTGTGCAGCCCAAGACTAAATCTAGCTGCCAAAATTAACACTGCCTTCAAAACGAGGGTTGGTGAATTGTGAAAAATGAATTAAACTGTAATCAGACAATGCAGTTATATGCTATAGACCCTAGAGTATCTGTGGTATAAAGGCTGGGACGAATTTCAAATTACAAATTTGTACACTTTGGGCCCTATCTTGCATCCGGCGCAATTGACTTTCTCACTGGCGCATGTGTCGTTGCTAGTTTGCAACTGGCGCAGAGCGTTCTTTTCCCTCCTGCGCCACGCGTCGGTAAATTAGGGAATGATCTTGCGCACCAAGGGGCGGTTCGGCGAAAGGAGCAGGCGTTCCCTGGTGCTGTTTTGCAGTTTCAGAAATCACTTGTGCCACAAACCAGGAAATACCTGGTTTAAAGTCAGTGGCGCGTTGTTCAGATGCTATTTTAAGGGCGCATGCATAATGTTGCTTGTGCACCTCACACATACTTTGCTTCTCTCATCTACCTCACGATCAAATACTCATCAATCCTAAAAGTTATGGGCTTGTACACGATGTCTGTGTCAAGAAAATATGTGTTTGCTGTAAGGTGTTTGCAGATGCATTGATTTAAAAGTACAACTAATTACTGCTGTATCAGCCGTTCTTTCCCAAATAATTTAACAAGAATTTGTGGCTAGGTAGATGAGAGAAGCAAAGTGTATGCGGGAGGTGCACAAGCAACATTATGCATGCGCCCTTAAAATAGCATCTGAACAATGCACCACTGACTTTAAACCAGGTATTTCCTGGTTTGTGGCGGAATTGTTTTCTGAAACTGCAAAATAGCACCAGGGAACGTTTGCGCCAGAACACGGCTCCTCCTTTCGCCGAACCGCCCCTTGGGGCGCAAGATCATTCCCTAATTTACCGACGCGTGGCGGTGGAGGGAAAAGAACGCTCTGCACCAGTAGCAAACTAGCAACGACACATGCGTCAGTGTAGAAAGTCAATTGCGCTGGATGCAAGATAGGGCCCCTAGTGTGTGAGGATGTTGTGTTCATGCATATCACAACAGAAGTGCCGTGTTGTGTTGTGTGGTGGCGCGGTGCTGACCCCTGTACTCGTGCAGATCGCTGATGGTGTCCTGGTAGGTGAGGATGATGGTCTGGTACTGAGTGATTATCTCCCTGCGGAGGTTCTCCCAGCACGGGGACAGCTCCCCCAGCTCCTCCAGCTCGCACACCCTGTGGACCGCAAACACATACAGTTATACACTACAGTTAAGCCCCGTAGTGGATAGACTTCTTCAGTGCGGATATGTTCAGTCCCCTGTAGCAGCAATACACAAAATTGTTGCCTCGTTGATTTTCCATGTTGGTTTTATTGAGTCTGATCGGAGCTGAGGACATATTTCTTCCTGCATACATATGGACAATAAAGAAACTTAAAACTTGAAACAAGAGTATTGGATTTGAAATATTATACGTGTTACACAGTGCCAGTAAACCTAACTCCCTATCTCCTCAGCACTTTAGAACCACAGACAGCTTCTTGCCTCCCAAATCAGGGGTTGCAAGTTCAAGCCCCCTGCTGTGTGGTGTCCGGGAAACGGTATTTCACAAGCATCAACAGAATCCTGGGATGCAAGAACCCAACTTAATTTTAATTATGATAACCCTTCTTAAATGATCAGTAAGCATAAAACACCAGAGCTCAACGTGCCCAAGGCTTTGATACCTGGACTGAAGACAACAACGTTTTACAAATAAGCTCGACCCTGCCACGGTGCAACGACCTGCCATGGTCTGCCAACTATGCCTCACTTGCACTTTACATGAAACTCTCCCCTGGGCCCAGACAAGCCTACAAGCATCCTCAACACAAACTAACTGTAGTCATCTGTAGCATGCTCCATCTTTAACCCAGCGGTACTTGTCCTTCAGAGCCTGGACTGCCCTAGCTGTACCAGTCCCTTCAGAACCCAGACTGACCTAGCTGTACTAGTCCCTTCAGAACCCAGACCGACCTAGCTGTACTAGTCCCTTCAGAACCCAGAGTGACCTCGCTGTACTAGTCCTTCAGAACCCGGACCGACCTAGCTTTACTAGTCCATCAGAACCCAGAATGACATTCCTGTCAATAGTCCGTTCAGAACCCAGACTGACCTAGCTTTACTAGTCCATCAGAACCCAGACTGACCTAGCTTTACTAGTCCATCAGAACCCAGACTGACCTAGCTGTCACTAGTCCTTCAGAACCAGACGGACATACCTGTCACTGGTCCCTTCAGACCTTGACCTGTGGGCCCATCACCTCATGGTAACTGCTCCCTGTCAGCCAAATTGCCAATTTAGCTGATCCAGACATGAAATTAATTGATGTATGAACCTTATTTTTGCTGGCAGAATATTTTGGACTGTTCCCAAACAGTCCAAGAGAGAGAGAGAGAGGGGGGGGGGGGGGGGGGGGGGAGAGAGAGGGAGATGGGGAGAGTGAGAGAGAGAGAGAGAGCGAGCGAGCGAGTGAGAGAGAGAGAGAGAGAGAGAGAGAGAGAGAGAGAGAGAGAGAGGGGGAGAAAGAGAGATGGACAGAGAGAGAGAGAGAGAGAGAGAGAGAGAGAGAGAGAGAGAGAGAAACGGGCCATTAAAGCCTACCGGACCGCGTCTTCCTCCAGCAGCAGTTTGACAAACTGCCGTGGGATGTGCAGGGAGAGGACGCTCTCTGCCATCTGCTCCAGGACGCGCAGGTGGTTCCCATCCGTGGTGGGGAAGCGGTACATCCGCGACATGACACCCCCGAACACTGTAGAAACACACACACATGGAACAGTGTTCACAAACACACCCACACATACACACAGTAGCCCTGCAGCCCTGAACATTGACTACATGTATACACTCTATCTTAAAGACGCTGCAGGTAAGATGCTAGAGTTTTAAAGAGAGAGAGGCAAAAAATAGCACGATTTTGACATTTCCCAGCCATTGTGAATGTAACATTCACAGTAACATTGGAGCAAATGTGGTGACAGGCAAGATGGATAGTCAGGAAATCAATTAGGGAAGAGATACCTTGATTGGTCAGAAAAGAATTACAGAGGCAGGCGCCGAAAACCCAAAACAGAGATTGTCACAGCGCATTTCAGTCACTAACAGCTGAAGGATGATTATGGCAAGAAATAAAAACCTACAGCACCTTTAACTCAAAACATATGACTGCTTACCAGCCTTCAACAGCGGGTCTTTACACAGAGACGCAGACTTGGACTTGATGGCCGTGGACTGAGTCAGACTCTCGTCCACTGGAAGCACCATCTGATGAGCAACCACACACGCACACACATGCACACAGACACATGGAGAGACGGACACGGGGACACACATAGGCACGCACACAAACATGTTAATCCTTGCTAAGAGGTATCACTGCAAATAGCTAAGGCAACCACTACTGATAGCTTCTTGCTTGGAGTCCAATGGGATATCAGGTTATTAAGTGAGGATCTATCGCCCGTGATGACGGCTGACGCCCCTACTATTGAGCAGCTCTATAGAACACCAGGTTTACACATGCACATGCACATATATTGTTTCACTTCTTATGACAAATGTACTTATTGTAACAAATGCACTTCTTGTAAGTCGCTTTGTATAAAAGCGTCTGCTAAATGCCCTAAATGTAAATGTTTAACTTCTGCTCACCCTGAAGCGGGACACATTTCCGTATCACTCACCCGTCCGTTTACAGTGTCGCTCCTCTGTAACCTAGCAACGGGAGCCCTCTGTTCCCGATTCTCCTCGATCTGCCAGGCAATGATGGTGATGTTTCCAATGCGTTCTTTCTCCACCGACCTGACAGTGAGCAATACACATCCCGTCATCCATCACTATCTCTAGACAGCAGAAAAGAATCTGTGATTAATCAATTATGTCTGGCGAATTGTTTGTGGCTAAATGCCAGGAAGACGTCATGCTGAGAGAGCAGCAAGGGGGGGATCCGATCGCTTGACGTGCTGGTTACCTGAGGGTCAGATGCAGACGGTGGTGCTTATCCTGCAGTAGCTCCTTCACAGAGAACATGGCGGAACCTAGCATGTACATCTGACAGACAGACAGACATACACACACACACACACACACACACAGGCAAACACCCAGGCAAACGCACACACACACACACACACACACACACACACACACACACACACACACACACACACACACACACACACACACACAGGCAAACACACACAAATGGACATTTATTTAAATAGGTTTTAGAGAGGTTCGCTTTGAGTTTGGCTTTAGTGACTTGAGTGGAATCCATTATTTAACGTTTTCAATTTTTGTACGATTCTACTACAGTTGCCGTAGTGCACTATGCTACTGCATTTATGTGAAGTCCCTGTGAAGTCCCTGTACAAGTGTTCAATATTATCCTAGGCATATTTGAACGCACAATGGCGCATTGTGTGCCAGATCCTAATCTGGCCTGGCTCCAGAGCCCAAGTGTTAGCCAACGTGTCCTACTTGGGGTACGGCCTGACATAACGCGTGTGAGTGCTGTAGTAGACGGTCGGCGGTCAGAGGTACGTACGGTGCCCTGGGAGCGGTCCTTCACGTCGTACACCGACAGCTTCACCTGAGTCTGCTGAGTTATCTGGGAGTCCTGGAAAAACGCTATGCTGCTCAGGTAGATGGGGTTGCTGGTGCCCTGATAGAATAGATAGATAACCAGAGAGAGACAGAGAGAGAGCGAGAGAGAGAGAGAGAGAGAGAGAGAGAGGGAGAGAGAGAGAGAGAGAGAGAGAGAGAGAGGGAGAGAGAGGGAGAGAGGGGGGGGGGGATGGATGGATGGAACGATCGATGGATGGACAGAAAGACAGAGAGACAGACGGATAGATATAACGATAGATTCATAGAGATAGATGGACAGACATTGAGAAAGAGAAAGGGGAAGATACATGTTGAGTTTCAGTGTATTTGCTGCTCCTAGTGACTCCCCAGAGGGGAAGGAAGCAGTGCGGTGCACCCCAGTGGAGGAGCCAGGGCGACCCGACACACCTCAATGATTTCCGTCTGGGTGTGCTTGGTCCAGAAGGCCTGGGGAGGGGTGGTGCAGCTGACGGCCACAAAGCTGGTGGGCTTACGCTCCAGAGCAGGGGTCACCAGCTCACTGCAGGCTGCAACACGGCAGAGACGGAACAAGAGATTACATGCGATGGGAATGTGGACAAGGAGGACGGCTGGTAACATATGCTTACATTGAACCCCACCTGACTCCTGGCCTTTGAAGGGCAGTCAGCAGGGCATAAAAAGGAGGCCTTTTTATGCCCTGCTGACTGCCCTTCAAAGGCCAGGAGTCAGGTGGGGTTCAATGAGAGCATGTTGTGTAATAAGAAACGTCATGTTTCACAGTCCCCTGACCTACCCAGACTGAACTCCAGAACAGGCTCATCCGGGTCCTGACTGTTGCCTGAATCACACACAAACACAAACCAGAACAAAAAAGATCACAAAGAGGCGGGGCTTTCCCCATCAAACCGATGAGGCACCCATGACGGTGACCCCGAATAAGAACACGACAGGAACAGCTTGAATGAACAAGTTGAGTCATGTGACGCAACGGGAGATACCCTCGCCGAACCCATGTAACTGAAACAGACGTCACTCCCGTCCAAGGTAAGCTCTGAAGTCCCGCCCTCTCTCTCCTGCCAATCACACACACATGTAGAGCCCCCCTTGCTCTGGGCGTTCCCCCCCCCCCCCCCCCCCCCCCCCCCATCACTTCATTTACCTGCCAGGGTGAGACCCATCATCTCAGCGGAGAGGTCAAAGGTGTTGGCGCGGTACACGGACCACGGGCGGTGCCGCGGGCTGCCGTCCCGACCCGCCATGATGGGTGGGCGGTGGGTGGTGGGTGGTGGTGGAGCGGGCGGAGGACTCGTCAGGCCTTAATGAGGAGCTCCGAGGTCCAGCGGCCCGAGAGCTTTAGTGGGGTCGGATGTGCGCCGAGAACCACAAGCCCTTTGATTTGCCTGTGAGTTTGTGTCCTTGTGTGTGTCTGTGTGTTTGTGTGTGTGTGTGTCTGTGTGTTTGTGTGTGTGTGTGTGTCTGTGTGTTTGTGGGTGTGTGTCTTTGTGTTGGGGATCTCTGGTTCGTGTGAAGTCACGGCGGGCACTCTGGTGAGCCTGCAGGATGAGAGGGGATGACAACAAAGACATGAATCGTTTGTTCCCATGGAAACCAAAGGAGAGCGGGCATCCTGTTGTCTTGTTAGGTTATGCACATAATTATACAGATGGGTTTGAGGAACTATGCAGGTTAACACCTATGTATCACAATATTTGGTTATGGGCTGCCAAAACAAGTGAATATCAAATCACAGGATGAATTTTGGTTACAAAGGGGGCTAAAGACCAGGTGGATCCTATTTCAGTCACTACATCATCAATGTAATATCAGACCGAACCAAACGATTCTGAAATGGAGATTGATGTGATTATAAAGGCGATATTTGACATTAATCCGTAGCAAGCAGACTTACTATATTAAAATATTGCACTCTCCCCCTGTCTCTCTCCCCTATCTAGGTGCTAATAAAGACACTGAAGTGAAATGCCCTACAGTATGTTCCTGGAGAGGTGCTACTTCTCACAGACAGACGATGTGTGAAGAGACAAAGAGGTGCCACTGAATATGCACTTGATCCGAATCTCTGCGTATTATGGACGCACACGTACTCAAACTTACAAACACACACACATACACACACACACACACACACACACACACAACACACACACACAACACACACACACACACACACACACACACACACACACACAACACACACACACACACAGTACAACATACTATCAACATTTCATCTTACTGAATGCCTGTTCAACTGTCGTCTTACCTTCAGCTCTCTCCCTCTCTCCTCCCTTTGAAAATTAATACAAGCACACTAATTTATCGCTTTCTCTGATAAGCCTTGAACTCTCTAGGAAATTGACCCGACTCTTAAGATGCACTCTGTCTAGCACACTAGTGGCTCTTTGACAGCACATTTAATCACTGAACGTAGCAGACAAGTGGTCGCCATAGACCGCCCTCTGTAGGGACAAAGCCTGTCAGACCGAAAATTTCAGACTACTGCTCTCTTCCTAAATTCTCTGACACCAAAACTTGAGGGCTCTGCAGTGTGACACAGGTTTTTCTTTCATAGCTCAGAGGTTTCACACAGATGCATGCGGCTTTCAGCCCCACAAAGGGAATAGAAACAAGAGAGAGAGAGCTTCTGAAAGAGGAAGTCAGCACTTCTATAAAGATTGCATTACGTATAAAACCATGAGATTCTGTCCTCCTCTATCACGGTGCTCATGATCTTCTGCAACACGGCACAGAGTCAACTTCTCTGAGGGTTTCTGAGTATAAAATACAGCATTGAAACGTGTCAAGGGATAACAACAACAACAACGACGACGACAACCAATGATCCATATGCAGCAATGATACGAATGATACGAATGAAGATTAAACAGAGTCAACTTCCCTAAGGGTTTCGGAGTATAAAATACAGGACATGATATTGTAATTATGGTGATGGCTGCACAACAAGGATGTGGTTGCTGTAGTCAAATGGGCGAACGCAAAGCAGGTGAAACATTCACTGGAAGGGAGGAATTACTAACATGGTGGATTGATGGGTGGATGGGTGGAGGGGCTGAAGAAGGGAACAAAACAAGAAGTTGTCTCCTCATAAATAACCTCAACCAAGAGCAGGCTGTGCTTGTAGGCAGTGCACATTTCCATTTTCTGTCATATGTTTGAACCAGCGGAGGGGGTTTAAACACATACACACACGCACACACGCACGCACACACGCACACACACACGCACACACGCACACACACACACACACACACACACACACACAAACTCTAACACAATGTCATGTTTTGTCCGCCCATTCAAACAAGATCAGTTTGTGTCATGCCTCATTTCCTGGCAATGCTGCATCATTCTGACTGTAAAAATCTTAATTCGTATCATTGCTGCACATGGATCATTGGTAGTCGTCGTCGTTGTTGTTGTTGTTATCCCTTGACACGGTCCGACGCTCCATTTCCTGGAGCTTTGCGAGCCCCCTCACAAAGAACCACTGAGTGTGCACCTGTTCAATCATGTGGAAGCGCTTCCACGCCACAGGTCTATTTTTACACTGATTCCGATTCCACGTCACATGCAGCGCGTGAACGGAAGAACACACTGCTCCTCTCGTCTCCCGCCTTTCTCAGCGATTTATGAGACGTGGGGGACGAGCGCACAGCTCCCGGATACGATTTACTAACAAAAGCCGGTACATGTGTCTCTCTGTTTTCTTGGCATCATAAAGCAGCCGTTGCCACCAAGCAGTAGGCAATTAGAAGACGCTACGCCTCATTAGGACGGGCGGGTGGGTGGTGGTGTAATCAGCGGGGGGGGGGGGATGGCGCGTTAACGCGCAGTAATCCCTGATGCTCTCTAGGAGGCCTCCGGCTGATCTAACGGGGAACCGCAGGGGTTCCTGCTGCCTCCTCATGGCGTCTGTCTGTCTGTCCGCGAGCCTGTCTGTCCACTAGCCTATCCGTCCATCCGTCAGAGGATGATGTCAGGTGACCAGCGATGTCCATGTTCACATCGGGACAGGGGAGTAGAGCTTTGGCTTCCCTCAGACAGAGGAGTGATAACTGAAGTCGTCGCTTGGAAGGTGGAGGCCTGACAAAGACGATGGTGGACATGAGATGTTGGATGCTCTGGCCGCCTCGGTGCATGAGACACAACCCGCTGCGTGCAGCTCAAGGCGAGACACTCCAGGTGCTGCCGGGGACATGTGTGGCCCTGTGTGTTCAGAACAAGAGGCGGCCCCATGGGGCCGAGGGGGAGTCTGGTGGAGAGGCGACCCAGTTTGAGCAGGCCTCTCTTCGCATCCCCAGCCCCCCTGCCGACGCTGTCAGGACCGGCTGCACCGCCGGAGCTGCAGTATCCCGGGACCACCCCCCCACCCCCCCCCCCCCTCCCCCCAATCCCACCACCCCCACCCCCTGGAGCTTCTCGTACCCCGTATCTCCCCCAGGGCGCCCTTCACAATCAACAACCGTGCCACATCATCTCCATCTGAACCCAGCGTTGATCTCCTCTCCCCCTGGGGCTCCGTCACCCTCTCTGTCCTCACTTCTCAGCCCGCCGCCCCACCCTGTGTGTTCTCTCTACCCTCACTCGGCTGGTTCCCCCACTAGACGATAACACCGATGTTGGGGTGCTTTATCTAATTCACCATCTCTTATTATTGATCTGTGTGTCCGCGGAGAGATGAGCTGACCAGGCTCCCTGGTCCCTGGTCGGGGACTCTGCGCCGCACGATGGCATGCAAAGCCAACGGGACACCGCTGATTTATGAATTGTCATAAATCAGTATCACCATGGACAATCAAACATTCCGTATATCTATCACTGTGTACCTTATTAGGGCGACTGCTTCACTTATGAACACATCAGACACAAAATCCACACAATGAACAAAGAGTATCTGGTAACCCTGACAACTAGGAAATTGTACTTAGCATGATGCGTAACTGATGATGATGCTGATGGTGATGACGATCATGATGATGGGAGATTCCTGGTAGTACAGCTTTACTCTAGTTAACTCTATCGTTAGTTGACTACAAATAATAAACTACATGCAATGTATGCTGCTTGGTCTGAGACCCAGCAGAAAAAAAGACAGAACGAAAGAAAGAAAGAAAGAAAGAAAGAAAGAAAGAAAGAAAGAAAGAAAGAAAGAAAGAAAGAAAGAAAGAAAAAAGGAAAGAATCGCCGTTTAAAATGCTAAGTGTGCTTACACGAAAAACCTAATCCTTCACAATCCAGTAGAAACATCTGCTGGCAGCCAATAGCAAGCGCAGCTGTTTGACAAACATATGATGTAACATGTTTGCTGTATGCATTTAAATGCACAACAGTGCATACATAAATGATCTTCATAGATCTGATATTACACTGGTTTGGAGATTATGAATGTGGTTAGGTCCAGGATGTTTACTATGAGTCAGGGCCATAACGGACTATAGGAAACGAGAGAAGAAACAGACTGAGGCCATAGGATGCACAAGGGGATTTCGCGACCTCTTGGTCCACTCCTAAATATAATCGTTTCTGTCCCTGTGATTTCGAGCAAATCCATTGACACTTGACACAATAACAAAGATAGCGTCATGATATCTGACGGTGCTCATTCAATCAGGGCTGCTGCTTAGCGATTCTTTATCTTGCGTTTCCTCATGAGATGCTTTAACATAGACAACGTGTCTACCGCAAAAAAAAGGACATGGATGTTTTTTAAATGAATTTAGGTATAGCTATGATACCCTACAGTAGCTGAAATTCTCTATGTGCAATGAAATACATCACAGTGAACACATATTACCTTCAAACGATGGAATACATCAACATCCACACATAAATACTTACGATCAGAAACCGGAGAATGTCCCATCCCAACAAGCGACATAAACATGATTTGTTTTCATAATGATGCGCATCTCCGGCTGCATTTTCGACGATGTCTGCAGTGGTAGAAGACTCGCCCTAGCACGCTGCCAGTGACACATTCAGACGTAATAACTCAGTTGTAAGCACCGCCCCTTTTCTCCAGTAAGACGTGCGCGCCAGTATCTCGTTCCCATGCATTCTCCTCTTGCGACCGTTACTGGCGAGAGAGAGGGCGGGACTTTCAGTTACACGGGTGAAGCTGCGAGGGGCACTTATTTTTACATTGTAAAAAATAAAAAATATAACATTTTTAGACAGAGAGAGAGAGAGAGAGAGAGAGAGAGAGAGAGAGAGAGAGAGAGAGAGAGAGAGAGAGAGAGAGAGAGACTTCTGACGAAGCAATAACTGTTTCTGTACATGTTTAGGAAATTGCTTTGTCATTTTCTTCCGAAAATGATACATTTGTATTCTCCTTGTGGTTGTTGATCTTCTTGTTGTTCTTGTTGTTATTATTGCTATAGTGTTTTTATTATCATCGCTCTGGGGGCTGTAAAGTGGCGTACACAGTTTATCGGAAAGAAGTGACCGGAATTTGCGTTATGGTAGACCGGGATAACGCTACAAGTCAGTATCCTCTCTCAGCCCACGCGCTATCATGGGCTGACCCATCGATGCAACATCCTAATTGGACAGGCTTTGTGAGTCATGTGTCGATATATATTTGCATCAGTAGCCTCACATAAAAACTTGCGTCGCACGTTTTTTTTTCCTTTCAATTAATAAATCCAGTATTTAGATTTAGCTTGAATATGGATTCAGGAGATCGCAGGTGGAGCTATAAGTGCAGCCCACATGTGCTACCAAATTTGTTCAATTTCGGCTGAATAAATTAAAAAAACACAATTTGAATTAGAATTAGAATAAGCGATCTATGATGCTAACAGTCTTTTATCAGTCATTGGATCTCGCATTCTAGTCTTTTATGATTTTATTGGTTTTATTGGTTTTTATGGTTATTTGATTACCATAGTGGGGTGATGTTCCATTCACCCCAAACTACAACTGAAACAAACGTCCCCTCGACCGAATCCCGAAACTCCAACTGGTGTCGATGAAACTCGGGCTGAAACACCCACTCCCACACACCTATTATTTTCCTCTAGATAGCGCCCAATAAGAACAGGTGAGCGGCCCCGCCCAGCCGCTATCGGAATTCATGCAGGTGCACTATGCGAAAGGTAACCTAGTCCCCCAGTAGGTGTGTAGCTGCTGCTCCACAACGCATTTGGAAGACCAGTTATCCGGCAGTAGACCTGTTTTTGGATAACTTGAATGAGGAAGTATGAGAACAATCTGGGAACTCTAATCAATCAACTCAGGGAAGCATCCACTGAAGGACTTGTGCATATCCTTTTCGCCTTTGAACATGTTTTGGTCAGGCGTGAAACACAGGAGGGGTGTGGAGATGATCGCATTTGTAATCGGTGTTTGCACCGTTTTAAGTCTTCCGTTCGGATCTAATGGAGAAACAATACCACAAAAACCAACGGGAGATGTCAGTATCATGCCTCCGATCAAACCTGCCGATGGACCTCAAGCCTTTCCCGACGCGGAGAAAGCCAATATGCCCGTCTTTACAATGGACTACCCCAGGATACAGCTCCCCTTTGAGATCACTCTCTGGGTTCTCCTCGCATCATTCGCTAAAATCGGTAGGTGATCGTAGGCTACAATGAACAAAGCAATTTAAAATAATAAATGTTCAGGAATGATCCCAGGCCAACTGTTTACAGTGTGTTATCTACCAACTTATTCTTGTCGAATTTTATATTCATATCAAACTGCAGTGATATATAGGACCCAGAGTGACCTCTGTTTTTTTTATTTTATTATTATTTTCACTGGGAAGTCTTCAACGTCTCTCTCCTTCTTTCTTTCAACCAGTTTTTCTTCTCCTATGTTTGCTCAAGGCTTCCATGTGTACCACAAGATCACCGTGTGGGTGCCAGAGTCGTGCCTGCTAATCGCCATCGGCCTGATGGTGGGAGGCATCATGCACTCGGTGCACGAGGAGCCCCCCGCCGTGCTGAGCTCCAACGTCTTCTTCCTCTACATGCTGCCCCCCATCGTGCTGGACTCTGGCTACTTCATACCCACCCGGGCCTTCTTCGAGAACATCGGCACGGTACGAAGCCTAGAATCATCTATCATCCCAAAACTATTTTTGTTTTGTTTTCATTATTTTCCTGACTTGCCACATCCTTTTCAAACCTATCTCCGGCATTATTCACCAGCATTTCATACTGAAATCCATATCCAGCACAGTACAGCACACCCTTAGCAACCTCACCAATCCCCCCCGTGGGTGTGCTCTCTCTGCAGGTGCTGTGGTTCGCGGTGGTGGGCACGCTGTGGAACAGCATCGGCATCGGCATGTCCCTGTTCGCCGTCTGCCAGGTTGAGGCGTTTGGCGTGCAGGACATCAACCTGCAGGAGAACCTGCTGTTCGCCTCCATCATCTCGGCCGTGGACCCCGTGGCCGTGCTGAGCGTCTTCGAGGACGTGTCGGTCAACGAGCAGCTGTACATCGTGGTGTTTGGGGAGTGCCTGTTCAACGATGCCGTCACAGTGGTGAGTGGCTACCAGTGGGGAGGAGAGAGTATAGGGAGGGGTAAGGATGGGCTATTTCATTGGGAAGGAGTGTTGTTGTATTCTGTTTGTGGCCCTTTTTATTTTATTTTTTGTGGCCTTCTCTCTGTGTGATTGTAGAGGAAAACTTCCTTTACTGTGGCTCTCGCCCCAAACAAACCTGAGGCCAACGGAGAGGAATGCTTGTTGCTACATGTTTCCCCTGTCTGTCGATCACCTGCATACCATACAACATGCTGCTTATCATTGAGTCACAACAAACACTCTGTATAAGACTGTTTGTTATGAACGCTGGACATCCACAGGTGCATGGTAGAGGTAAACTCTTCATGTCACTCTTCATGTCAAAATGAACATCATCTATTTGCATGCTACGTAAAGTTTAAACTGTATAGGTGGCTACGAAATGTCCACCTGTGTGAGAAGGAAAGAAAGTGGACTATAATGAAGACATGAACACTGTTTTTTTTTACTCTCCGAACCAGGCAGATCGGGTTTCAACAGACATGTACCAGACACTCATTGTCTTCTTCTGTTGGTTGTTATTTTCCTGTGTGAAGTGTAGGCTGTATTATGGAATTCTTAAATATCAATATTAGTTAGATTGGTAAATATAAACACACTAGCTGGAACATGGACATAATATGAGTTAGTAGGGGGTTGTGGGGAATGTATGAGGATAAGGCAACACTAACAAAACTTTTTGGAGTGTGTATCCAGTTTGTTCGGAAGTCACCCAACCAGTTTCTGACAGAAGGGCGGAGGGAATACAATCATGTTAGCACTTATTCAAAACACACCACAGTTAGTGGTTCAACCCCCTTGTGCATTTTCTAATGAATACACTGACCAACCAAATTGCACATACACCCACACCCACCCACACACACACACACACACACACACACACACAAACAATGTTATGTTTTGTATTTATTCTTTAGATTCACTCCCTAAAATCTATCCTCAAATTATATGAGAAAAGATGGGGGTGGGGATTGCTCATGGAGTTTTCCTCTGTGATTCTTCTACCTTTGTATGTCCTGGTTACTACTGTGAACAGGAGTAGTCGAACCCCTTTGTTTAGTACACAATAGCTGACCCAGGGCTGAGACCAAAGACAAACACTTTACCCAGGAGAGTGTAAACGTTGAGGCCTCTCCCATAAACCTCTATGCTACTACATTTTCTAGGTTGAGATTCATCATGTTGTTTTAAGACAGAACTTGTACAGGGTAATTTGTAACAGGACTTTGTAATATTCACACTAATACAGTCCAGTTGGACCAGGGATTGTGGTGCACCTTGGTTCCTCTGGCATACAGTGTTTCATGTGGACGGGGCTATGGAAGTCTCTCAAGATTGGCTGATCAGTCCTATCATGTAGGCTGGGATACCGAATCCTTCATGCACAAATCCTTTAAATAGTTATTATGGGAAACCCCAAAAACTTGTAACACTGATACTTATAGTATAGCCATAAATTGGAGCAATGCTGCTTTAAATTATAATCAGTGAAATAACTACGTCAAACAGAAGCATAAGAAAAGGTGATGCTTGTTCTGGCTCCTAATGGCTTCAGATTGAGTCATTCAAAGCCTCGCAGTAGAGGTGTTGAATCAGATTATCACAATGCAAACAGTGCAGTTTCGAATATCCTTTTTAATCAATCCTTTCAGGAACAGATACTAAATCAGTTTCTTTTGACCCCCAACACCATATGTAGAAGATTGGCTGTGTAGGTTGTTTATCCAGAAACAGAGACCGTGGCACACACGTGCAATGGGCTATGTCAACATGGGTGTGATTCGAACAAACCAACATCTCCACCTTCAGCCAAGTCTGTTCTTGTAAATAACAAAACCACTTATTTTAGGGTGGCATTTACCTAAATTGTATTGTATTGGTGTGCTCTGGGCGGTTACTGGTTTCTGAATGCTCTCCTTCTTCGTATGTGCGTTGTGTATGTATTTTTGAATGTATTTTCTTTATATGTGCTTTGTGTCCCTGTTTTGCTTTTTCTGTATCGAGGCATTAGCCTCGATACAGAAAAAGCACAACAAGGTAAGAAGCACTTTGTAACCTCTGTTGAAAAATAGTGCTAAATAAATAAAGCTGGACTTGCGTAACTTCTTACTTCTGTACACAATACCACTAGCTAGAGATTAAAAAGAGCACTTCCGTGTTGTTCTTTGTGTGTTTGCGTTAGGTGCTGTACAACATGTTAAACTACGTGGCGGACATGCCGGTGGTGGAGCCGGTGGATGTGTTCCTGGGGGTGGCCCGCTTCTTCGTGGTGGGGCTCGGAGGCATGGGCTTCGGCCTGCTGTTCGGCCTTGTGGCGTCCTTCACCACGCGCTTCACCGGCAACGTTCGGGCCATCGAGCCCCTCTTCATCTTCATGTACAGCTACCTGGCCTACCTGGTGGCCGAGCTCTTTGCCATCTCCTCCATCATGGCGTGAGTACCGGGCCTCTGCCACGTGCTGCCCCGCCCAAAACCTATCTATGACTCCTCTGACCCCGAAGCCTTAACCCATTCAGACCGGATCACGCATCTGTGCGTGTTTACCTTTAAGACCAGATTGCGCATCAATGCGTGTTTACCATTAACCCATTTGTACCGGCTGCGCGGAGCAACATTGTATCTACTAGATACAATGTTGCGCCGCACAGCGGCCGGTACAAATGGGTTAAAGGAAGGTGGAGGAAGAGGACCTGTGCTCGTACGCTTTCCCTTTAGCGTCTGTGTTTATATTGTATATTGTATGTTGTATTTTGTATATTTTATTTCTTAGAATCTTAGAAATAAAATATACAAAATACACTGGGCTAACGTTACAATTATAGTTCATAATCTTAGATAACCCTTCTAAGAAGACTTGGATGTTTTTATACAATATCCATATACAGTTGTGTTTGGTATAACTGTGTTTTAGTTATTTTTATAAGGGACACAACACCAGAAACAATTCCTTTTGTATGTGCATACTGCACTTGCGTATGCTAATAAAGCTAATAAAAATAGTAGCATAATGGAAATAAATCTCTCTGTGTTTCCGGTCGTGATGAGTCAGTCAGTCCGTGAGACAGACGATTTGACCGCCACATGCACTGACTGTGTTGTTGTGGTATCCCGTCCGGCAGCATTGTGACGTGTGCCATCACCATGAAGTATTACGTGGAGGAGAACGTGTCTCAGCGCTCCTGCACCACCATCCGCCACGTCATCAAGATGCTAGGCGCCATCTCGGAGACGCTCATCTTCTTCTTCCTGGGGGTGGTCACAATAACGACGGAGCACGAGTGGAACTGGGGCTACATCCTGTTCACACTGCTGTTCGCCTTTCTGTGGCGAGGGCTGGGTAAGAGACACGACCACATGTCAACCACAACCGGATCTCGAACCACTCTTTCCTATTTCCTGTCTGTGTAGCTGAGAAAAAGGAATGTTGCTGCACCTTTTAAACTTTTTTTGGGACATTGCAGTTTCCTTGCTTGTAGAATTTATTTTTCTTTTAAAAATATGTTGTATTTTGCACATATTGCAATACATTTACTCAACCTTGTAAAGGTTACCACTTGTTAAAACAGAAGAAGCACTTTTTGTTTTTTGTTTTTTCTATTTTGTTTTGTTGTGTCATTGCAGTAATGTAAGATTGTACTTTATACTATATGAGTGTGACGGACTGTATTTTATGTTGTTGAAATTATTTCTGAAAAAATCCCTCCTCCTAGGTGTGTTGGTGCTGACCCAGATCATCAACCCCTTCCGCACCATCCCCTTTAACATGAAGGACCAGTTTGGTCTGTCGTACGGGGGCCTGAGAGGAGCCATCTCTTTCGCCCTGGCGTACACCCTGCCCGACAACATTGGACGTCGGCAGCTTTTCATCACGGCCACAATCTGCATCATCATCTTTACTGTGTTTATACAGGTAAAGAAGGTTATCGGTAATAACATATAGTAATAAATTAAAACGGATCGTAAAAAGTATTTCTGACAATTCCTCCTTTGTCGCAACTGGGTCTTTGTCGCTATTCCGGAAAATATCAGTTTGTTGTTTTAGGAGTTAGCATTGCGTTATGCTGTGATATGTGTTTGAGTGGTTGCGCTTTGTTTTTTACGTGCCCCATCTCTCCGTCTGTCATAGGGAATCAGTATCAGACCTCTGATTGAGCTCATCAACGTCCGCAGAACCAACCGCAACCTTGACACCATCAATTCGGAGATTCATTGCAGGGTACGACGGTGGCTTCATATTGACAGGCATGTAGACGTTTTCACAGCACATGTCAGCATGCATTATTAAATGGTCTTTGCTTTCTCCTCTCAGGTAATGGAGCACACGATTTCTGGAATCGAGGACCTCTGTGGACAGTGGAGTCACTACTACTGGAAGGACAAGTAAGAACCTGCCCCCCCCCTACTAGAAAAGGCTAAATAAGGGAAAACTGGTGCTGCCTGACGTCTATTTCTGTCACGAAACTGCCTGTTAAATCACAAATTCAAGAAGAATCAGGGTGCCATGACAATGTCACTGTTTGCGTCTGTGTATGGGGGGGAATGGTGACTGTGTTGTCTGGAGTCTGGTCTCAGCTTTCACCTTCCTCAAACGAAAGGCCGGGCTAAGTCTTTCTAAAGCCCTTGAAGCTGGTCTCCTCTGCCTGCTGCTTCCTGCAGGCTCTGTCCTCTACTGGGGCCGCTGAGGCAGACCAACAGTAACATTTGATCTCATGTCTGTTTCGGGAGATAACTGTTGACATAAAATACTTTTGGACAAAAAAAATAAAAAAAACGTTTATTTTTCACACTGCCTATCCCAGGCTCCAGGCTTTTTTTATGCATTATAACATTTTGACATTTTCTCTTTTTTGTGTTTTTTTTTTTAATAACGGCCTCTGTTTTTCCATAAACAGTGTTTGCTTAACACTCCCGTTTCACCTCTGCTCTCCAGGTTCCTGAAGTTCAACAACCTCATCCTCCGTAAGATCCTGATCAAGGACAAGCGGGCCGAGTCCAGCATCGTGGCATTGTACAAGAAGCTGGAGCTGCAGAACGCCATGGAGATCCTGGACACTGTGACCGGGGACCTCAGCGCAGCGCCCTCCCTCGTCTCTGTATAGTACGACACCTCCCAAACTACACGCACCTGCCGCACGTCGGGGTTCAGAGCTCAAGAGGGTCAGGATATTAACTGTTTTTCACTCTCTGTGGCTTGTGTCTTTCAGCGAGGAGAAGAAGGGCCCGGCCAGTAATCCGAAGAAGAAGTTCGGGAGGGCTGACCTGAGGAGCATGCATGACCTGCTGTCCAAGAACATGTACAAGATCAGACAGCGGGTAAGACGGAGTTACAGTCGTGGGGACAACCAGAGGAACCCTCCATTTCTGTTCGTAATGCATGTTTGTGTTAATGTAGGTATGTATGTATGTTATGGTCCGGCAAAGGTACCATTGAAGTGATGATACTTCCTCAGGGGTAGGGAACTAGAAACCGCGCACTACAGTTTCTGTTTTAAATTGGAATTGGCTGGGATGGTGACTCCATCTGTGTGGGGTTTTGCATAGTCACAAGCTGTGGCCTGTTGAGTCGGTTTCTACAGGTGGCAGAACATCAACTCGACCAAAACTGGTGCTGAAAGCTTTGCTGTAGACAAAGGATGTATTGATTGTGAAGTTAAATTTGTATATTTTCTCATCTCGGTTTTGAGACGGTCTGGGTAAAACCAGAAACCTTGACGCAGCCTCCTATTGCAGAGAATGTTGCAGTTGTAATGACTCCTCCCCCCTGCATTTCACAACCGTCGTTGGTTTCAACACACAAGTTATCAGGCACCTTGGTCAACAAACTGCTCTGTCGGTTTGGGGCCCTGAGCTGTCGCTCAAATGGCCTGACCTCAGTCTGTTGCAGTAGGGGGGTTGAGAGGTTTCTATATTTCCTACTTTACTGTGATGTTTCCTTTGTATCAATGATGGTTTAAAGTTTAACAACACAACAAAATCCCGCAAGTCAAAACACGGCAGCATTTCTGTCTTTACACATAAACTACTCTCTCAAAGCACATCCTTTTTAAAATGTCATCCCGACCAACAACAAAATCTCTTCAGTTTTGAAAGAACAATGAATACTTTCTTAAATCAGGGGATTTGTTCGTTTGATTTACAGCTATCTCCTAATTGCCTGATGGGACTTCTTCTGTGTTGACACAGACTTAAGTAAAGAGAGGAGAGGATGCCTATTGGAACAGGCAGTATCAGTCTAGCCTAGTATCCGGACTTGCTGGCTCTAAACAAAAGCATTATGTTCACTCAACCCTTGCAAACAGGTGTGGTCAGTCTCTGTTGGGCACGGTAGGCTTTGTTCCTAAATTGCCACAAGAAATGGTTGTCAAAATAGTCTGGGTCGACCTACAGTACTTTTTATGCTATACCGTCAAGTACCTGAGACATCCTTGATTGTCCTCTAAATCCCTTAAGTGCGCTAGAGGGTGCTCTAGTACCTAGAGTGCTTTGGAGGGTCTAGGAATGTTGTTTAGGACGTTTCAGAGCTCGTATGTATTTCCTTACGGCCCTCTAGCCATTTCACTAGAATCTCCGCCGTAGTCCTTCTCTTGTGCCTGAAGTTTCCCATGTGTCTCCACCCTGATTGGGACCAGACGGTGGCGTACACTAACAAGCACACGCTGCCCAACGAGAGCCAGAGCAAGGAGATCCTGATCCGACGCCACGCCAGCATCAGACGCAGCATCCGCCCCGGGAGCTTCCAGAACGAGGTAGGCGAAGACACAGCCGACAAAGACCAAAATTACTGGGTTTGATCTGCAACTGTCCACATCTGACCTGTAGGCGTCCTTGAGCAAGATACCGGAACACTTCCCTGCTCTTCAGTGACATGTATCTGAATTCATGTATTTGTAAATCACTTGGATTCAATGGGACTTATGCGATAATATCATATCAATAATAGGTCTTAATATTGACTACCTGATATTAACGATATTCCTTTGTTTCATCTCATGATTTCTAATATTTTTCTTTCTTTTTACCAGCCGGTTCCAAAATCTCAGAAGTATTTCTCTCTGCCTGCCGGGCAGAATCTGGACTCACACTTCCCTTTCAAGAGACGAAGCCGTGCAGGTAATATGACCAATCGGGGCTCAGACCTGTTCCTTTTGAGCTGTCCCCTGATTTCACAATAATATACTATTAAAAACAAATCATCTTCACAAGATTATCATAAGATGTAGCTGTACAGAAAAAATCCAAGTGAACAAAAACACTAAATACACATAAAAAAAAAAAAAAGAACTAAGTGTATTCTGCAAAGCATGTAGTGTGAAGCAGAAACAGGAAAGGAGGAAGGAAGGTAGAACGATTTTGCGAGTTTAATCCCCTTGTACCCTCACTCCTACCAGGCGACGAGGAGACCATGTCGGAGACGGCCTACCCCTCCAGACGAATCCGCTTCAACAGGCCCTCCCGCTCCTCCTCCAGAGCCATGGTGCCGCTCCAGCGGATGGGCACGCTGACGGAGGCCTCCTCGGTGGACGTGGTGAGCGAGGACCCCGGGCGACCCCGCGCTCCTCCCCTTCCTGCTCCGCGCCGAAACTCAGACAACGTGCCAGACGAAGACACTGAAAACGAAGAAGACGACACGGCGGAGCACAATAACCCGCCCACGTCGCCGTCTTGGGCCGCCGAGCCGACGGCGCGGCCGGAGAACCGCACGGTGCGGAACCCCCTGCTCAGGAAGCCTCAGTGGAACCCCAAGAGGCAGTGAGGGGCCTGTGGTGGGCCTCCTTGGCAGCAGGACTCCTGGGGAACATGGCTCTCTTTAAGGGGCCCCGGCGGCCGCATGACTGGCTGCTGTGTGGTCAGACGAGCCAGTCGGCTTTAGTTACAAGCTCATTTCCAAAGAGACTTGATCCTTTGTGCTACACTGCCATTGGCTCATCCGCACGCGTTCTTCGTTGCCAATGGGCGGCTGTTAATGCGATGAGCCGGGAGGTGTTCAGACTGAGTGCGTTCAGGGCCTGGAGGCACTGAGAGGTGTGCACTCTCCCGTGGGAGGGTTTTATTTACTCTTGACATGTGAATTACACAAGAGACTTTTTTTTCTAGTCTTCAAATACTGGGGTTCTTCACACTTGATCTCATGACCCACTTGTTGTGTAAAGTTGTCATTTAAATTAATTTAACAGTTTTATAGTTAATTATCTACCTATTGTATGTAGTGTATATAGTTGTTTTTAATTGTTTGTTATGGCCATGATTTCAGGTGTACTAGTTTCTGATAATAGCGGTATTTTAACGCTGTATTAATAAAAAATGAAAATCCTTTTCAACTCTGTTCTGACTGAATTATAGACGGCCATAAGTCACTGCATTTTTTTCCCGCATTTTGTTAAGTAAACATCATCCTTTAATTGGGAATAGTCAGGAGCACACTCTCTTGGTTAACCAATGATGTCGAGCCACCAGGCACCCCTTACTGCCGTGTGTACTGACATCATTGGTTTACCTTCAGCAAAAGAATGCAGCAGTCTCCTCCTTGCACCCTGGCAATTAATGTATTATTCCCCAATAGGCAAGCAGAGAGCTGTTCCCTTTGCAAGGTACGTTCAATCATTCCTGATTATGCTGTCACTCATGCCTGTGGACTTGCAGCAGAGACAAGGTACCCTTGAATCAGGGACTTATGTTTTAAGGTAAGTTTTACGTTTTCTGCATTGTCAAATTATTGAATGATTGATTCTGGCAAACATCTGGGCAGTATACATTTTAAGGATAAATAAAAACATGTCTAAAAGAAGCAAATTCTTTTCAGACCTTTAAGACCTATCTGTTTATTGTATGTTTTTATCTATTTGGCGACAAAATTACATATTTTATTCAAATAAAACACAGTATTTTACTCGTGTTTTACTCGTGGAATGATAGTGGATGTTTGACTCCCAGTCAATGGATTGGATTCGATCCCCAGCATCCACATCTTGGCGGCAGACATCATTGAGCCTACAACCTGCTTTACGTGGCCTGGCATGATATTACGTGTTGCGTTGATTTGATTCTAAGTAAACAGTAATGTCAGCCTAAGCAACCAATCACGTTCAGCATTCATGTGTGAAACACAACGCTTAAAAATATACAGGCCTGTATATTATAAGGCTGTCAATACTTTTGTTGGGTTCTGTCGATTATATTGCTGAAGGCAAAATGTAAGACAGCTTTAGTGAGTTGGAGAATGTGCCGAAGAAACCCACAAAATTCAACATGGTTAGAAGGGTTTGGCGGTCCACTCAAGCAGAGGCGGTGTCTTATTATGCGGAGCCAGTCCCCCTCAAACGCCGGCTCAAGCCCCTTCAGATCCTATTGGTTAAGGGATCTTAAGGCCATTCGAATTGAAGCTGACAGAGCAGTCATAGCGTTGATGGAAGAAACCAAAACACCAAAAAACATTATTTAACTTTTCTACCGCAAGTATTTACTCCATCCAAAGATATCTACAACAAAGATTCTCTAGAGTAAAACGTGCCCTTCCATGAGTTAATCCACTCAATGATCCTTTCTCTAGGAGGCTAGTGTGTAAACTTAAAAAGTGCAGTTTTAACTGAATAGTATGAAGGTGCTTTGGGGTACAGCTCTATTGTGGTTTTGTTGTTTCTTTGAGAGCATGTTAGTGCCCTCAAACGGTTTGACTGGGAACTTCTGGATTCGATCTTCATATCCTTAGTCTATGCAGTTGTTATTCTGTCTACATATAATAAATACTGTGCTCAGAGCCATGTTGTGAACCTTTTTCTACGATGTCATATAGAATATATGACAATATGTTAGAGAAATAACTTGATTATTTGTGTTTGTCTTTGGTAGTTCACAACTGATTCTGGTGGTTGAAATGGATTATTACTTTGTCGTGAAAGGTGATGGATTAGTCATTATTTTTGCTTGCTGGCTGTTGAGCTCCCCGATAGGCCTACCCATGACCCGGTTTCTGCGTGAACAGTGCATACTAAAGGTTTGTCAGCTTTTTATTTAAAATCCAATGTTTGCATATGTGTATTTATCCAAGAGCAATGTAGATGTTTTCTTTTGTGCCTTGTTGCCAAATGTATTATGTTTTATGGACACTTTTGAACAGTCATCCTTGTACCCCTCATGTAACAACTCGTGCTACATATGTTTGTCCACAAGATGGCGCTCTAGTTATGCTATTGTATTAAGGGCTCTCCAAGTACCTAATCATAAAAGCATTAACTGTTTTAATAGACTGCATATGGGAATACATTTTATTTTTGACTTGTTTGTATTCATTTATGCCCATCGATTTCTAATACTTCTGGTATTACTATTGGTTTTGGTGTCTCATAACTCCTGTGGTTCTTGTGGTCATGTTATATTGTACTTGATTTGGGTTGTCCCACAAATCCATCAGGGAATGTGTGCACTTGTAATGTAATGTTAATAGACTATGCTATGCTGCTATCAACACAAATACCTTGGGACAAGAGACTCAAAAAATAGAAAAAGATTTTATTCACTGTGGTCTATTAAAATAAACTGGATTTACATTATTTCTTTAAGGTGAGCCTTAAATACATCTTCACAGCTCTTTTGTCTCTATAAATCAGTTGTCATTGTATAGTAACTCAGGAGTGAAATTACCAAACGAGCAACAAAAACCCTTTAAAGTGTCCACTTAAGCCTCACCCAAGATAAATAATCCTCTATTTCAGCATTGTCTTTTAACAAATGTAAATAAATTCAACATGAAATAGGGTACAGTAAATGTTTGTAGGCTATATAACAAACCAGACTAAAATCTCACCATGAAAACACCTTCAGTAGTATATTGAACAAAGTAAGTGTGTGTTTTTTGAGGTAGTTTGGAGTTGTATGACCAACCTGCAACTCAAAAACTACCATATTCTAACCTTCAGAACAGTCTCTCAAAAAGAGTTTCTCATTGGAAAGTTTGGAAAGGGTCCCTCTCCTCTTCCTCTTTTAGGATATTAAGTACAGTATATCATGCTTTCTGGGGTTTGTACTGCTGGGATTTGTAGTTTAAGTAGTCTTCTGACTTACCTATGCATAAAACATACCACTTAATTCTCAATCAGCCCAGTGTCGATTAGACTGACCGAGTTTGCAAAAACCCATGAAAGCAGATGAGATTGGCTAACTTTCTCAGTGAAATGAGGGTATTTTTATTTACTTTTTGATTTACTGTTTATATTGAGAAAATAGTAATGGTGGCCTTTACCCTCACGTCACTACGGAATCTCATACGCTTCCATTGATTTTTGCTGACTCGGTCAAATGCTCCAGCGCTGGGCTAATTAGAGATAAAAACATTCAATGGTAAATGCTCGCATTTTATGGGTATGTCGACAATAACTTTATTTTATAAAAAGTCAAAGTATTCCTTTAAACAAGTATTTTTGGGATCTGTAGTGGTAGGAATGTGAAGTGGTTTGGATGTATAGTGGTTAACCTATCAAATAAGGCAACAGATGGAGTCGCTGTCCTCTAAGTCAATAATTTTACATGACCATACCTCTTCTAAAAAGAAACGCCGTCCTGAATGTTCAAGTGTTGGCCTAAAATGCTAATTATAACCATCTACCTTTTGGAGGTTAGAATGGCATAGGCACAGTTCGTTGATCTACTGCTCATGTCTGCCACTGGCACCCTATAAAAAAAATAAAAAATGTCTTTGGTGAATGACCGACATGTAGAGTTTCATGCCATTCGTTCTCACACTCACACACATTCTCTCTCTCTCTCTCTCCCTCTCTCTCTCTCTCTCTCTCTCTCTCTCACTCTGTCTCTGTGTATCTCAGAGTTTGGCCGTCTTGGTCTTCCCCCTGCCACTCCACTTGGGGATCCGGAACATGAGCAGAATGGCGGCCGCCAGCGCCAGTAGCACCCCCAGGCTGGGCGGTCCGCAGGGGCTGACCTCCTGGGCCAGTCCGGAGAGGAGGGGGGCCAGGATGCGTCCGACGGCCGTGACCGACTGCCCGGCCCCGATCAGGGTCCCGCTGGCCTGGAGGCCCCCCCTCTGCAGCTCCAGGTCCGTGATGCAGGTGCGCCCAATGGTGGTGGAGATGGCAAAGAAGGTGGAGCTGAGCACCACCTGACCCACGCTGGGCGCGGCGGCGTACAGGAAGATGAGGCCGCACGTGAGCACGGTGGAGTGCAGCAGCAGCGCGGGCATGTCCTTGCCGTAGAGCGCGGTGACGGGCCCCACCAGGCAGCCGGCCAGCGCGCCCAGCGTGCTGCTGTAGCTGATCAGGTAGCCCGTCACCTTGGGCTTGATGGAGAAGCGCTCCTCCATGGCCAGGGTGAAGTTGCTGTAGTACAGCATGATGCCGATGGCCATGAGCAGGCGCACCAGGAACAGGTCCCACATGTCGGACGTGGCCACCAGCCGGATCCTGGAGACCACCGAGGCCAGCTGCCTCCAGAGGGGCTGCAGCAGGGACACGCGCCTCCACCTGGTGAGAGCGGAGGGCAGCTTGCCCGGGGTGGGGGAGGCACCGGGCTCGGGGAGCTCCTCTTTGGGCGCGGCGTGGTGGTTGTTCCCCTGGGAGGAGCCGTTCTGGTAGGCGCCGTTCTTGGTGGCGTTGTGGTCGGGACAGATCTCGCAGATGTGGCTGTTGGAGTTGGCGTCGGTCCTTTTGACGAGCGCCTCACTCCAGGGCAGCATCCACACCAGCCCTGGAGCACACAACTCGTTCATTACACGTCACGGTTCATGTTCAGTGACATATACTTCAGAATATGAATGGCTGGTTCAGCAGATCAAATGTATTTTTTTAATTTTTAATTGATGATTTTCTACTTCTTTTCTTTTATCTAATGCAAAACGGTACCATTTCATTCGCGTGTTGGTCTGCAACATGCACATCTATTTGGCGGAACAGTTGGTCCATTTACATGGTATTTGATTCAGAAAGGGAATTGAGCTGTCAGAGAGCGGTATATATAGACTGCACTGTACACACATGCACACAACCACCACCATTATCATCCTCCTCCTTACCTGCGTTGAGGAGGAAGATGGTGGCGCAGGTGAATGAGGACGTGTAGAAGCCCCCTTCGTGTTCGGCCAGGTAGCCCCCTACCACCGGGCCCAGGATGAAGCCCACACTGGACGCTGCGTTAAAGTGTCCCATCACCAGGGGCCGTTCTGTCTCCGACACCAGGTCCGACAGCAGGGCTCTGCAGATGGACAGCGAGTGCTTGAACAGCCCTGAGTGGACAAAGGGTGCATGGCACATAATTCAGTTAATAACACAACTCCTTGTCTGCACAACTAACGGATTCCCTCTATTAGCCTTGGTTTGGGGTGAGACCAAGGAAATAAAAATTGACATATCTTCAATACTAAATTGTATGGTTTATGCACAACGTTAGTCTAGGTAACTGCATTAAAGGTTGTTACGAAAATCAATAGAGAAGGCATTTGAGTAAAAATGAATGAAATTATTATTATTTATTTTTTTATTATGATACAGGAAAGTATTAAAGGTGACAAAGTAACAATTTAAAACGGGCCTGACTCAGTATAAAGCTGAGGTTATGAAATGGGCTGGTACAGTGAGAGATGTCAGAGTCGTACCTGGCCCCTACTCCCTACTCACCCACGGGTATCCGAGCGATGACGAACAGCGTGATGCTGGAGGAGAGCCCCAGCAACCCATAGCCCAGCGAGCTCAGCAGCAGGCAGGTCAGCAGAGAGTAGCGTCTCCCCACCACGTCGCTCCAGCTACCCTGCCACACACACACACACACACACACACGCACACACACACACACACACACACACACACACACACACACACACACACACACACACACACACACACACACACACACACACACACACACACACACACAAAAATATCATAAACAACCATGTTCCTCTACATATGCTGTAAATAATATTCACAGGATTTATAAAGGTGTTATATGTTAAATGAATATTGAAAGTTCAGGGTTTTTTTTTAACCGCTTGATCTGTGCATATTAAAGCAGGGATGATTAGATTTTAAATGTCAAATATATGTTTCAGTTAGGGAGCCGGAGTTTAGATATTGATAATAAAGAGATGTTTAGCGTATCCTAAATACTTGAATGACATAAGTCAAAACATCATAAAAGTCATAGTAAAAAGGGGAGAGATTAACTTGGTTATTATTATGAATCAATCATTTTTTTAAAAGGTGCTTCGCCTTCTAGGTGTCCTAAATGTAAATGTAGAGTCAACAGCTACAGAACCGGCAATCGGCAGATCTTATCGGGGGACTAATGACAAACAAAAATTATACACTAGTGGTGGGAAGTGTTTGATCTTCGGTTGCCTTTGGCATAGCTAGCAGTATTGCCTAATTTATACAACGATTACATCGCTTTTAACCTGTAATTAAACAATTTGCATGTTCAAACCCCACGGGGCAGACCACCAGGAATGTGGGATCAGGTGTGGCTATAACAACGTATACTAATCAAAATGTCAAATCCTGAAATGGGAGTAAACCCGGTCACTGCTGTTACTCCATATACGAGGTGGGATGGGAAGGGCCCAATGGCTACCAGAAACCATCTAGAACAGGCGATGGAGTGTCTTCCTCGTAACTTTCACAAAAGCTATCCTGTCCTGACGTCTAAATCCCCCCCACACACATGAGCTTTTTGATGGAGATCCTAGTCAAACATCACAACACATTTGGACTGCAATGCCCATGCCCAGCCTTCAAATGGGGAATCGGTTTCCATCGATATAAAAGGAATCAATACAGAGCCATCAGGTTGAGTAGAGACCCAGAGAGGTTTAAGAGGTCGGCACGTGAGTGTAGACGTCAGCGGCTGCAAGTTTCCTCAACGTGTTGGAGCTCCTGGATTTTCCATCCTGACGCTGTGCTCAGAGTTCAAACCATGTAAAATTTGACGGAATGAGGCTGACCTTTCGAAGCGTGTCCTATCAGATTGCAGCTTTGTTTGAAGTTTAAAACCAACAGAATCTTAACACCACGGGCTTACTTAGTTTCTTAACCTAAATACATGCTTCCATTCATATGCATTCAAATGCCATCAAAGGGGGAAATACGGTCAGCATGCTAGCGTCTTTATGTTATACTTGATAAAGAAATTGTCTATAATACATCGATGGATTGGACACCCTACCGAGTGAACGCCCTACCCCTATGTGTGAATGTGCAAAACGGGCTAAGTGGTAGGGACAAGTGGGGTGAATTGAGATTGGGCCTAAGACTGCTAGCATCGGCCATGCTTTGCTATACATATGGACCTGCTGCCTGTAATAACACATGAATATTTAAACGCAGAATGGAACATGAGCAGGTTGGATGACTTGTCTTCAGAGACATAAGGAAGGTGGGGGGAACTTACAATAAGCAACATGACAAAATAGTTCAGAAGACACCCATCCTGAAAGGGAAGGCTTCGGCAAGTTGCATTTTTGCTCAAATGTAAAGCCATTTTGGTGAATCAGTACATTGTTTCTGGCTACAATAAAGATTTCACCTTGTTTGGGGAACGGGTGACATCTGAGCTTAGGTCTGATTGTTCTGGTTCTCAGCTCAAATGGTTTTTAATATTAGTTCTGTCCTTTTGATGATAAAGCGGATGGCCATTGTGAATACATAGTTTCTACATGGCTGCATTTGGAAGCTGTGAGGCCCTACAATAGTAAACTACTGGTTGTTGGCCAATGTTTTATTTTCGTAGTCTGTATTGAGAAACACCTTCTTGACTTGAGTTTTGTGTGGCAACATAGCAAACCTAAATAGTTTTTATTGCAACCTGTGCCAAAGAGCGAGCTACCTTGTGCAGTATCGGTTATGAGATCAAGGTAAACAATCTTATAATATCCCTGAGAACCATCTTCTCCAACCTGGCACCTGGCACCCTGCATGGAAATGTATGCATCTTCACAGCCAAGATGAAAATCTGGCTCCTTAACCCTCAATCGGGCCTCTCCACGACTGCTTATGTCTCTCTGGTGAACCACACCCAGAAGTAGAGGGTTTAACTAGATGCAGTGTATTACCAATCAGTCTCACACATTTTGAGCTCCTGACTCTGTTGCTAGTGGGAGAATCAAGGGAAAGGTGTAAGAACTGGTCTGCCTAATGTATAATGTATTATCACTTTATTCAAAAATAATACCAGCTTTGTCAAAAAGCTTTGATTAATTTGGATATGTCATCCGCCTTGCGTCACATATGAAAGGTATGTAAAATTAGATAGCCCAGGGGATGGCCTGAGGGCTGCCAGCTGCTAACTGAATGGAATGAATGGACAAACAGACGCTAGAGATTCACCCGACGGCTTCTTCTCGCTGCTACAGTTTGGAATCCCAGTGTGTCTCCAGGATCCAATCAGGGAATGCGATCGACCAATAACTTCCCCATGTCATACACACTAACTCCCCACTCAGTGGGACCCTCCATCTAACCATATCAGGAAAGGACATCTAGAACTACCGTTGCAGGGCAGAGAAGACACTCAAATTGAGTTTCTTCCACAACAACCACTCCTTTATGAAGTGTGATCCATACAGGGACAGCAGATTCATACATCGGCATACTAACACAAGGAGACATATTAAGAAAAGCAACAGCTTTGACATAACGTGTAGACAAAATGTGTGCTCTTTTTCCTTTGGTATTTTTCATGTGGTCTGTCCAGTGGATATAAATATAAAAGATCAGGTCACTAAACAGAATTCTATCGATTCCACATTTCTTTAAAAAATATCTCTGTCTGTCTCTTTGTGTGTTTCTCTGCGGTAACACCTGGTCATGTTCAATATTATACCAAGACTTGACAAACCCACGCACACACACATGCACACACAAAAAACTGCCGGTGTAATAGAATTAGAACCAATCGAGTTTGCGGTGTTCTGGTTGTAGCCAGTGGAGATCTCCTTATAGAGAACTGGCTGTTCTCACCAATTCTTTCTCCCCATTCCCCTACGGGAACCACAGATGACTCCTTATTTCTCTAATTTGTTGCGTGACCCAAAGATTTAAGCCAATTAGAGCAACCTTGGGAGGAGTGCAGAGACTTTGGTTGCTGTGAGAATCCGCATTCAGTTGGTCATTGTTTAGTAGTATTATCAAGACTATTTTAAAAGGGCTGGTCCAGACACTCTTACTTTTAGACCACTCGACAATGTGATTGTATTGCCCCTCGGTTCAAGCCATGGGGTACCACTTGAGCCTAATCTCACAATAGTTATTTAAAATATGAGAAGCAGTGTGTTATTTAGCACTATTTTATTACATGACAGCAAAATAAACCTAAAAGGACTTAACATGGAAACATTTAATTGAATACAAATAAAGAGAAATGTATTAAGATTAATGATTTGGGAGCTTTCAATATTCATACTTAGTCAATACTTACGACTATAGTACTGGAGAAGAGCTGCAGGATCCCATAGGTTGATCCTGAAACAAAACAATTAGTTTTACATTATAGCAAATAATCCAACATATCTCTCAAATAAAGTATTACAAATTATAACCACAGTATCAACTATTCCTTTGTACTTCTACATGTTGTACACTGAAGTATACTCTATAAAAGTGAAAAGGAAGAGGTCAAGATCAAATCAGTACCTTTTGCTATTCATACGTCATCTAGGCTGTGTGGTTGCGGCCTTGATGACAGCCATGTATCCGTGGTGCGAACCAACATGGCTGTCCTCAAACAATTAGAGCGCAAGCAGTGCCTGGTACCTACCTACGATGCCCGCCACCGTGGGACTGGCTCCAAGGTGCTTCACATGGTGGCTCAGCAGAGGAATGATCATACTCACTCCAAAGAGATCCTGCACAACAAACGGGGCCAAAGAGGAGTGAGAGATACGTTACGACAGGTTCTTCCTCAATAAACTTTACGTATCCTTGTGTCAACATAACAACACTCATTTGGCGGCGACTAATAGCTGTTCAGGTACAAGGAAAGAAGGCACTCATTCAACATTAGGTCGGGTTAGATTCACTCAAGCTAACCCTAACCTGCATATCTGCATTCATCAGTTATGACACTCAGGTTGTAATGCTCCTGCTTTATGTTAATTGATCAGCATGACCCTAGGTTTCTATAAGTCCTTTCTGACTAAGTTACTATTCCATGAGTACCAATAGCTCAGCATACGAGAATAAAAGCTCTCTTCATCACTAAATGCAAAGTGTGATGCAATACATTTTGATAGTAGTACTCTTGTATAGCAATTATTTATATTATTCTTATATTGTAACAATGTCGCTTTATCCTCGTGTTTAACTCTTAAAATGGTTCGTGTTGTCCTTGTTTATAAATGTCCTTACACATGTTAAGGATCCAAGAGCATCTGAAAGACATACAGTCACCCTTTCAACACGTTTATTTGACAGGGTTGATGCGTTTGAAGATGCAGCAATCAACCCACTTCAATGTGTCTACAAAACCTGTCCACGCATTGGAATCAAGTCAATTACAGCAATATTAAGTTCAATGGTGGGATGGTCAAAATCACTACAATATTTATTTTAAATTGACATAAAATCATGACTTTTTAAAGCACAAACACAGACATGCAACATATACAACATTGTTTTACTTACCATGAAACCCACCACATAGATACATTTTATAATCCGCGACTGTCTTCTTGGTTTCTGTAACAATGTGTTACATTTTGTGTGATTCATTCTACTGCAAGTAAAGCTCCCGGTAGCCAATACGGAAGCGGTTATATGTTGAAGCACAGTCCCACTATCCGGGTGATCGTCCATAACAACATTGCTAGGTTTAGGCTATGGCCGCACTGATAAGGGGTGGTTTAATCACTATTGGGTTTCTTATTTGCGAATAAAAAAATAAAAACTATCCCAAGTGTTTTTATCTACGGTTAAATGAAGCTTACAAAGATATATCATGAATGAATACAGCGATAGCTTGTACGTAGATACATTACTGTTTGCTTCCGTGTGGCGGAACCCTCTCAATCATCAAATTTGGTATCGTCCGATTACGTCAGGAGGCTTGCTCAATTTTGCATGCTGCTTCTCATAATGCATCCAAGGCTGCTTCCCATATTAAATGGGGCTTGCTTTGTAACAATATGATATACCTCAATACACCATGTATATTAAATCCCGGGTTCTCTATGCAAAGCATAGAGAACCCGGGATAGCAAAGCAATCTCAGTCTGTATTGGTTGAAATTCTCGTCACTTGGGCCCCACCTTCTGGACTAGGAAGGCACATCACCACGTGTCTGATGTGGACTCCAGAGATCAGTGACGCTTAGGATGTAAATCTAGTACGATCATGTATCTATATTGTAACTATCGGAACAACCCAGAAATGTTTTTCTATCTGTATTCTATCATACATATATGTATAAATACAAACATTTATTATGTCCAATCTATTAAAATGTCATAATATGTCAAGATCTTTCTTATTTTGATCTATGTATGTCTGCTGAACATTTATGTTTTTTCAATAAATATGTACATTTTAACTTTATGTATATATTATCACACACACACACACACACACACACACACACACACACACACACACACACACACACACACACAGAAACACACACGCACACACACACACACACACACACACACACACACACACACACACACACACACACACACAATAATAATATTTATATCAATAACAGCAAAAGTACTAGTTGTAGTAGGCCTGCTATAGGATTCACAGCACAGTCTTTAAAGTTGTGTATTAATCAGAGCAGGGGCTTAATGTCATGGCACAGTGTTTTGTTGTGGAGTCAGGTAACAGCTGAGAGCCACATTGACATGCATGTGGGAGGGGCTCCTTTCTAAAGCTCCAGCAGCTTACTACTATCTACAGACACTGCCAAGGAAAATGGCAGTCCGTCTGGTCTTATAATGTGTGTGTGTTCTCAAGAAAGGGTGATATAGGAATAGCTTCCCTATTACTTCAGTCAGTTTACCCCTAGACCCCCTCCTCCAACATTCCCATGTGTTTCATTGGGGGGGTCCAGTTGCCAGCGGTTATTTTCGTGTTGATCTGCACGTTCCTTACGTTCTCCTACTGATCCCTCACACCCCAGCCCACCCTTGCTCTAAACCCCACCCCGCCATCATGTACACGCCCAGCCCCGACGGACCTCTCTGTCAAGACCACCAGCAGTCACTTTGGATCAAACCCCCGAAATAACCTGGGAAAGGGGGAGGGAGGGCTCGATGCAGTGAGGGTCCAAGGGGGTCATGTGCACAGACTTGCTCTGCCAAACCCATTCATGGACTATAGTGGAGGCAACATCCAAGTTCCAGGAACAACCCAAGTGTACAGAGTGGGGACACATCGCACCACTTTGGACTCACTGTATTATAAAAGGAGGACAGGGGACTAGAGATCCCGCCGAGCTTGTGATTGTTCACAGCAGCTGCTTTCCAGCCGTGCCATTAGGTGGCCCTTCAGCCCTCCTGCACCATGAAGTTGAGCGTGGCCCTGTTCTTTGCAGGGATTTTTGGGGCGCTGGCCACTCTATGCGTCCTCCTCTCGTTCGGAACAGATTACTGGCTCCTGGCCTCTGAGCAATGCTTGCCAGTGCCCGCTGCGTCATTCAGGCCCGGGGAAGTTGCGACTGAGGTGAGCATAACAACATAGATCTGTACTGTTAGTGCCATGAATCTGGTCGTCTTGGTTGGTTCATTCTACACTGGACCTTGAAAGGAGGCCTACACATGAGTACGAAATTATTGTTTGGAAAAGTTGGTGACAATATTGTTGAATGTCAATTTTTTTGAAATAATTGATGTGATTAATTGTGCATTCATTGTGTTAAAGTTAGGGTATGACAAAAAAAATAAGTTTTGTCATATTTGTTTAAATTATTTTTGCATCCCCATAGTAATCAATTAATAACATAAAATACAATAAGACATAAAAATAAATCTAATATTTGTTTCAAAGTCCCTTAATTGGTCGTGCCATAAGCCATCCAATCATTTCGTTCTGACCGAATTAAATTATCGGATGGCTTACCTGTCTGTCTACCAACTACTCATCTACCTGCACACAGTCTGCCCGCGCACCCATTGTGCGGGAGTCAACCACAATGCTAGGCAGACCTATTTCTGAAGCTCGCAAGCTAGTCATGTGTTGGGGGGGAGGCCTGAAGGGAGGAGTGGGATGTCTTGGTTGGATAATTTTAATTGTACCGAATTCTTACTGGTTTCTCTAAATTGCCCACCGCAGCTTTAAGCGGTCGCACACAACACAATCCAAACAACCTTCGGGGCATAAACAGCCGAGCGGACAGGCATCTCTTGGCAGCTCCCCTTTGCCTGTAACAGGACACTGTTCTACTGTAGTGGTTGTGCAACTATGCAGAGGACAGAGATATAATATATGCCCAGTGATTGAATCACCAAGTATCACTACTACTTGAATAGCAGTGATACTTTGTGGTTCATCAAATATCGCCTGCTACAGCAATACTAGCTTCTCATAACATGCTGCAGGGTGGGAGCAGGCATTCAGATCTGACATCAGATCAGCACTATTAAATTGATTTGGAATGTAGTCTGAACAGACTGAAGGAGTGGCTGCACTATACTTACCTTTCAAAACAAGATGACATACATTTAAAGTTATAATCAGAGCTGTTAAACAAGCTGTAAGGGATAGGAAGATGACTTAGAAGTTTGCAAACAGATGCAAGACCATTCTAATATTCTATTATGATTTAAATATTTGAATAAATATCTTTGAATGCATCGTTGAAAACTCCCAGCAGGATTTCCGATGTTAGGTGATTTTTTTAAATTTTAATAGAAACCTCATGATCCACTTGGATTGCCAAATTTTGGCATTATTGGACATTTCCTGAATCAGGACTTCTTTGGCCAGCACGCTGGCTGACAACTGACTTGCATGAGGTCAGAGGTGGTCCTTTCACCCGCCTCTTGACCTCCCGTTAAATCTGCTGTGTGGCGGGGGTGTGTCTTTGTGGCAACTTGCTGTACAAATGTTCTGATGAACTTGATTTGTTAAATATAAGTCAGTCCTACTGTTCTGGCAGCTTTAACCCCATCCTCCTTTGTAGGACTGTTTGTGTGTGTGTGTGTGTGTGTGTGTGTGTGTGTGTGTGTGTGTGTGTGTGTGTGTGTGTGTGTGTGTGTGTGTGTGAGTGTGTGTGTGTGTGTGTGTGTGTGTGTGTGTGTGTGTGTGTGTGTGTGTGTGTTTGTGTGTGTGGGTGCGTGTGTTGGAGAGAAAGTGAGCGAGAGGACAACAACAGAGGCTAAATGACAGTTATGTCTAAACTAAGATAATAAGTCAACTTACTGAGGCTCTCAGTTAAACCTGTGGTGCTCGACCTTTGACCCCGGCCTTTCACCCAACCACTGGCTGCCTTCATCATGCTAATTTCAATAGCATGGCGACCTAGCATTGCTCTAAGTTCTAATAGTTCCCGGTACATACACAACAATTGTATTTTCCCATCGTATTATAATTATAGGCCCCTCCTTTAACAGCAAGGAGGTTTGGTGTTCGATGACGTGGCCAAGGGGGACTCCACCACCTACTACCACGAGGGCTTTTTCTGGAAGTGTGGCTGCGTCGATCAAGGCGTTGACAACACTACTCTGATGTGGAAACTGTGGCTCAGTGAGTTTGCCAGATCGTTAGTGTTGTCATTTCGCTAGCTCACTAAATCCGAGAAAGATCACTGCAAGAATCCTAACCCCTTTATGTGCTTTCGCATAGCAGGTTTTTGTGTGGGTCGGGGGAGGTCAAAGTGGGCCAGAATAAAAAAGATGTATAGAATAAAAGGCTCATTCATGACTCACACTTTATTTTCACAAACATTATTGTACTGATATTGTTTTAAAGCAAATACCTCTGGGTGGTTTGATTTACAATCCAGAAGCTGCTGTCATATTGGTGTGATCATTTTCCTTTCTTTTCTCTCAATCCAGCAAATCAGCCACAATCCAAAATTTGTGTCCATGCCTACCTGTTCCCATTCCCTATGGACCCAGGTGCACACAATGCCACTAGCCATGACTCTGCTATAAGTAAGTCAAGTAGATCTGTGTGTGTGTGTGTGTGTGTGTGTGTGTGTGTGTGTGTGTGTGTGTGTGTGTGTGAGAGTCTATCCGTGTGTGTTTGTGTTTGTATCTGTTACCTGCTTGTACACGCTAACTACCTCAAACCGTTTAATTTGCTTTGTTGGGCTGTTCAGTGGTTCAGTGCATTTGACGTGATGACAAGTGCTGCATTGTGGGTTCAGTCTACAGAGGCTTCTGGAGTGTGTTCATGCTCATCAGCGTAGCATCCGTGGTGGTTGGGGGCTTCGTCATCATCTGTGCCGCTCCGTTCGCCAGCCACCAGCTCTACAAGGCCGGGGGCGGACTCTTCCTGGTGTCCGGTAGGGCTCGCCTCTCTTCCTCTGTTCCTTGCGTTGTATTTAACTTTAGGGTCTGGCTGGGAGTATGGGGGTTACATGTTATTGTTGAATGTTGTCACTTCTTGAGTTAGAATTATCGGTTTTTGTCGAGAGCTTCTCCCCACTTGAGTTAATATTATCTGTTGTTGTTTTTCACTGCGTCATTTTGTCATGGTCATCACTTTATAACCTTTATTTTAAGAAATTGTATGTATGTATCTATGACCATTATTGTTTTTTTTGTACACACACAGACAAACACAGACAAACACACACCCACACACACACACACCCACACACACACACACACACACACACACACACACACACACACACACACACACACAAATACACACACAATATATACACACAGACATATAGTTAATGTTGTCCTTATCTTTTCTCTCCTGTGCTGTCTCTCCCCCCTTGCCCCCTTAGGTGTGTTCCTGTTGTGTGTGGTCGTGATGTGCGTACTGTGGGTGCAGGTGCTGGATGTGGTGGATCGCTACGTAGACTACCAGCGCTCCAACTTTTGTCCCGGGTTTGAGTTGTCCCTCCACTATGGCCCCTCATTCATGCTGGCCCCCGTGGGCATCGCTTTCGCACTCCTGTCTGGCCTCCTCTTCCTCCTCATCGGCAGGTCCATCAAGATCCACAGCCACTGAGCTCCTCCTCGAGACAGCAACGGGATCCTCTGGAACATTCTACTTTCACTTTCACCTTTTTCTGCTGAAATTATCTGCCGGCCTCTCCTTGGTTGCTGTGCGAATCCGAATTTAGTTGTTTATGCTTATTGTTTTGTATAGTGTTAATAGTGGTCGGTTTAGCTTAGGAGGTAGAGCAGGTTGACTTGTAAATGGAAGGTTGCCAGTTTGATCCCTGGCTCCTCCTAGCGTGGATGTGTCCTTAAGCAAGCCACTTAACCCTAACTGCTCCTGACGAGCTGGTTTTCGCCTTGCATGGTTGACTCGGCCGTCGGTGTGTCACTGTGTGCATTAACCGTTGTAAGTGGCTTGGATAAAAGAGCCTGCTGAATGTAAAATTTGTAAAATGTAGTATGATCAAGACTTTTTTAACAGGGCTGGTCCAGACGCCCTTACTTTTAGACCACTTGACAATGTTATTGTGTTGCACCTTGGTTTGAACTATGGGTACCACTTGAGCTTAATCTCACAATAGTTATTTAGCATATGGGACGCGGTGTGTTATTTAGCACTTTTTAATTAAATGAAAGAAAAATAAACCTGAAATGACTTAACAACATAGAAACATTAAATGTAATACTAATAAAGGGAAATGTATCATGCTTAACGCTTTGGGGGCTTTCTATATTTATTCTTAGTCAATACTTCTGACTATATTACTGGAGAAGAGCTGCAAGGTCCCATAGGTCGAACCTGAAATCCAACAATTAGTTTTGCATTAACAGCAAATAATCCAACATATCTCTCAAATAAAAGTGTTACGACTATAACCACAGTTTCAACTATTCCTGAGTCCTTCTACATGTATGTTGTACAATGAAGTATAATCTATTTAAAACTATCCCACATGAAAACAAAGACGTCTTGATCAAATCAGTATTTTTGGCATACGAGAATAATAGCTCTCCTCATCACAAAATCCCAAGTGTGAATCAATACATTTTGATAGTAGTCCTTATGCCTAGCTATTTTCTATATTAATCTAATAATTTTACAATTACGGATCATTGCTCATACATTGTTGATATTTTGGCAAAATTCCTAGCAGAATTTTGGTTTGTTAGGTGGTTATTTCCAAATTCAATACAAACCTCATAATCCATTTGGATATCCATATAATATATGAGAGTCATTTCTGGAAAACTTCTGCATAATTGGACTGAATTCCCAGAATCAGAACTTGGCCAGCATGCTGGATGACAACTGACTTACATTGGGTCAGAGGTGGTCCTTTCACCCGCCTCTTGACCTCCCATTAAATCTGCTGTGTGGCGGGGGTGTGTCTTTGTGGCAACTTGCTGTACAAATGTTCTGATGAACTTGATTTGTTAAATATAAGTCAATCCTACTGTTCTGGCAACTTAACCCCATCTTACTTTTTTGGACTGTTTGTGTGTGCGTGTGTGTGTGTGTGTGTGTGTGTGTGTGTGTGTGTGTGTGTGTGTGTGTGTGTGTGTATGTGTGTGTGTTTGTGTTAGAGAGAAGGTGAGAGAGAGGACGGCGACATAAGCTAAATGACAGTTAGGTCTAAACTGGGATAATTAGTCAACTTAGTCAAATTAGTCAACGAGGCTCTCAGTTAAACCCAGGTCCCATGTTGCTCGACCTTTGGCCACGGCCGTTCACTGTTTCAATCGCCTCTGTTCCTTGTATTTAACTTCACCTTTGCCTCTGGCTGGGAGTATGGGGGTTATCTGTTATTGTTGACTGTTGTTACTTCTTTTGTTAGAATTATCTGTTATTGTTGAGTGTTTCTCCCTACATGACTAGTATTATCTGTTGTGGTTTTTCACGGCGTCATTTTCTCATGGTTATCACTTTATAACCTTATTTAAGAAAGTGTATGTATGTATGTATGTATGTATGTATGTATGTATGTATGTATGTATGTATGTATGTATGTATGTATGTATGTATGTATGTATGTATGTATGTATGTATGTATGTATGTATGTATGTATGTATGTATGTGTGTCCATTATGGTTGTGTGTGTGTATGAATGTATGTATGTTTGTGTGAGTGTGTGTGTGTGTGTGTTTACAACACACACACACACACACACATTCATACACACACACACACACACACACTCCTGTCCGGCCTCCTCTTCCTCATCATCGGCAGGTCCATCAAGATACACAGCCACTGAGCTCCTCCTGGAGCCAGCAACGGGATCCTCTGGAACATTCTACTTTCACTTTCACCTTTTTCTGCTGACATAATCTGCTGGCCTCTCCTTGTTAAACGGACGCTATTGTACTTTAGCGGCAGCTCTTTGGTATAAAAGGAAAGCAGGAAAAACTAGTTTGACAGTCTTGAAGAGTTCTTTGAGGGATTAAAAGCCTGTCTCATTGTAATCTCAGAAATGGCAACTTAATCGCCACCTACTGAACTACTTTGACTGGGACTACGGACCGTGAATACCAATGAAGCAAAGTTGCACATACTGTGTCTGAACTGAACCTCCTTTTTTTTAAGTCTTGGAGGCGGTTCAACAGAGACATGCAGGGGTATTGGTTGTAGTCAATTCTCTTTTTCTATGTTTTTTTTCCAAACTACGGGGCCATCTGAGGTAACATGGTAGATAATATACCTTGGTGTGTATATCTGTGCGAATTGCGTAAACTGTACCCTTGGATTCCCAAACCGTGTGCACGATTTTCCCAATCCGTGTGCATGTATTTGGCTTCGTTCTGATGTTAAACTTAACATCCTGTTAGTGCCTTCTCATGTGCTATAGTCTAATAGAGTTGCAGCATGACATAAAGCAACTCCCACCGCTTGCTGAGAGTACGTCATGTAATTAAGAGTGCTCAGAGTAGGTCATTAATCTCTGTCTGAAATTGTGCTTGCATCATCTTGAATATATCTTATAGTAATGCATTAGGCCTGTGTAGGACCAGTAAGCCGTCACAATGCTTCATGGGGAATCCCTGCTGTGTAGAACCAACCAAATCTAATCTAAGTATTGGGAATCCGAGGGAACTGTTTACAAATCCCTTCGCACAAATTTACACATCAAGGATTTTTTTCCACAATATGACCCCAGAGGGACTCCGTACAAGACAAAAATGTCAAGTGGAATATCACTATGACAGGTACAATAGCATGTTAGCTAGTGTAAAATTAATTCAAGGCAGTTTGAAGGAAGACCTAATGTGTCGGATAATATTTTAACTTCGAAATATGCAGAACATTAATCTAATAAAATAAAAAATAAAAAAAAAAGAGCATTCGATCAAAATTAAATTGCATTGAAACCTTGTTTAATAAATGCAATGTATTTACGTAACATCCTGTTTTAATTTCCCTTTTGTTCTTTTCTTTTGGTTTAGACTGCAAATATCATTAAACAGATTACAATAATTCATAATATTAGCAACATTTGTAATATCATATTCAGTCGAACATCGGGATATGTTAATATAAGGTTGTTGTCAACAATATAATATATTGTAGCAAAGTACATATTGTTCGGTGGTTGTGTGTGGTCCAAATTGTAATCCCCGCACCACTCTATTTAATCTATTCCAAGCGCCACAAGAGGGCAATGTTATCTCACTTGATGTAGACGCAGGGTAAAGGAGCACAAATCCCATTTTGCTTATCACGAGTCTATGTGGCGTTATGCATTTAATCACAACTTCAGAGGTAATATCTGCAGATGAAAGTATTCACACCTCGGCCGACAGACGGATGGTAATTTCACTCATGAATGGAGCATTTGATCAGGATCTGAATGGGTCCTGTGAGTGTCTATCCACCCCGCTGCCTTCCCGGCTTCATAATATACTTATCATACGTTCAGAAAGAACACAACATCCGAGGGAATCCGTGGAAACCAAGTGTGTTGCAAAATGTAACGCAAAAAGTAACGGGGGTGACTCGGAGATGCAGATGACTCCACTAATGAGCGGAGTCCACATTTGCGCCTGTGTTTGCGCGTGCAAACGTGAGCGTGTTCATACGTGTTTGTATCTGTGTACGTGTGTGCGCGTGTGCGTGTGTGTGTGTGTGTGTGTGTGTGTGTGTGTGTGTGTGTGTGTGTGTGCGTCTATGCCTGTGTGCGTGTGCTTGGGCTGCTTTTGGTTCATTTGCGCCAGTCCACACTGATTAGATACAATTGACCACATATACATATATAATAGTGTCTATACAATTGAATAAAATAACGGCAGGCCAAAGTGGGGTATGTTATGGGAAGTCACATAACAAATGGGAGATATTACAGTGTCAGAAAATATCACAAGGCGGTTTTGTTCGTTTCAGGATTAGGAGTTGAAATTAGTCTATAGGCTGCTTGCAAAATAGATTTATTATCTTTAGGACTTCCTGTTTCACTAAAATTCCTATAAAATTAACATTATTTTTTATTTTAACCAACTATGCCATTTTTCATGTGGAGGTTTCTGTCGTAGAGAGATGAAGTAATAGACAATACAGAAAAGACAGTATAAGAGGAGCTGGAAAAATAGTGAAAATACACAGTTGATGAAAGAGAGAGAGGAAGAAAAATATGAAGGGGCATAAATTTATTAAGGAGCATGAAAGAGAGAAAGAATTAAATCAATGAAAATGAAAGAAGGAAAGAAATAAACAAAGATAATTGAAAGAGAAAGAGGAAGAACAAGAAAGAAATTAATAAAAGAAATCCAAACAAATTCATGAATGAAAAGTGGAAAGAAAAAACACAAGGAAGGTGGGCAAGGAAGAAAGAACGAAAAGAAACAATGAAATAATGGAAAAAAACAGACAAAAGAAATAAAGAGCAAGGGAAGGAAAGATATAAGGAAATCAAGAAAGAGAGGAAAGAAGAAAGGAAGGAGGGAAAATGGGGAAGAAAGAAAGGCAGAAGAGAGCAGGTCTGGAAGGCAGCGAGGGGAGCGTGGATGCAGGTGTGAGGAAGGCAACCTCCAGAGCCAGCCAGTTGCAGACAGTAATGTCATCAGAGTGGGACTCCCAGCTGAATTCAGTGCTGTTCTGCATGATTGCCCATGATAATTGTGTGTTGATAGGGAGCGCCGGAGATGGAGTATAATTTCCACCGAGAGATTCCTAAACAAATACCTGTGCTCAGCAGTGAGATGGAGTGGCGAGGGGGGGGGGAGAGAGGAGGAGGAGAGGAGAATAGAGGATGAGGGAGATAGTGGATGTGGCTGGGGGTGAGGGTGATCAGGGTTGAGGCTGAGCGAGATTGGGAATGAGAGGGTAAGAGGTCTAGGAAATGAGAAAAGGAGGAGGTGAATGCATTGGTCTGAAAGCAGGTGTTTGCGTATTGTGTAATGCGGCCGAGGCTGGATTTGAAACATTTGGGGAAAACATTCAAAGAAATGTGGTGATTACTAACCCTCTACAAATAATAATACAGTGAGCTAATTTGCTATTTGAATCATGACACAACATGGAATTAATGAAATGATGTTTACATATTTTGAATTTCCACAAGTAATTCTCTATTGGGTCCAAAAAACATCAACATAACATGAAATCACTTAAATTCTAAATGTTTTAAATGATATAATGATATCAATGACTTAGAAATAATAAAATACATCATTTAAAATGCTGTCTAACCTGTGAAAACATTTTAAACTGCAATAACAGTGGCATCACAGAGAGGTCTCTCAAAGCACAACATTTACCATGAAAAAGAACCAAGACAAAAGGTGTGTGGGACTAAAACTGTAGCACGTGTGCCATTGATCGGCCTGAGCTTTTTACTCATTGTCAGATGGGCAGCCGATAGCATCAGCAGGGGTAGATGAACAGATAAGGTTTTAGTGGACTAATGTATATTTAACCTTGAGCGGGGGATAAGGCTAATTGGAAAAACACTCTGTGCCTGAGCGCTCCCCACGCGGGACACATCAGTGTAGTTATCATCTCTAAGAGTCTTATCTGGCTAATGTATCATAATCTTAGGCGACATTTAAGTCGGATTATATTTCAATCTGATTAATTCCAATGCTGGGGAAAAAGAAAAGTATTTGACTTGCATGTACAACATGGCAAGTCAGATTACACGCTACTTTCCTCTTCAGAGATAGTTTTACATAATTTCCGATTCGTTGTGAAATAATGAATAGACAATGGGCTGTATAATTGCGAGAAATTTACAATTCAGAGCACTACGTCGTAGGATCACTATGCATAATTCAGAGTGTTGAACACATAGGCCAATGGTGTTAATGGCAGCAAAAGTTACTAAACTCAAGAACAAACGACTGCAAATAAACAAAAAGGTTTCATTTTCCTTTTCTACTTTTGACAAATAATGTCCGGAATCATCAACCCTCTCTGAATAGATGCAAACCAAAATGACCCTCCAAGTCTTGTTGAAGCTCCCATCACCCACTGAAGAGTGAGCCTTTCCATCGATGCAATGCAGCAATTATAGAAATCCCCCATAAAGGGCCAGCAAGGCCCCTGAATGTAAGCCTGTTTAAACCATACCTTGATCGAGGGTCTCCTTTCCGGCCTCACAACATCTATTGCACTCCAGCCTCGGTGTGTGCGTGTAAATTGCATTCCGGAGCGTGAATGAACAGCTCTTGTACACGCTCAGGGTTGATTTTCAAAGACATGCTAATGTTTTTCCTTTTTTTAGTGGAACTCCACTCAGTGATCCCCTCTAAACTGCCAGTGTGACTGTGAGGGGGGATGATTGGCACAAGGCTGAGTCCGCCATGTTCTGCTGTCATTTCAAGCAGTAAACAGACACACAGACAGATCCCAAACTGATACTCCAATAACCATTTAGTCACTTCCTCCTTGTGATGCTCTTAAAACATCTAAATAGGTGTCTGCTTTAAGTGTCTAGCTTTTTTATCTTAACAGTTATTTGTCGAATGAAACAATTTTTTTTGTCACTGTGGTGCTAAGTAAATACATGGTGTGCTGTGTAAGTGAGCCACGCATACAGGAAGGTTTACTCACCCAATAGCTTTCTCACATTTTAATCCCCTTTTTGGGTGGCTTGCTACATTTCAGCACCAGGCAGCTCTTCATTTGGGCTTGGCTTCCCCTCAAGCAATTAATTAATGCTACAGTACAAACAGCCGATGGATTTTGTCATGAATATTCAAATCAACCTCTTGCATATCATTTCTTATTCAGCGTTGTAACAAGGGGGCTATGGTGAAGCAGGCATCATTGCTTCAAAGCCTGTGGGGCTTTTTCTCCTACTCTACCTATCCACCCCTCTCCATAGGGTGACTGTAACCTCTTTATCTGACATGCCCAGGATTAACTAGTTGTCAAATTTCATCTCTCACATTGTCTATCATATTCCACTGTGGTTTTCAAATATACATTTTTTCATTTGATTGGTTAAAAAAGTACTTTAATCCTTTAATTATTTAAGTATTTTTTTATGCTCCAATAAAAGGTAATTAAGTAGTTCATATTACTGCCAGTAGATATTTAAAACTTCAATCTGATTTAATAATTGACACTTAATGGTCTTGTCATATAGCTGGTCAAATGGGATGGCATAATAATTTTCTGTGATTTGTTTTGCAATATAATTTGATAAGATTTCAAATATATTACATTAATGAATGCTATCAATTCATTATAGGATGAGATTATGAGATATGATTGCTTAGCTTTCCTCCTTAAATCATCATTCAAAATACTATTCTTCTTCTTATTACTATTGCTATCATTATAATATATATATACAAATATAATAATATTGCACTTTTACAAAATATTTTTAACAAAGTATTTATGGTATGAATAAAACAAATGTTAATATACTATAATTAAAAAAAGATGTCCACGTTTTTCTAAACACAACGTGATACTTTATTGTGCCAAAAGGCATATGTTAAACTACTTACAAACTTTGATGGAACCAACATTTCCTCCATCAGTCTCAGAGGTAGAATAAAAAATGTTTTTTGTTCCATTTCAATGAACAATAATTCCTCAGACTATTTTAATATTATACATATTGATGTTATTTAAAAGAAGCCACTGCCATATCACTTTGCTTAAAGCGCATCAGTACGTGCAAATGGATTCAAATATATACACATATTTGTCTGATTTAAATCCGGAAAAATACACAATTTAGATTCCGCTATTCAAATTTGTACTTTCTTTGTTTTGGTCTTCATGTGTATTCATTAGTTATTGCTTTTTATGCGACTCGACTTCATTAGAGTAACATTTATGAAAATCACTCTGTATTATGGATTAAATTACGCCAAAGAAAACACAGACCTATTACTAACACTTGAACTATGTCGGTACAGGGGTGGGGGGAAGTTACCGCATGAGCAACGCAGTCCTCAGATGTCACGTCTAGTCGCACTCTGCCTGGACGCTGATGTCAGGTTTACACAGATGTACGCCACAACACCATGTAGTCCTATTGTAGCCCTGGGGTATACATATACATTACACGTTGCTCCGCCATATTACCCCCTAGGACCAGCCTGCTTGGATGGAAACAAAAGAAAATACCAGGCCAGAGGTGAAAGGTTAATTTCAGTTAATACCAGAGCAGAATAAGTAGCATACTGAATCTGCTGCATTTCAACCAAATACCCAAGTGTAACTGAAATATATATATGCTCTTATAATGATGTAGGTATGCTGTATTCACAGATAAAATAATATTTCTGAAGCACACTTCAAGACACATTTCAAGAGATGTGTGGATGTATATGTGTGTGTGTGTGTGTGTGTGTGTGTTTGTGTGGGTGTGTTTCTGTTTGTGAATGTATGTTTGTGTGGGTGTGTAATGTGTGTGCGTGTGTGGGCCTGGGTGTGTGTGATTGCGTGCCTGGGAGAATGTATGGCTGTCAATATATGACTGATTGTGTGTGTTTGTGTGAATGTTAGATTGGATGTGTGTGTGTAGGTGTTTGTGTGTGTGTGTGTGTGTGTGTGTGTGTGTGTGTGTGTGGGTGTGTGTGTGTGTGTGTGTGTGTGTGTGTGTGTGTGTTTGTGTGTGTGTGCGTGCATGCGTGGCTGCATGTGTGTGTGTGTCTACTTCACCTGCTGGTTTTGCATTAACGTTGCTGGAGCTTCGATGAGGATCTCGTCTTTTTGAAGTTCCCAATAAGGAGAGCGGTGTTGAAGAGACCAGTAGTAGAGCTTCATGTGCTCTCATATCCCTCAGAAGATGTGCTTTTATAGCGACGCCCGCATGCTAAATTATACCTTTGACCCCCGAGTTGGATTGACATTTCTTGAAAGTAAAAAATCTGGTATGGAAAGATGTGTTGTACTGACTTTGCATTGGTAAAAAGGAGCCTCTCCATTAATTGAAAGTATAATGATATCCTGCACATGGATGTGGGGGGGGGGGGGGGGGGGGGGTGAATAATGTATCTCCATGCAGATGATAAGTAAACATGTTCATATATTCATTTATTAATATATACTTTTTAGAATGTTATTGTGTCTGCTGTCGTTTTAACAGTGCCATTACTTGTGTGACGCACTCTCATTGGAGAAGGTATTCCGGCGCCCACCTTTTAACAGTGTACCTATTTCACAGACACAACCCTATGAAAATGTAGAGGAAAAAGCATATAGTTGAACTGCCTTGAAAAACACACAAAAACAGGAAAAACACACAAATGCATATATGCATACGTGTGTGCGTGCTCTTTCCTCCCCCCCCCCCGTTCACAACAACGTTGTCCAAAGTCGGCCTGTGAACGTGTAGCAGCGGAAAGGTACTGTAGGGGGCTGCTAGCGCTCTGTGAACTAATAAAGTTTTCCCAAGTAGTGGAAGCCTGCACTAGGGGGGCCTGGCCCTGCAGAGCGGGTCATGTGCTCACGGGTGTGCGCGCGGGCTGGTAAATGTTAGCACCGTTGATAAATAAACATTACTGCGAAGGTCTGTCAGCTCCTGTTAGAATGTCCCCGTAGCAGTGCTTCACTTGATTCTATGCTCCGAGGGCAGGGAATATTTAATTACTGCTTTGAATGACATGAATAATCACAAGTCACATTCTCCGCTAGCCACCAGCGCACTGAGAAAGACTTGTGCATTGATGTTTAATATTTACATACTAAATGTCCCAAGTATTCATGAAAATGCTGGAAAGGAAAAAAATGTAATCTCGTACATCGAAAGTTGTGTGGCTTGTTGTAATTTGTCGTCTTTTACTTTTTTTCTGAGGCGTAATATTCTATAGTTACTAAATACTTTAGGGTGTAGGGTTATTAGTTTTGTTCGGGATTCACTATTTTGAATAAAACGTAACAAATACAAATTAATTATTAGAGCCAAATAAAAATCTAAAATCAATAAACAAACCAGCAACATAGTTTCTAAGACTGCTGCGCTGTAATCTGTCCCTTCGGCCCAACCCAGTCCCTGCATACATACCTGTGTGTGTGTGTGTGTGTGTGTGTGTTCGTGCACGCGTGTGTTTGTTATTTGTTTATGTTTGTGTGTTTATCCCTGAATGTGTGTGTGTGGGTGTGTGTGTGTGAGTGTGCATGTGTGCTTTACCTGTGTGTGTGCGCAAATGCATGTGTGTCTGTGTGTGTGTAGCCGTCAACCCCCCCTGTCGTCTCAGCCTCCCCAGAAGTCGTCCAGGCGAGCACCTGCCCGTTGGAACACTGGACACCTGTTTCCTGGCACGGCGACATCCGCTCCCCCGGGACCGCCAGGGGGGCATCTGCTCGGCAGACAGAGCCGCCGAGCGGGTTGCCCTTGGCAACAGGGTTCCGGGGCCAGGCCTTGGCATCGGCGGCGCGTGGCACGTTGACTCGTTGTCGCGCGGCGTTTGAACTGTGGGATAGAGAAATGCACTCGTGTGACAGCCCTGTCATTGTTGCGTAATGCACGATGACACAAGATGCTCAACACCTTCGCCCGAGCACCATACGACACTCTGGCTCTCCTGCCGGGTCCTGCTTGGTCTTCACTGGGCCGGCTCTGTGTTCCTGCGTAGGTTGCATGGTGCGTCAGTCGACACGGTCAGTAGAGTCTTTACATTCAGTAGAGGGTATAGTCAGTAGAGTCAATGTAGTCAGTAGGGTCTTTGCATTCAGTAGAGTCTATATAGTCAGTAGAGGGTATACATTCAGTTAAGTCCTACACTCAGTGGAGGATATAGTCAGTAGAGTCCTTACACTCAGTGGAGGGGATAGTCAGTAGAGTCCTTACACTCAGTGGAGGGGATAGTCAGTCCAGTAGAGTCCTTACACTCAGTGGAGGGGATAGTCAGTAGAGTCCTTACACTCAGTGGAGGGGATAGTCAGTAGAGTCCTTACACTCAGTGGAGGGGATAGTCAGTAGAGTCCTTACACTCAGTGGAGGGGATAGTCAGTAGAGTGTATACAGTCAGTGGAGGGGAAAGTCAGTAGAGTCCTTACACTCAGTGGAGGGGATAGTCAGTAGAGTCCTTACACTCAGTGGAGGGGATAGTCAGTAGAGTCCTTACACTCAGTGGAGGGGATAGTCAGTAGAGTGTATACAGAGCTATACTCTCAGTGGAGGGGATAGTCAGTAGAGTCCTTACACTCAGTGGAGGGGATAGTCAGTAGAGTGTATACAGTCAGTGGAGGGGATAGTCAGTAGAGTCCTTACACTCAGTGGAGGGGATAGTCAGTAGAGTCCTTACACTCAGTGGAGGGGATAGTCAGTAGAATCCTTACACTCAGTGGAGGGGATAGTCAGTAGAGTGTATACAGAGCTATACCCTCAGTGGAGGGGATAGTCAGTAGAGTCCTTACACTCAGTGGAGGGGATAGTCAGTAGAGTGTATACAGTCAGCAGAGCCTTCACCCTCGGTGGAGGGCACACAGTTAGTATAATGTACTAGGAAGAGGTCTGCTCCCCATACAGAGCCCTGTAGCCTCAGTAGCAGCAGCCTATTCTGGCACATGTTGAAGAGGTTCAGACTGGGTTGCTCTCCACTCTCATCATCCTCGCCGTGCGTTTGAACTCTTCCTCTTCTACCGCAACATCTGTTCCTCCAACCTGTTCCTGTTTCTCAGGCTGCCTTCACTGCTGATCCAGTCACCTGCCTTTGGCCCTGCCGTAAGGAGTTGGCCTGATGAAATAAATAATCAAACAGGCAACAAAAAGGCAAATGAGTTGACTTAATGTTTCTGTATGCAATTGTGTTCTTAAGAACAATAGCATAAGTCTTTATTGGAGCGTTTGTGAGTCACTCAGAAACGGTCACGTTGTAATATAATTTTATCAGTTTGAATAATTGTTTGATTCTTCTGTCTAGTTATTGATTTGCGAACTGTTCTCAAGAATTATATCATAAGAATAAACTAATAATATAAATATGTTATGTTGTTATGCAAAAACAAATGTGTTGCCTTGCTGTATCCTCTTTTCAAAAATGATTTGATCAAAAGTTTGAATCACCTTGCATGATGAGATTCTCATAAAAGTTAATGAAAGTTTTCCGACGGGATATTTCTGAAGGTGTGTGTCACCTGCAGCCTCCTCCTTTTTTTAACCTTCACTAAATGCTTCAACAGCATTTTATCCTGATTCCAGTCCCGAGGAACACGTTTCTTACCCAGAGTGACTTTAATATCTTTCTGCTTTACGTGCCACAATGATGGATCATCCTGATTGTGGATCCGAGCGGTGACAAGCGAGAGAGGGGCGAGCCCGAGTAAGCCGTCTACGTTCTTTTGGTGGCGTTGGACCTAACTTCACACACCTATCAATGCAGGACAATAAATCTTCTGAATGCATATTTAACACTGAATCAATGCACACTGTCGCTTGAAGGTTAACCTGTTTTTTGATTGAATTTGTTATTCAAATACCGCCTGCAAGCCACAGCATTTTTTTGTCTTTCGCCTGAACTGATGGTTCAGTGATTTGTAAAGAAGGGGGGGGGGAATGATAAAAAGATAATGAACATAGACTAAAGGGAACTCTTGTCTAAACACGTGTATCACTAGCATTTGCTTCAATTTTAAGTTACCAGCATAGTTATTATTCGATTAGTTCATTGTCGTGAAATCAAGTTATAACATAGAGACAAAACACTTAAATGAAGCATACTGTACCACAGACTTGAGTAGGCCGTAGTGTTGTAACTTCGTGCCGTGATTATGCGTATTTCGATTTCTACGTCCCCTTGGTAACCGCAGAGGCCCATTGCATAAACATGCCAAAATATTTCCTTACAGTATAACCAGATGTTAAGTATTTATGCTAATCTATCACAGTGAGAACTCAACTCAACTTTTACTTCCAAAAAGAAATGTGATTATTTTTTTAAGTCCATACTTTCAAGAAAACAGGGATTATATGCTATTTATTTACTATGATCCAAGCCCCAAGCTGGTTGATGTATTAAACACAATACAGGTAAGAACTGCTCCAGTTACAGCAGCTCCAGATAGGAGAGATAGCCGGTCTAATGGAGGGGGTTGAGGCGGGATCCTGCGTATCATTAGACACAGTGATAAATTACCTGGTAGACTAAACTCCGTGGGGCTTTGACCTCTGACCTGATCTGCAGAGGCCTGGGGAGGCCTGTCCTGGGATTACGATAGACCCATACTCTGTTAACAAGCCACCGTACGCGAGAATTAGAGGCGGTAATGAGTTCTGCGGCATATCAGCTATGGCTCGTTTGCTGTATTGAAGAGGACTCTGCCGTCTGGAGTATCTGCCTTAATTAGGGGACTGGCTAAAACAGAGCTCCCTATAGCCCGCCGCTCTCCCATCCCCCCACCAACCCCCCCAACCCCCCCAAACCCGCCACATTGCCAATAGCCTACTTATGTACTTATATCTATTAGTCCTTTAGACGACTCCTCAGTGGGTTTTACCCCCTGCATAAATTTCTCCGCGGTTACTCGCGATAAATCACGCAGTAAGTGGAACAGATGATGCGAATTCGATCACATGGGTTACATTGATATTAGAACGCCTCCACATTTCACCTGGTTATTTCTGGCAACTTGTGCGATGGCGCATCTGAACTTAATGAAGCAAGTGAGGTGAGGCTTTGTTTCTAAATTGCTGAGGCTGCGTGAAGCTGTGGCAGCGGGTTCGACCCCCTGCGATCAGGAGGCCCTTACTGATTACCCCCTGGTCGTTTAGGCTGAGTAGGTCATGAGTTTTATCGCTTATTCGCTCTACCGCAACGCAATTTCCGTCCTCTGACATCCTATGAGCTGTGTACATCATTAAACAGACCCTGGAGCAAGAAGAAGAAGACCAAGAGAAGAAGAATCACAACAAAGATGAAGAAGGAGAGTGAATATGAAGGATTTGACAAACCAATATCCTAAGCCTGTCATGGAAACGGATATCCCTCTGTCGGATGTCCCGCCCTCTCTTGCCTCTCTCCTCCTAGAGCCATGGTACTGGTACTGGAAGTCCTCCCCCTCTCTCCATGCCAATACACACACATTGGAAAGCCCCCCATTCCAGTTGTCTGTATTGCGAACGCCAGGGGACGGCGTGAGTCCTGGTTTAGCGAGGGGGGGGGGGGGGGGGGGGGGGTGGGAGTCTCAATCACAAACTCTCTCTCAATCAGGACCTGATCAAGGACAAAGGGTGCCCATATACACACCCCATAGGGACGGCATGTAGAGGCTGTGGGTTCAAACACCCCCCCCCACCACATTGTAACACCCTCTCTTCATCATAACTGTACTTGTGAATTTTTTAATGTGAACGTTGAGGAGAGCAATTGAAATCAAGGAGTATCAAGGAGACTAATAGAAATGTAGCTCCTAATAATAATACATTTAGATTTCAACTTCCTCTGGCCATCTTCTGCCGGATAGATTGGATCATGTAATTCGATATGATCATAGGATATATATTAAAAGGCACCATGATGAGGAAATAGGGAAGCTGGTGCCATGGTGAGGGCTCATCAATTAATTAATTAATGGATTAAGTAAGATGAGAGGGTGTATGAACTTAAGTCCCCAATGTTCCTAATTCAATTAAAATTCAACTCAATACAACTCAAACGTAATTTAGTTAGATTAAATTAAACGTTATATAAAATATATTATTATTTAGGCCTCAATGTAATTTCAACATTCATCATGTGTGAGACTTGAGTGCTATATATCAATATATATTTTTTATAATTATCCTCTGAGCCTAACCATGCTGTGAACTATTTAATTAACATTGACATTAAAACACGATCTGTAAAGAATGTAAATGTCATCTCCCCGAGGACTACCGTGTAGCATTCTCCAGCGCCGTGCTCCTTGTTGTTTACAAGGTGAGCGCACAGCTTAAATGGTAATAAATCCACCAATTTATCCTCCTACGTGAACATAAGCTAACCACGGCGTTAACCAGCATCTATTTACCATTCGAGAGCAGATCGCGTACCTCTTTAAGTATTTGCATTTCTTACCAATGTCATTTATAAATGACGGTGATAAATCTAATCCTTCACTTTTAGAGGATTCTTTTTTTTTTCTTTCTGCCTTTGTTGATCCGATTATCTGTTTTGTATATAAACCATATAATATTCTTGCATTTTTCCACAGGCATGCAGCCCAAGCACAAAAGGCAGACAATTTCCACACGGCCGCCCCAGTGTGTTGCTGCTCTTTTTTTCCGCTGGTGATAAAGATTCAGCCCAGTCCTTTAGTTCCAAGTGTAGTCATGTGTATAATTGCTCTGGGACTGGATATGCTCCACGTGTGAATATAAAGGAAAGGCCATTTAATAGGAAACACTGTCCAAATAACACTGCTTCAATTTGTCTAAATGTCCCAGGTCACAGAGAAGCTGCAGAGGATGGACAGAGGTGCGTGATAGCATGCCGGGGATGCAGAAAGAGAGAGAGAGAGAGAGAGAGAGAGAGAGAGAGAGAGAGAGAGAGAGAGAGAGAGGGAGAGAGAGAGAGAGAGAGAGAAAGAGAGAGAGAGAGAGAGACAGAGGGAGATAGAGAGAGAGAAGGAAAGAGAGATGAGGGTGAAAGCCGTGAAGGGATTAGAAAATGAAATTGCTGAAATTGCAGGGAACGATTAATTTGCCTGTGTTGACTCAATGACAAGATCTAGGTATTTTCTAGATATGTTCCTGTGGATTTTAGTGCTGCTGCCTGCAGGTCAGGGCTTTGGTGGGTGGACGTTTGGTAGACGTTTGATTCGAAGACCAAATCACAACCAACGCGTGAGTCATCGCGCCACCTCTACACTTTTCAACCGTTTTTCTTGTTGAACTTGAACGACTATACTCAAGGCTGCTGTGCATCTCTATCTCCATGAAATAAATTTCAAAACAACAAAGCAAATAATAAGGCAATAACGAAGAAATATGCCACAAATATCCAAGATAACTTTAATCTGCTCACTTAGTATTCCTATTTGTTTGGCCTTTTCTTTCGGTTCTACATACGGGAGTGGAGCGAGGGGGAGGAGGAGAGAGACCAGCGAGGGGGCGCTGGGCTGCGGCGAGCGAGCCGGCTCGATGTAAATGACCCATTGATCGCAGGACCCACAGCGCACACACAGACGCTGCTCCTATTGATCCGCTCAAAGCCAAGGGCAAGAGGAGCCTGGCACATCACACGCTGACCTCCACCGCCTTGACCTTGGCCTGGAGCCACGGAGCTGGCCTTCGGCCGGGGTCACCGGACCCGCTGACCTCCCGGGTGGGCTGTCCAGATGTGACCTGCGTGGAGGGTGATTTTTAATTTTTTTTGGGGGGTGGCTGGACAAAACTCTGCACCGGCTCGCTTTGTTTCAAACCCATCATGGTGGGTGAGGGGGAGGGGAGGGGGGGGGCCGTCTCCAGAGAATTCAAAAGGAAGGGGAGGTTAATACAAGTCAAAAATGCGTTTACCACACTGCTTTATGCTGGAAACAGCCTCATCACCTCAGAGTAAGAGAGAGAGAGAGAGAGAGAGAGAGAGAGAGAGAGAGAGAGACAGAGAGAGAGAGAGAGAGAGAGAGGGAGATGAGAGAGAGAGAGAGAGAGAGAGAGAGAGACAGAGAGAGAGAGAGAGAAAAAAAGGAGAGCATGAGAGAGAGAGGGAGGGAGATGGAAAAAGATTAGAAAAGCAAAGAAAAAAGAAAAGACACAGAAGAAAGTCAGAAAAAAAGAGAAGAGATATAGATATAAATGCAAGAGGAAAATTAGGAATACTTGAGAGTAAAGTGTAGAAAACGAATAGCAATACAAAAGAGGTGGTTGCTGGGTGATGAGCAAGAGAGGAGAGGGGTGAAGGCAGGGAGGATGAGGGAGGTATAATTTGGAGGGCCTCTAACGATCCTGAGACGCAGTTGTATGGTTGCTTACAGCAAGGTGGTATCGATCTGGAGATTTAATCACACACTGAACACACACTGAACACACACACACACACACACACACACACACACACACACACACACACACACACACACACACACTACACACACACACACACTGAGCACACATACAGACATACAAACACACACACACACACACACCTACACACACACACACTGAACACACACACACACACACACACACACACACACACTGAGCACACATACACACACACACACACACCTACACAAACACACACACTGAGCACACATACACACACACACACACACACACCAACACGTATACATACACCACACACACACACACACACCTACACACACACACACTGAACACACACTGAACACACACACACACACAAACACACACACACACCTACACAAACACACACACTGAGCACACATACACACACACACACACACACACACACACACACACACATAAACACATACATACACTATACACAAACACTGGAACAAACTGACACCTAGGCACTAAACACATACACAGGAACACATACACACACACACACACACAAAAGCATACATACCTAAACACATACACTGAAGCAAAATGACACACACACACACACACAGACACACACAGACACACACACACACACACACACACACACACACACACACACACACACACACACACACACACACACACACAGCATTCCAGATAACCACACCCAAACAGGTTGGGTGATAAATCACAGCCCTCGGTAACCCTGATGGTTCTCTTGGCTACTTAAAATAAAGTGCATTACATGCTAAACACAAACAATGAAGAACATTTTCAGCCAGATTCTGTTGTTGAAATACACTGAATTACAGACAACCAGTCAGGAATTGGTCGATCGGTAATAAACCTTGTACAATCCATTTTAATTGTTTAAAGAAAACAGTAATCCCAACTACCAAATACAAACATACACAATTTAACAACAAATGTAATCTTAATTGATTTGCTGCTGTTAAACCAAAACTGCTTACCAGAGGCAATAATACAATGTTGCTATTATTTGAAATCCAAAAGGGTAGAAAGCTTATAGAACAACCCCACTCCGGGTCTCGGTGGGTTGGGTCTGGGGCCTAACAAGGTTAGAACCATGATGTTGCTACATCAATCACATTTTAACTCATCCATTTCCTATTTGGTTGTGTGGTGTCGCTACAGAGGGCCTGACCAGACGGGATCAATAGATCAGCAGACAGGTCGGAGGTCAGAGGGGCCACCGGCTATGTGGGTCCCTCTGTGTGTGTCAGTGTGAGTGAGTGAGTGTGTGTGTGTCTGTGTGCAAACACACAAATTATACGTGTTTGTATACGTGCAATTATCTGTGTGTGTTTGGGTGTGCACGTGTGTGTGCATGTGTGTGCGGGTGTGTTTCTGTGGGTGTGCACGTGTGCGTGTGTATGTGTGTATGTGCATCTGTGGGGCAAATTGTGGAGGCGTATGTATCAGAGATGAGCCGGTGACACCCTCCTCTCCAAGATTACACATAAAAATTATACATTTGTTACCTTTTCTTAGACTGTGTCAAAACTCGCAAGTCTGCAACACACACAATTATCACGCTGCCTTAATGAACTACAGGACGATCTTTTTTATTGACACCGCAATGTGTGGCTCAATAACAACTTCCATTCTCCTTTCAGTCGAGCACACTGAACGCCATTATTTTCACACTGCTAATTGTCTTCTAATCGTATTGTTCCAGTGAGCTCCAGCCCCGCGTACTGTAAGTTCAGAGATTCATCCCATCTCCGGCGGCTCCTCAACGCGCACCGCATTGCCTTTATCAATCTACTGGAGCACAAAACAAAGACCTTCGTGTTCAAACAGCAATTACTCTCTCATCTCCCGAGACAATCGGCCTGGACCCTAATTGGATTGAAATGGACCCCCCTAGCCCCCCCTTCGCCCACCCACCAAACCCCCAGCCCGCACCACTCTCCTCCACCCCTTCAAAATCACAGCATGCCCCCCACCTTCCCCCTTTTGTTACGGAAAATAGCACGCAAGGCCGGTTGATTAAGATCCGTTACTGGGGCCCCGCGTGGAGGGGCCCCGCCGGTCGCTTTCATGTCCCGCTCTTCAAACACGGGCGGAGCGGGGGGGGGGGGGAATGCGTGGAGGGCCCGTGGCGGACGGCTCTGCGTGGCGTTTGGCTAAAGTGGAGGATGTGATAAAGGGGTGGTGGTGGGCAGTGGTGTTGGCGACCATGATGGTGATGGTGGTGGTGGTGGTGGAGGTGGGGGTGGTGTTGGTTGTTATGATTTGGTTGGCATTGATGATGGAGGTGGTTATAGCGGAAGTACTGGTGATGGCCGTAGTACTGGTGATGGCGGTGGGGATGGTGGTGGTGGCGATGATGCTGTATTGTTGGTGTTTGCGGAGAGAGTGGTGGTAGCAGTGGTGGTGATGGTGGTGGTAATGGCAGTGATGGTGGTGGTGTTGGAATAGATAGTGGCAGTAGCTGTGGTGTGTTGGCCTTTGTTTGTTTGTGAGTATTAGGTGAGCATGAGGATATTCAAACAAAATAGCAAGGACAAAAAGTTACACACGCAAACAAAACTCAATTGCCTACATTGAAGCTGGGAATCATTGGAAAGTCACAATAGCCCGATGCCTTCAATAGCTGTTTAAAGTGTCAAGTTAATATTAGCTATATACTGTTTACTTGCTAAATGTACTATTCTACATGCCTCTGCAAATTACACTTCAGGGACAAATAAAGTGTTTTGATTGATTTAATGATAAAAGCATTTGGAGAAAGATTAAGATTTAGACTTCTGACTGAGAAAATATGTATTCTTATATAATTCCTCAGTGATGATAAGTGCAGTAATTCCTTGAATAATTTCCCACCATTATAACAAACTTCACGGGTACAGTAATAACTTATAATAGTTTCACTCAATCACCTCGCAGTATGTGTAGGTAAGGGACGCCGTCATTGGGTCTTAGGCAGGGAAAGGGGCTGTGCACCTAATGGTAAAGTCTGCCCTAAGGACACTTTATATTTACTGACAAGAGAGCAATTTATGTTTGTTTGTTTGTTTGTGTGATGAAAATTTCAGACAATCGATGTGATCACCCACATAAAGATAAATTGCGTTGAAAATGAATCAGTAAGGATTCACAAAAAGAAAGCACAAAAAGGAATAAAGGTGAAACATAGTGATCATGAATCAAATCGAAAAATCAATTGATGATATAATGATTAGATAGACACATTATAAGAGCTGTTCTATGAAGATCCAATCCAACCAATAAAATTGCCTTTGACTTCATCAGCCAATCCGATTGAATGACTCATCTCAATGATAGATTTCTATACATTTCTCAATGAGCTACCATAGTGAAATTGTCTTTTCATGGCCAGATTCTAGCTCCCATTTCCCTTGATAATCTCAACAGTTTGGCCCATGTCCATTAACTCAGCTGTGACACGCAGAGATAATAACTGCTGGATGGACTGCGGTATTCATATTGTATTTCTAAATGCTTGATTTCTTTTCTCATTGGGGGAAGTAGGGACTTTTCGGTTAAGCTGGGGCAATATTAGGTTAAGCATGTACACAGGGAGCAGTGTCAAAAAACCTGCATTCTTCATTTTTTCAAGCATGGAGTCTGGAGCCTTCTCCATTATATCTGCAAGCAAATTCATGTCATTTATATTCAAACTCCAAGACTGTGTTAACATTATGGATTTGAAGAGCAAAAGCAATTATACAGAGCACTCCATATCAATGGGCCAAAGATGACAGTGCACTTGTATGTGATTCTGAGTGTGTGTGTGTGTCTGTCTGTGTGCATGCATGCGTGTTTGCGCGCGTGTGTGTGTGTTTAAGCATTTGTTCGAGTTTAACCCGTTCATGTGTTGAAGGAGAGCTTGTTAATGTACTGTGGTAATATGCATAGGTGAATAAATTAATTTATGAAGAGGCTGGTGGCATGAATTTCACCTGTGCAATTTCAGATACAAATAACGACAGTTTAAATATCCTTTGTTACGGAATGCTGTATTTTCTTTTACAGAATTATGAACAAATTTGATCAATTTCTACTGTCAGTAGAGTAGCTTAGTCAAATATACCAATTGTGTGTGTGTGGAACTAAAAATTATATTTCCTTCTATTTCTATCTGTCTTTCCTTCTTCCTTTCTTCCCTCTTTCTCTACCCATCTCTCTGTATATCTGTCTCTCTCTCACTCTCTCTTCTCTCTCTCTCTCTCTCTCTCTCTCTCTCTCTCAGCGCTCTCCCTCTCTCCCTCTCTCTCTCTCTCGCTCTCTCTCTCTCTCTCTCTCTCTCTGTCTCTCTTTCGCTCTCCTGCTGGTCAGTCTATATGGCCCAGCGTAGTTGAAACAGTAAAACAGTTGCAAGTGTTTTGTGAGTGAATTAATCATGATGATTAATTGGCCTTCAGGTTGAATATCCATTGAGTGACGGCGGGGCCGTCAGACACACACACACGCGCACACACACACACGCATGCACACACACACACACACACACACACAGACCCACCCACCCACACACACGCACACAAACACACAAACCCATCAGGGATACATTGACAGGCCTTTAAGGACAGGCAGATTGATTCACACAGGGACTAATGAACCCTCCTCTAAGAATGGAAGAAAAGATAAACAACACCGTTATTTTCCTTCATCCTTGCTGTTGGTCTCCAGATGCACTTTGCCGACAGAGTGAAACAGTGTTTAGAGTTTCTGACACTTTGGTTCAAGTGCCCCCCCCCCCCTTCCTCCCTCCCCTCCCCCTCTCTCCCCTCTCTCTCCCCCTCTGGTTGTTAGTCCGTCATGACAGCCCAACTGAAGGGCTGTGTGGGAAACGAGGACCACCTGGTCATACTGGTTATTAGTATAATAATAAATAGCAGATTTCCTGAGGTCAACAACATTATAGTGCTGTTTCAAGTTATGGATATTATGAATATTGTGATTACCCCGGATTCTACTTCATTAAGGCATGGCTTATGATTTGGTTTATGTGTTGCGGTTCCACCTAGCGATGCATTTCAATGTCACGTACCGACAACACAGAATCGGTGAGGATCAGCCTTGTTTTGAGTTGGGGTTTTCTGTCAAGAGAAAATGGGGGAGACACCTAGTATGTAGATGCACCTTCCCCCCCCCCCCCCCCTACAACCCCGCCTTGTGTAGCGCCCGGTGCTACATAATGGAGGGGGGAAGGGGGTCATGGCTTTGTGGAGGTCGGGCTCCCCTCGCTGTTGTGTTTTTGATTTTGATGTTCAATGCTACCTGTTCTCTCTCTCTCCCCATCTAACACCCCCTCCTCCTCCTCCTCCTCCTCCTCCTCCTCCTCCTCCTCCATATGCACCTCACCCTCCCACTTCCCCTTTCTCTCTCCCCCTTGCTCTCTCCTTCGCCCCCTTCCCCCCCAACATCCACTCCCCAGCCCCTCTGATCTGCTCCGTGGCTCATTAAAATCCACCCTCTCCACCTCCACATTAGCATCAGAGTCATGGTCAGGCTGCTTTGTGTTATGAGGCTGGAAACCCCACACTCACATACACAAATAAACACTACACACACACACACACACACAGCATGCATGTGCTCAACACACTTCAGACACACGCACACACGCAAACACACACACACACACACACACACACACACACACACACACACACACACACACACACTCCAAACACGAGCTACCACACAATATCAATAAGAACAACAACAACAACAAAACAATAGTAGCCTTTAGTCCGAGGAGGGGGGAGGAGACAGGGTCTTTGATAGCGTACATCAAAGAGAGAGACGGTAAAGTACACACGTTGAGCTTTTTTGTATTTTCCGCCCGCCCGCCCGCATGCCAAGGTTGCGTCTCCTCATGGGCCTGGCCGCGCGCTGCAGCGCCCAGGGAGGGGGGGGGCGGGGGGGTGGCTGGGTGGAGCTGAGGGGGGTGGAGGATGAGAAGTTGAACAGGACAACAGCCTGAGGAAAACAGCCTCCCCTCTACTTTGAGAAAGTTGGAGCCGTCGTTTCGGTGCATCATTACTGGTATTACTACTGTAAATATACATTTTTCGATATCGCTAATGAAAATTTGCCTATATTTTATGCAAGTGTTTTACGTATGTCTCAAATGTGCATTTATGCATGGGAGCATGACATCTGCATTTGGTTTATGAAGTGACTCTACAACTGCACTCTCAGGAATAAAGTGCTCGCCCGTCCACGGCCAGAGCTCGGTTCGACTGTGCACTTTACTGGGCCCTAAAAAGCCTTCTGCTTGGTGCCCTCTGCCCACCTAGATAAATGAATAGTGCTTTGAGTCAACTCCCCCCCAGAGACGTGGCACGTCGTTTGTCAAATCCAAAGCACAGGGTGAAACACAACTCTATAACAACTTCTAACCTGGGCACCGGCCCTTCTTTACAAGAAATGGACGCTGCTTGCGTCGCCCGCAGAAACCCGAAATAGAAGCAAATTCCCTTTCCCCCTTATTATACGCAACAATGCAACCGTTTCTGAGTGGCAGGAAGCTGTGAGTTTCATAGCCGTGTCGTTATCGGCCCGCTGTGTTTAGACTGGGAATCTTTCCAATGATTTATTCGGTTCTACTGTACACTTATTATTATTATTGACTTGCATCAAACAGTGGATCCTACCCCTGAGGTACCATCAGGCTTTTTCTACATTCTTAGGCATGGCCTGCCATCTCTCTCTCTCTCTCTCTCTCTCTCTCTCGCCCCCTCTCTCTCTCTCTCTCTCTCTCTCTCCGTATCACTCTCTGCGAGTACGTTCTTCTGGCACACGGTGTTAGGAGGGTCAAGCATTATCCGGCCGACCCTGGCTGATTATGCTGTAGCTGCTGCCACGCCAGCTCTTCCTCGAGGCAAACGTTTTTTTTTTCAGTATCGTTCCCGTGACTGTTTGGGTCCACACCTTTGCACGGGTCCTGGTTCTGAATCACGTCAGGTGATACACACACAGTTGGAAATGCAACAGTCCTTCTTATTTCATATTAGAGGCGCACTTCGGTTGCAGGTAATTGGTTAAGTTTGGCCGACGGTAAACAACGTTAACAGATTTGTCAAACGGAGGAATAAACGCGTATCTGGGGGGGGGGGAGCGGATCCAGGAAAAGGGGGATTTGGAAGGGGTGTTATTGGAACACGGCGTATTAGACATGCCACACGTATCGGCAGTTACTTAATTTTTCTCTATTTAATATTTCCTACTTACTGCCAAATCCACCTGAGAAGCCCGGCGGACTACAGAGAACTCCTGTAATCACGAGGCCCCAGGAGGGGGTGGCCGGAGAAATCCATCTATTCATGAAGGGCCCAGGGCCGGCCAGAGTCTGGCGGGCCAGTGAGGCCCTCAGGGACGCCGGGCTGTTTGATTTGGCCCTTGGCTGGCTTTGGGGCACAGGGCTGCAGTTGTCCGTGCCCACAGCCTGCAGAGCTGCAGGTATTTCCTGAGTCAGTTCCCCTGTCGCTTTGCAGTGTTATTCAAAAGAGACGGACTCAGCCAGCGATTGTGTATGTACGCCAGGACATCCAAACGCAGACGTTGGGATGCTGACACAGCCTCAATGTGCAGCGCTCATGTCGGGCGCGATGAACTGAGCTGTTTGTTTTGTTTGTTTAAGTTTTATTTATTTTTAACTCAGTAGTCTGTAGTGGTCGGTGGTCGGTTAATTGAAGTGTGAGTCCCCCGGTGCATCGGGACATTTCAAACCTTAATGTTGTTCTATAAAGAACATCAATATTTTAGAACGTTTGAACGGCTGGGAGGAATGTTGGACCGGAAGGTTTGAAGCTCACAAAGGAAACGGGAAATGAAAGACTCTCTCGCTTCCCTTTCTTCCCCCTAACCTCTGCTTTTTTCCATTTACAGGCAGAGCAGCGCGATGGGGATGCCATAAGTATATATTTTGAATATCAAAATATACCAGAGCAAAGGAACCTCATCTCCTCTCAATTTCCTATCTGTCACTTTGATGCCAATCCAGATGTTTCTGTTATATGACGTTGTTTAACATAAATATTCAATAGAACCCAACGCGCTTGAAGCCAGACCATTATTTCAAGATCTTTAGCCATTATGCTAATGTCTTTAGACACTCAAAACTTGGCAAAGCAAGCCACACACCTGTATATGCACTAACACACATGCACACTCACTCACACACACACATACGCACACACACAAACACACAAACACAAATACACCACACACACACACCTGCACACACACGTAGAAAGCGGTAATATCTCTGTCCATTTCCCTGCTGCATTTCCTGAGCTATTCCTTGTCACTTTGGCCCCTATGAAATCATCTGTTGGGATTAATGAATCCCGATTACACCCCCCCCCCCCCCCATTCAGACGTAATGGACCACACAACAACGATGTTTAACCAGTGCTGTAGTCCTCTGGGTATCCTCATTTATGGCACATCAGGGCATGGTAATTGATGGTTCCACTGCTGTTAAAGTGATGATCCCAAGTCTTCTGCCTCCTTGTTTAATGCGATGGCTCTTTGTAACGGACTAATACAAAACACTTAGCAGATGGGCTGCTCCCCCAACTCACCTATTTACATTTCTCTAAATATCCCATCTTCACTCTTGTTATGAACTCAATAAGGGTTTCCAATAGCAAAGATCCAAGGGCCTTGTTGAATAAGAGCTAACTTTGGAGCCGGCATCTTCTTTGGGTTTTGTCTGAAGAAATGCTTCTAAGATATAATGAATAAAATGATTCACATGGACGTATTTAGAATTCTCCATGGTTTCTTTTTTCCTGTCTCTTTCTTCTCTCTCTCTCTCTCTTTCTTCTCCCTCTCTCTATTTATTCTCCCTCTCCGTCTGTCTTTCTCTCCATCCCTCGTTTTCTTTCTCTCTCCCTCCCTCCATCCCTCCCTGTCTCGGGCGGTCTTTGATTCAAATGCACAGCGGTGGGTAATGGGTGTAGGGGGGGGGGGGGGGGGGGGGGGGGGGGGGGGGGGGGAGAGGCTCATGCTGGGAGGCTCTCCGAGAGACTCAGGGAGACCTCAAGGTCGTGAACAGAGTAATGCTCGGGACCACAGGATGGGGTGGAAGAGCCGTGCTCCACAAACAGAACACAGACAGGCCTGAAACCCCCAGGTCTCCTGTGTGCTCTCTGAGCAGCGGACCACATACACAAACACACACGTGGCCACTGAACGACTCGTGACGACCGGTTCTTGCAAAGCATCAAAGGTCAAAATAAAGGGGCCGGTGCTTGACATTGTCCAATCTTTGTGTACTGCAAACGAATGCACTAACTGGGTTGAAAATACACATATACATATACATGTGCATCATTACAGGCATGAACACACACAAATTACAGATTGCAGTGGCCCATTGAATTCTGAGACACAAAATTAATCATATGATACAGTTGCCCACATGTGTTTTTGGTGCGTCTGTGTGTGTGTGTGTGTGTGTGTGTGTCTGTCTGTGTGTGTGTGTGTGTGGGTGTATGTGTGTGTGTGTGTGTCTGTGTGTGTGTGTGTGTGTGTGTGTGTGTGTGTGTGTGTGTGTGTGTGTGTGTGTGTGTGTGTGTGCTGGTGTTTATAATAGCTGGTCAGCAGGCCATAATCAATACAGACCTTTTGACGGACTCGTATGGGGAGGTTTCAGCAACCCAACACTACGTTTTCTTGTGCTCTTTTCTTCTCATGCCTAAGAAAATTGGACCCAAAACATCTGGTTCCTGGAATGGAAAACTTGTGGAACACAGATGAAGGCCCTAATATCCTTTGCAATTTTCTTCTTCTGAGGCATTAACATATAAAAGTCCAACCAAGAAACCGCCCTGGGCCAGAATGACCAAGCTGCAGTGAATATTGAAGACTTTTCACCAAGCGTGAAGTGGAGAAACAAAAAAATCGCAGGGTAAAGATGCTTTCATGGAAACCATGATCCAAATGAAGGAACAATAGTCAAATTACCTGAAATATGGAATATCTCACTATAGACAAATCCTTCCAGCAAGGATTTTTTTTATAAAAAGCAGGAGAGAAAGAGTGAGAGAGAGCAAAAAGGAGCTAGAGAGAGGAGAGAGAGAGAGAGAGAGAGAGCGAGAGAGAGACAGAGCGACAGAGAGAGAGAGACAGAGAGAGAGAGAGAGAGAGAGAGAGAAAGAGAGAGTGAGAGTGTAGCGAGAGAAGAAAGAAGAGAGAGCCTAGAGTAAAAGAGGGAGAGAAAGAGAGAGAGAGAGAGAGAGAGCAAAAAGGAGCCATGAGGAGAGCGGGAGAGAGAGTGTGAGAGAGAGACAGAGATAAAGAGAGAGAGAGAGAAAGAGAGAGAGAGAGAGAGAGAAAGAGAGAGAGAGAGAGAGAGAGAGAGAGAGAGAGAGAGAGAGAGCATTAAAGGAAGGCCTCTTCACCCAGCTTCCTTCATGAATAACAAATAGAGAACCCATTGCTCAGCCAACACAACACAAGAAAAACATTACTGGATTCCCTGAATTTCTGGTTCTCTGTACACTGTGCTAGTGAGGTTGGAAACATTCAAGAATGGTGTGTTTCTTTTTTCATTTGGGTGATTGGCAATATTAACTTTGTTTTGTAACATATATTATATATGTTCAAATAAGGTAAGCTTATAAACGGCAAGCACGTCAGCATCCCATTAAATTATTTTTTGTCCAAACAATATCGCAAATTGAGTTGTTTTAGCAGATTGAAGAATTGTATTGATAAATAGTGTGGTAGGGTTCTGCGTTCGAAAAATAACATGAGATGGAAACTTTTTCTAATTGAATCTATCCGACATTTTCTGATTCTGTGTTCCCTACCTGGGACTGGCAGCAGAATATCTGACCCCCAGTCCGGCAAGCCTCGTTTCATTGCGCTTTTCTTGGGGGTAAATCCGTGAATACTCGGCGACTCGACGACCCCATAACGAGGTCTCTTGACTCATTTGAGGGGGGGCGGGGGGGGGGGGGATTGCAGAACCCCCTTAACCAGTTTCCATGGTAATCGGGACGGTAGGGACATCAGCACATATAGTTAAGGAGAGCTGATGTCCTGGTGTTTCTGTCCGTCTGGCTGCCGGTCTGTAACGGGGTTAATGAATGGTTACGAGTTAGACATTTGCTAGGGACTTAAACATGTAGGCTCTAGCATGATCAATCTTGCTGAATCAAGGCCATCGCCTTAAAGGCCTATATGCAAATACTGCTTAGGCCCTATATCTTCATTTTCGCATGCGCCAATAGTTTTTATTCACAAAACTGTTCCAAATCGGTCAGCTTAAACGTGTCAGAAGCACGTAGCCTATCTCCGTTGTGTTATTACCAGTAGGCCCTAATCCATAGGCCTATAACTCACAGTCTGCTCATAAAAGTTAAGTTCACTCAAATAAACACTAATGTAAATGTTCACCGACCGGTTAGGCGGCTACATGCAGCCGACGTGTCCTTAAACGACTGTTTTTGCAGAACTCCGACCCAGGGCTTCGCTCGCACCTTGAACTCCTCCTGGCCTCTCCTTCCCCGAGAGGAGCGCATTGAGATGCACGGCGCGTCCCGACCCCCGAGGCGGCCGACCGGGCTGACACAAAAGCTTCGGTGCGCTACACACCCAATTAGAACCTTCCGTTTGGGTTACATCTGTTTTTTGTTTGACCCCCCGTTTACAACACAATAAATAACCACACGATCAATAATAATTAAACAACAGTATCCCTATATTGATGGTGATAACAATAATACTACTAATAATAGTCTTATAATAATAGCAACAACAACTTAATCAGCAACGCAAACAATAACTTAATAGGCTGCTAAATATAATAGGTATAGATTATTATATGAGTAGGCTCAGATTATGCTATGACCCTGCTTGTTTAGTAGCACACCAAATGATTTTCTGAGTGGGCATAATTAAAAACATGATTTCTTTAATCATATTACTTTGTCGTGTTGACAGATTTGTCGAACGGAGGAAAAAAATCATCATCATGCCATTACCAATATGGCCCTTTACTTGTTCGAACTACTTGGAAGAAGCCGCACATCAAGGCAGACAGGATTCCTCCTCTCCATAATATCCAATCAGCCGGGGCCCTCTTACAGCGCAGGGCTGTAATTGGATGAGGACAGGATAGGCGTGCGTGCTCCTCGCGTCGGGTAAACACTCGCGTCTTCGCGCTTCAGAGGACGCGGTAGGAGCCGGCGGAGAAGAGACACACACTGCGAGACACTGGACACGGCGCCAAGGCTTCTATTCTTTTTTTTAGAGTTAGTTGATCGTTTGAATTCCATTGACATCAAAACCTTAATTATTGCACAGCGGGGTGACAACAAGCCGCAGAAAACATCCAAGAGATTCCTCCTTTGGTAAACATCACAGAGACATTTCCTATTGATACAGTCTTGAGATAATGGATTAACCACACACTCGCGGTGTTAATGGAAAAACAAACTTTTTTTTGGCCAAAGCTCCTTTCGTAGCGGACTGCGTGATGATGATGATGATGATGATGATGATGGTTATGATGAAGTCTGATTTTGATGCACCACTCATATCTTCATAAGTCGATCATTTAATTTAGATTAGTAACTGTAGGCACTTCTCAGCTACCGAGCGGCCTATATGGACAGCAACAAGTAAGGTAAACACAGCACTGCAGAAGAGCGATCACCGGCATATATGGTTTGGGGAATGGCCGCAGCCACCTCCAGTCCATACCTCACCAGTAACAGGATCCTGTCGTCCGGCTCCCTCATCCACTCCGACAGAAGGGGAGGCATGCAGCCCGGAAACACAGCGGTCACCTCGGTTTCCGGTGGCTACAGAGGGGACCCCTCCATCAAAATGGTACAGAGCGATTTCATGCAGGGCGCCATGGCAACCAGCAACGGGGGGCACATGCTGAGCCATGCCCACCAGTGGGTGACATCGCTACCCCACGCGGCAGCCGCAGCCGCCGCAGCCGCGGTGGCCGCGGCCGAGGCCGTCTCCCCCTGGTCATCCAGTCCTCAGCCGCAGGACGTCAAGAGGAACACGGGCAGGGAGGACCTGCACCCAGGCTCTGCGCTGCACCACAGGTCTCCCCACCTGGGAGCTCACCAGGCGCACCCGGGGGCTGGCTGGGGCGGCGCGGCGTCCTCGGCGCACATCAGCATCTCCGAGGGACAGCAGCAGCAGCAGCAGTCCCTGCTCTACTCCCAGCCCGGAGGGTTCACCGTGAACGGGATGCTGGGCTCACAGGGGGGCCAGAGCCTGATGCACCCGGGACTCGTGCGCGGGGAATCCCCGGAGCTCGACCACGGAGGACACCACCATCACCACCACCACCACAGTCACCACGTGCACCATCACCCGTCGCACCACGAGGTGAGCCACGACCCGCACTCGGACGAAGACACCCCCACGTCAGACGACTTGGAGCATTTTGCCAAGCAGTTCAAGCAGCGGCGGATCAAGCTGGGCTTTACCCAGGCGGACGTCGGCTTGGCGCTGGGGACCTTGTACGGAAACGTCTTCTCGCAGACCACCATATGCAGATTCGAGGCGCTTCAGCTGAGCTTTAAGAACATGTGCAAGCTCAAACCCCTTCTCAATAAGTGGCTGGAGGAGGCAGATTCCACGACGGGAAGCCCGACGAGCATCGATAAGATTGCAGCCCAGGGAAGGAAGAGAAAAAAGCGCACCTCGATCGAGGTGAGCGTGAAAGGTGCGCTGGAGAGCCACTTTCTGAAGTCTCCGAAGCCCTCCGCGCAGGAGATCACCTCCCTGGCTGACACTTTGCAGCTGGAGAAAGAGGTGGTAAGGGTGTGGTTCTGCAACCGCAGGCAGAAAGAGAAGCGAATGACGCCGCCTGGACTTCCACACACACCGGAGGACGCGTATTCACAGGTGGGATCCATGGGCGCAGACACGCCACCCCCGTCGCTAGACTGTAAGAGAATGTACAGCGACACGTGAACCCAAGGACCCCCCCGAGCACAGCCACAGAGCGGACGGCTAACTTTCATATGTGGAAAAGTTTGGGAAACAGACATTGTAGAAAATATTTAACAAGGTACTCGCCCATTCAAGTTTGCTCTTCTATTTATTTACCTCGTAAACTATTACCAAGTGTCCCCTTCGTGCGTCCCTGTGGTCTGAAAAACAAGCCATCCAAATGTTTTTATTCTATGACTTGCAAAGAATTATCTCGTTTTCTCTGCCCTCTGCGTCAGAGAAGTGTTTTGAAAGTTTAAGGTAGAGTTAATTTTCGTTGAACTTGAACTTTACAATTACAGTCAGCTTTTTCTTATTAGTTAATTTAGTAACTTTAAAATAAAACTTATTATAAACTTAATGACAAATTGAGTGAACTTCATTTTCAAAGACTATGTTTGAGGGGGTTTCCTTGTAATGCTGCAGTTAGCTTCTTTTCCCTTAAATATATTTTGTAGCAAAATGATAATTTAATTTACTCTATTTTTTAGGATGTGTTTATGTAATAAGCAATAATATCATGTTTCTTCATACAGTTTCTAATGTGTGTGTGTCATGTGTGTGGTGCATCAGTTCTGCTCATGTTTGATGATTGCGTGTTTCAAAATAAGTTTTGTATGGTGAATTATTAATAGGTATTTTAAAACAAGCACATTATTCCCCTTGGTATGCACACATAGGCCAACCGTGTATTTTTTGTGTAATGATTTTGACTATTTATTTTTGTTTGTTGTGTTTATTTTCATGGATAGTATGATTATTTAATAAATTTGTTTAGAAAAGGTTACGTGAAATGTGCATTGTAATGAAATGCAATCCACACAGACACACACACACACACACACACACACACACACACACACACACGCACACACTGTTGTTGGGGAAGCCCAAACATTAAATCGACCTCCCCAAATGTCACTGCGGTCGCTACATTTATGCAGTATAGCAAAAACAACATAAGGGTGTACGGTTCGAACAGCTATCTTAGATGGTGACACAACAACACGACTCTAGATGTACAGCCATTGCACCCACCAAGCCCATACACGTGTACACATTTAAAAAACAAAATGGAGCTAGGTCCTACTCTGTCTTTAACCCACTCGGTCGCCCCCCCCTCCTGCACTATGGTCTACCGTTGTGGAGCGTCGCCAACAGAGGTCGTTGGCCCAGCTGGCAGTTCACCTCCACACTGGTTGCCAAGGTGACAGCGCAATGGAGTGACAGGAGTGGTGCGGGGGCTCTGTGACTGGCTCTGTCGCCACACATGATGGTGTTTTCTTTTCTTTTTTTTTCAGGTCTAGATTGTAGAGATTATCCATGTGAGAGAATAACACACACACAAACACATGCTGACACGGGTTTACACCGGTGAGCCGGGGTCATGTGTTAGAGTTTTTATTATCGACAAACATGGTATAGGTCAGGAGGGGGGTACGTGAAATGTGTTCTCAGTCGAAACGATTGCAATGATAGCGTCGGTTCTTAATATTGGTATAGGGTCATATCCCTCCCAACCCTATACCCAGAGTATACCTTACGCCTGCAGGCTAACATTATATAATATACTGCAATAAGTGAAACAATGAGGGTTCTGGTACATGGCTCAAGTCAGCCCTGCGGAGGTGTTAAGTGTTATTCGGTGTGTACAGTAAGGAGGAGAGTCTAGCCTCAAGGTTAATGTGTTATCCTGCAATGTTGGTGACGGCAGGTTGAACATGAACTTCCTGTTGAGTGCAGGCCCAAGAAAAACACAAAAGTCGTTAGCAAGAAACACGTCATCGCTGTCCTATCTAATTCTCACTCCTGAAAATGCCCTTTTTTTTACACACACGGTAAAGGCTGTCAAATATTGATCAGGTTTGGGTTTAAATTAATGTTAAGAACCAAATTAACAAGAAATTAGGTTGCTAAATTTGAATAAAATACATTTGAAATGAAGTTAGCAAAGTTAAGTGGAGCAAAGACATGCACACACTTAAGGCCTGTACACTCTCACACACACACACACACACACACACACACACACACACATACACACACACACACACACACACAGACACACACACACACACACACACAAACACACACACACACACATGCAGGGAGTCACGGACACACACACCCACACACACACACACTTACACATTTGGGCAATTGTATACCCACCACTGAACATTAGCAGAGTTACGAGGAAACTTGGGCCTCTCAGTTATAAATAGACATTTAATTGCTGAGACGTGAATGGACCATTTGAGTTCTGCAGGTATAAAGAAGTCACTCCAGGTTAACTAAACTCTGCCTCAGTGGACACAGAGCATAGCATCCACTTAATTCTGTTTTGTCTAGGAGAAGCAAAGCCACACTCAAGTCGTCATGTCGATACAACATGTCGGTACATTTTAAATGTATAGGCTACAAACAAGAAACTACCACAATAGCATACAATACATATTACATGTAGGCCTACATCCTGAGTAGCTTATTATGTGGAGAAAGGAATGAAAAAGTGTCTGAAACATACTGAGCCAAGCAGGTCATGCCATACTGCAGCAGCCGATAACCGTCCACAGTTGGCCCGCGACGGGTTTCCCAGAGCTCCGAAAAGCTAAAGACGAAGATAAAGAAAACGCAGGCCAAATGTAAGCTCATAGGATTGTAATGTGATCCCCTAGAAGCTTAAGAGCCTTAAAGGTGGAAGATGCTTGTGGAATTAGCGGATATCATCAGTCATAGCCCGCAGGTGTCTTGCTGGAATACAAATGATGCTATCCAACAGGAACACGTGGAGGACGGACTGCTATGCCTGAGAGGTGAGAACCCCCCCCCCCCCCCCCAGTTAGCACGCCTGTTCTCTTAAACCACCTCTTGTGTGGTGCTTGCATGTCTTTTGTCGTGGTGCATGTGTGCTTGGCCTAATTAGGAAAGGAGTTATTTTCATTTCAAATAACTAATGTAATTGCATGCACACAGCACTTGTTGTAATTGCGCCCTGATTCCTTTACACAGTCAACATTGAAGAGTAGTAGTCAAGTCATATTTTTTTAACCAAACCCCACCACTTGATGCCAGTTGCTGTTTGAGGTCTGCCTGTCCATGCTTTAGCGCTGACATAGGCCTACATTTAGAAACATTGATTAACCACGCTGTGCTTTCCACCGTCGTCTTGCTCTCCCTCTCGTCTGCTCATTACCAGTCCCCACTGTTTGGTGTTAATTATTGTCACATTGCGGAGGTTGGTTTACCACCAAACTCTAACACTGATTAACAAGCTGCGCCTTCCTCAGTGTGAATTTGAGCTCCCCTCTGAAGAATTAAAACTGCGGTGTGGGATATATATATTCTTTATAACATGGAGGACTCGTTTTACTTTGAGCTAACTGGAATGTGTGTGAGTGTGTGTGTAGACCTATGTTTGTGTGTGTGTGTGTGTAGGCCTAGGTGTGTGTTTGTGTGTGTAGGCCTGTGTGTGTGTGTGTGTGTGTGTGTGTGTGTGTGTTTGTGTGTGTGTGTGTGGTCGTGTGTGTGTGTGTGTGTGTGTGTGTGTGTGTGTGTGTGTGTGTGTGTGTGTGTATGTGAGAGAGACAGAGTGAGATTGAAGGAGAGAGACAGAGAGAGGGAAGGAGGGAGAGAGGGAGAGAGAGAGGGGGGGAGGAGAGTGCTCTTTTCCTGAGGCATTTCTTGTGGAAGGTATGATGCAGAAGGCATCAACGTCATTGTGATTGGCACCAATACTTTTCCTTATTGCTATTTAGTGTTTTTATATTTTTTAATTAGCCTATAGTTTGCTCTTTTGAACGATGAAGTACTACTAGACTCTCCCCAATCAGAAATAAATTAAAGCAAACATCTTTGGAATAATGGTCAGGGAAATGAATTATCTTCCCAGCAAGCATGTTGGGTGCTACTGAACGTGACCAGCATTCGTGCGCCGGACCGATGGAGTGGAACTCGTTTGATGCGTACGTTCGACACATGGGCACGATGCCAATTTAGACAAGCGTACCCACTAAAAGAATATAGTGCTGCATGCTAAGTGTGCGAGTATCACTCCATGTGCGTTCATGCCTGGCCGGGCGTGTATTTGCCCGCTTATAAGAGCATACATGGACTTTATTTTTTTCTTCATTCAGAAATCTGTCTCTAGGTTATGGTCTACATGTAAGCCTATTCCAAATTTTACAAAAAGTTTGCATTTGTTAGTGTATTTATATGTTGTTGTTGTTTTTTTTTTTTATAACAATTACTATTCGTGTTCGGGATATGGGTTGGATCATTAAAATGGCAATCAATGTTATGATAGAAAGTGTTCGTTTTGTACCTTGAGCGACAACTTTGAAACAACGTCGCCCTCTTCTGACCAATGTTTTTAGTGCATTTCAACGCGATGGATTACGCTTATTACAAATAGGATATAGAGCTATTGTAGGCCGGCCTACATGGAGATATACAAATACAATTAATAAAGAAAAAAATATCGTAGAGGAAGTTTTTCCTTGGGAGGCTTCGACCAACTCATTTTGTCGACAAACCACACTTGCGTGTTGTCGTGGTCCCCAACCTGATTGAGCTTGTGCTGTGATCTAGTAAGGATAAGGCTCTGTTTTCTCTAACCGTCTCCTCCCTCTCCCTGTGTGTCTCAGGCCTACTGATTTAAAGACTTCTCCCCACCGATTCTCCCTGCTGTTTTACATAAAACATGAGTATTGCATCTAAGACTGGTTCAGTGTCTATCCCAGATGTTTGCACGTGTCACACGTAACCTTGCTCTATACAAATGCATAGTTAATTAGAAACGAAATATAGGGTAATTATTTAAAATTATTCAAACACGTCCACTGTGGGTCTTTCTTTATGTAAGTGAGAAATGCAATAGCTCCTAATGACATGTTAACTCCCATTAGCTCATATATAATAGGCCTACAGTGTAATCTTATTTTTGAAACACAAGCTTTCTTGATGTACATAATGGATTACTGCCTTCAAGTGGGATTCAGCATGCAGCTTGGGCTGGTTTGTGGGCTACTTGTATTGACCTGAGGTTGGTACAAGAACACAACACTTCATCCCACAGGAGTCTGCATAGGTGTGGTCAGCAGTGTGCGATTCTGAATTGGGATATAAATATTCACACATTGTAGGCAAATGTACATGACCATACAAATGACTGATTCATTACTTATAGCTTTTGATTAATAACACAATAATTACCGTTTTGGGCTTTCTCCAAGGGCTAAGCTCTTGGACAGCTTTACCAACTGATGAGTGTGGCCCAGCAGTGCCATCTGGTGGCGGGGATTGAGTATGGAACATGCTGCTCTGACAGGCTATCAATTCAATGTTTCAGTTATTGGATAAGCTCCTAGAGACCATAAACAAATCCCATTATAGGATGTCCTTTACCTTAACTAACACTTGCTTATTGAAAACAGTCCAAACTATATTTATCTAGGTTAATTAATTTGAGCCATAACATCTAAATAGAAAAACAATTATTTATTCTCATCTACAGTGACAGTACAGATCGTTTATTGTCCAAACGCGTATAAAACCCTTTTATATCAACTCTGACTTGCTTTGAATGTAGGTCGTCAAAAAGTATACATAGCTCAACTGACAGTAAACTGGCAGTTAGTAAAGACCAAGAATTGGGACTTCCACTGAACCCCGCTCCCCCCAACAAACACAAGACACACTGTACCACTCTACGTACAATGCCATTTACAAATAAGAACGTTAAACAGAAACCAAGTCAGAAAATGTTTGCGAGAATGGTCATGTTTATTATTTCATGAAATCTAGACATTTTTTTTTTTTTATTAATCCTAACCAAGTAGTTTTGTTGCCTAAACCCAACCAAGTAATTTTGGTTGCCTAAGTCACCTAAATCTATAAAAGACCATGGACCAAAACCCGTGGGAGAAAGACCTGAATACGAGCCATTCATCCACCACAACCTCCTAACCTCCATGTCATTTGTGGCTCTTTATACTACGTCACCTGACTTTCTTAAGGCTTTCTTGGAGCAAGCCATGAAGACAAACCGAGTGCTAAGGGCCATGGCAGCTATTTTTCTAAATGGTCGCTACAGACCTGCTTGAGAGCTTTATGAAATCAACCCAGAGGTTCTGGATTCAGTCTATAGTCAAACTACACACTGGATGGACTCAGCCAATGTAGTGAAACAGCTCCCACGGACCCCTCAATTCTCCATGGTTCTATTGTATTGAGTGCAATAAAAAGATTATCTGTAGGTTCCAAAAAAAAGACAGCTTTGATCATCATACTATCTTGAACAAAGTGATTAGCATGCATTTAAGGTCCATCGCCAGTAGAGGATGTATCGGTTGTTATCATGACACATTGACATATTGACAGACAGCTTATATTTAGGGTTGATTACCCACTATTGTGGTATGTGTGTTTCTGTCTCCAGCTGTAGAACTCTATGTCATCACCCCAAGGCCCAGACAGCATGACAGGCAATGTATTACAGTACACTATGTGTACTGTGTCTTCTCAACAATTTCTAGAGGAATATCAATATTATATATCGACAACTTAGCTTTGATTGTGTGTGTGAGTGTGTGTGTCTGTGTGTGTGTGTGTGTGTGTGTGTGTGTGTGTTTGTGTGTGTTCAGTGCCCGCCACACAATTATTACAAAAATAGGCATTGTTTTAACTTTTAACTTTAACGCTGCCATTTTATTGTGTTGTTTGTGCTTGCCATATTTTACTATTTATTATTTTATCCAAAGTGTACCTGTCAGCCTGCCATTAAGGATCAGCTAGGGATTTGGCTTCTCATTTAACACCACTATACTATATTCTTCTGACCATATAATGGGAAATAAATGTATTTGGTGTGATGATGGTATTTATATGTTAAAAGGTGTAAACTGCTGCTACCTAACCATCAAACATGTTTAGCCATCCAGTCATGTATTAATAAGATCATTGACATAAAATTTTCAAAAGTCAAAAGAAAGTAACTAGTTACAAGTGAGTGATACTGTATTAAAAGTTACTGAATTTTATTCACTGGCTTCAATAGCAGGAATCCATGATACGCTTCATGCTCATGAACCTCTGGCCGCTCATGCCCATATCCTTGAAGCTCCTGTACTCTCCGGGCCTCATGTACATCATCCTTCCCTTGTAGTGGGGCTGCTCGTACATCAGCCAGTGTCCGTCCATCACGTGGCAGGACTGGCAGTCGGACATGCGGTAACGATCCTGGATGTTGTCACAGTCGTCCATCATCTCATTGGACTGACCACCGAAGTTCTCCCTCTCGTAGATCTTCATCCTGAACTGGCCTCTGTGCTGTAAGTCAACATACGTGGAGAGACACATTTCAATCAGCTGTAAATATTAAAAACAATCATCACTAGGGTTTGACTTTAGTCAAGGTACAGAATACAATTAGGCTATACATTTGCACAGAAGAGGATGTTTGTTTTCAAAGTCAATGTTTAATACCGCTTACCATGGGGATCATGCGGCAGGACCTGATGCAATCGCTCATGCCCATACGCTGGTAGTCAGAGTACTCGCCCCTTCTAACAAAGTACTGGTTTCCCATGTAGCTGGAGCGGTCGTACACCATGAAGCAGCCGCTCTCTACCCTGCAGGAGTGGCACTTGCTCAGGAAGGAGGTCATATCGGAACAGTCATTGCTGGTCTCATAGGAGCGACCCTGGAAGTTCTTGTCCTCGTAGAAGATAATCTGAAAAGAATTTCCAAAAAGGTCACTATCTTAAAGCAGTGTATTTCAGATGTGTATTACATGAACTAAACACCCGTTTGATGAAACATTTCAAATTACTACCCACCTTGCCCATAGTCATGATTGCAGTTGGTTGTGTATTGGCCCAAAGTGATTGCACAGTTTCATCTGTGTGTCTCTCTTGCTTTTATACCTGACCCCACACCCAAAGAATACATGACCCTTTTGTTCAAATTCCTGACAGAGCAACATGGAACAGAGGCCCCCTGTACAATAGAACTTTGTGTATCAATGTGTACCACAAAGTGGACTTCAAAGCACCTGATTTGTGCTGGTGGCTTATGTGAAAAGAGGTTTGGCTATTGTTCTGATATTGGTATTGCTGATAAGGGGGTGACTGTGAAATTGAAAATATAAATGAACAAAAAAAGTGTTTATGTTACCATTTATATTTGTTTTTGAGATACTTCAACTGTAAATGAGCTATCAACCAACATGGGCATTCTAAATATATAAATGACATTGAGTATAGTGAAGAGATTGTTAACAATAAAATAAAGAACTTCATCTATTGCTGCAGAAAAAAAGAAATTGCTGCAGTCATATTCTATTGCTGCAAACCATCGGCATAATGTGACCTAATACAATTGTCTATTTGATTGCTAATTTGTGTGATATTTTCAATGTACCGATGCTCAAAACATAACATAACGTTAAACAAGTAAAAAAAATTGGCCATTTAGCCTGGCTCGGCTCAGCCAGAACAGAGAACTTGTTCAAAGAGAGAGGTGGCTTAAAGCATTCTCAAAACGTAAACTTGATCCAAGACCTGATATCATCATTACCTCACATTTTGGTTGATTAAGAGATTGCACAGTTAGATCGAGAGTTTCCTACAGTTGGTGAGGAGGTTAATCTCTTGAACTGAACTGCTACTTTTCTTGAAAGGAGTTCCCTTTCTTCTTCTTCGGTGGCCGAGGGTGAGATTCACTAGCAGGGAGGAGTCTTAGGTGTTGCCATGCGTTAGCGACTCAATTTTGTGTTTAGTACAGAAGGGCTGAAACTATACAATTTGCAGTAGATGTGGTCCTATGATCTTAAGCACATTATAGTCATATCGGAATGGCTTGCAAATTGGTGTGAGCATTGTATGCAAATCAGTATATGAGAGCATGGTGCGCACAAGCAGGAGCACCAAGAGGGGTAGGGGTCCACAGGGGCGGGGGTCCCAAAAGCCCCCTAAAAAACACGGCGTGGCTCTGCAGCACCACCAGTTATAGATAAAAAATAAACAGGCTGATATAAAGTCTCTCCGAGATGGCCAGTGATATCTATTAACCATCTTTACTATTGTAAATTCATCGTTTTGTTTCAAACATTAATTTTATTACAATACATTTTACCATGCTTGAAATATGTCATACCAGGTGGAAATATGTGGTCCAGGGGGCTTTGCCCATGCTGCACCCCCCTCCCCCCTCTCCCAGCTTCAACTCCTTGACCTCCACTGGGGGCCATCGACGGCCCTAAGACCCCCAGCCCAGGGGCCCGTACAGTACTTGTGGCCCTTCTCACAAGAAAAGGGGTTCTTACCATTAATGTAAAGAAGATTCTGGTTGCTTCGTTTGAGAGGGATTGTGAGCGTGCTAAAATCTCTGATAAAAAAATACTTTATTTTCCTCTGGATTGGGCTTGCTCTCTGTTAAATTGTTGGGTGATCCAGGAGTGCTTCAAAGCAGAGGCAACTGTTGTTTTTTGCATACAGCAATTTAAACCTGCACTATGTCATTTTTATTCTGCCGCTCTTATCTGTGGAATTTTTCCCAACCATCATGAGAAAATCTCCAAATGATATAGCTATAACTGCAGCTCCAGCTCAAGCCACTAGATGCTGCTAATAGGTCAATTTAAATAGAGCCGGTTTAGGCTTTTTATTACCACAACGGTACTACATCAAGATAGATGGTAGGATGGGTGGTGGGATAAACAAATGGAGGGATATCTGCATGGGTGGATATTTGGATGAAGAATGGATGGATTAAAGGTTGTTTGCATGGCTGGATGGATGCCAGCAGGGTTGAACGCATGGATGAATAGAATGCTGAAAGTATGAATGTAACAACCACGATGCAAGGATGGAGGAATGTATTGCGGATTGCTGACTGAATGGTGTGATGGCTGGCTGACTGGATTGATGGTTGGATGAAAGATGATAGTGTTTGACAATATTCAAATACAGCAATAATCGTATCTGTCAATTCAGAGGGTTATGTAATCTTTTTAAAGTAACTAACTATAGTTGGGATGTTGGGCCAATTGAACCACCAACACTTTCATCGCTTTAAATAATGACATGCACTTCTACAAAGTTTTGAGATGGTTAGGTTTAGCAGTAGCGCTAAATCCAACTTTTTGTAAGTAGATCTACTGCTATATATTAAAACTAATACTATAATATAATGCTATTTTACTATAGTTTATACTATATACTATACTATAATATATGTATAGTATAGTGTATAGTATATACTATACTATATAGTAAAAATAGTAAAAAATATTTAAAAATATATTTTACTATTACAGTAAAATATATTTACTTTAATAGTAAATATATTTAGAAATAATGTCTGAATGCTGTTTCTCAGTTAATGTCCTTCACACTTTTGCGTTTTAATTGGATACAAATATATATAGAAGCCTTTGATATGTAAATATTTATATATTATTTTTAGCATTTTTTTCTGGGTCAAATTGTATTGATAAAGACCACACAGGTAACACAACAGATTAGCAACAGATGAAATACTTTATTTTATAATAGTGCTTTATTTGTTCATTTACAAAATAAATTAACACATGTCAGTGATACGCCTCATGCTCATGAACTTCTGTCCGCCCATCATATCCTTGAAATTCCTGTACTCTCCGGGCCTCATGTACATCATCCTGCCTCTGTACTGGGGCTGCTCGTACATCAGCCAGTGTCCGTCCATCACGTTACAAGACATACAATCGGACATGCGGTAACGATCCTGGAAGTTGTCACAGTCGTCCATCATCTCGTGCATCTGGCCACCGAAGTTCTCCTTCTCGTAGATCCTGGCCCTGTAGGCTCCCCTGTGCTGTACGGAGACATAGAGAGGCAGACATTTACAGTTTGGCTTTGTTTGATCAGTGAACCTATGCATGTTTGAAGACCAACAATGCTGGCTGTATTACAGCTGTAAAACAGAACTGTACCACCAACCATCAGTGGTAGCCACATTTAATAAACGGCGTCTCTCAGATGTTCTGAGATGTCAAGGTGCTAAATATGCAGGGTTGTGACAAGTCGTACCATGGGGATCATACGGCAGGAACGGATGCAATCACTGAACCCATTCATGCGCTGGTAGTCGGAGTACTCTCCCCTCTTCATGAAGTACTGGTTGCCCATGTAGTTGGAGCGGTCGTAGGCCATGAAGCAGCCGCTCTCCACCCTGCAGGAGTGACACTTGCTCAGGTAGGAGGTCATGTCGGGACAGTCGCTGCTGCTCTCATAGGAGCGGCCCTGGAAGTTCTTGTCCTCGTAGAAGATGATCTGGAATAGAGAATGAAAATGTTACCATGTTTGCAATAAACAATTAGATAGTAAATGATGAACAGAACAATGGTCTGCTCTGTCCACTGTGAGCGTACCTTTCCGTGCATGATTGCTGATGTAGTGGGCAGTGCTGTAGCTCTAATGCTTGATGGAAGCCTGTTTTATACCGAGAGAGGCATCCAAACAATCTATGGGACCATTGTAGGGAAGCAAGTAGTCAGCAGTATCCAATGTCACTCACTGTTTGTTTCCAATGTTTCTATACACTAATGTTTCTATACACTAATGGAGAAAATGATTCTAGACCATCAGCCTTTTCTATACCCATAGTTTGGAATAGAGTTTGTTCACTCTTGAATGTAGTAATAAAATAGTGGTTTAGTTTAATTGTGTTCACTCTTGAATGTAGTAATACTGGTTTAGGATGACACACTATATAAAGATTTAAGGCAGTAAGAAAAAAATAATATATTTAGATATTTATCTACTCAACAAAGAATACTATTTGATATTGAATTAAACAATTGCAGAAGATATGAATGGTAGAAATATTGTAGGAACATTTCAGTTTGGACCAGTAAAGGTTTTGTCTTGCATTACACAACCAAACTAACTGTTCAATTGTCATTCTATTTGTATATACATTATTCTTTTGCAGATTTATGTGTGTTACAGCGTCTGCCGTAGATCTTGGCGGGAGATTGGATCACCCTGTGTGTTTTGACTGTCTGTATGAGTCCGCCTTTCTCCTACTCAACCAGACACACCTGTGGATCATCTTAATCAACGCTTCCTGCTTATCTACTGTGTCTTCTCAATCATTTTTCACCAGATTGGCAAACAGTCTAGCAATGTCAGTAGCGTTCTTTGTCTCTATGTATCCTCGTCGTTATATTCAAGAACATCGGGTTCTAACCCTCTGCTTCTGTCTAGATCTTCTCTCTACTGCGGTGCTATCATTCCGCACCTCCTTGCTGGTTTCCCCATCGACCAGGTCAGGCTTCCGTATAAACCAGCCTCTGCTCATTCCCATCAAATAAACATTTGAACTTTACAACCCTTGTATGTCGTCATGTGTTTGGGCTCCCTCACCCTCGGGCCGTAACAATGTGTTGGCATGAGGTGCAAAGATATGTTAAGTCATCCAGAGGGAGGGGAAACTAACTCATGGCCGCTTGTTCAAGAGTAGAGCTTTTTTGTGACACACAGGATCATATAAAAACATAATACACAACTACAATTCACAATCCAATCACTTTTGAACTCATCAACTCAACCAGGGTTCTACTGAGGGTGCTATGGATTCCACAGGAGGGGAAAAAGGCATCAATCGTCTATAAAACTACAACAGTGGATTCAAAATACTAACCTTTATGAAGAACACTAAAATGTTGATGCTGCAGAAATAGTTCTTATGTATGTCGCTTCTATCCAAAGCGACATACATAAGTGCATTTGTCAGAAGAAATACAAACAATATATCGGTGTGGGTACAGTAAGGATGTTCATAGAACAATTTTTAGGTTAATCCATTCCCCATATACAACAAAGACGGTTAGGATAAGATGCTACACAATGCTAAGTATTTTGTTTAGTGCAAGGACGTGAAAGATATAATAAGTGTGTATATTAAGTGCCAGAACGTACAACATACATTAAGTGCGTACATTAGGTGCCAGGATATACAACATCCAATGAGTTAGTAAGAGGGGTGTGGGGGGATCATGGGAGGCTGTGCAGGGTCTAGGTGAACTCTGAAATATTTTCTTAATTCCCTGAACTATTTTCTTAATGTTACTTAAAGGTGATATATTATATGTGTCACCTTTACACCAACTTGTGATGTCCGGAGAGGCAGATATTGAAAACGACTTGTAACGACCAAGCACATTAACACCTGGTGGTATATGTCACCTTTAAGTGCTTAAAACAAAGGCCTATAGGTTGTTTAGAGGTGATGCTCGGCGCTCTCTTAAGAACCAGTTCTAATAGCAGACGCTTGACTCCTTGGCGTCTGTATCTGCTAAAGGTAATATGTAACACATTACTACAATGTTAGTAAAGTTGAAATGATAATGTTACCTGTTACCTGTCCTCCAAATGCCTCGTGGCACATAGGGCCTTTACAGAACCTTTCCATTTCCCTCGGTCCGCTGCTGCAACTCGCACCTCATCCCATGAGCCCCAGCCACCATCTCTCCTCTCTTTCTCCACGTTGTCCTAGGTCTTCCTCTTCTTGTTTTCCCTTCCGGTGCCCACGTCATTGCCACATTGCCATCACTTTCTCTATTCTGCCTCAAGATATGGCCGATCATCTTCCATCTTCTGATCTTGACTTCCTCACTAAGTGGCTTCATCTCAGCTCTCTTAAGCAGGTCCTCAGACCTGATATGATCTTGCCATCGAACACGGAGAATTCTGCGCAGGCACTTGTTATTGAATACATCAACTAATTTGTCATCACCTTTGTTCATTTTCCATGGCTCGCATCCATACAGCAAGACAGGTAACACCAAGGTCTTGTACAGTCTTAGCTTAGTTCTCCTCGAGATGCTGTTTGAGTTCCAAAATCCTCTTTAGTCTGACATATGCCCCCCTTGCCTTTGAGAGCCTGTTCTGTAGGTCTTTCATTCCGCCTCCTTCTTTACTAACTTTTGCTCCAAGATATGTGAATTCTTCCGCCTCCTCGATTACCTGCCCATCAATGTTTATTCTTGTCTGGTTTTTCGCGTTGATTCGCGTTGAAGAATTTTGTCTTTCCAAGGTTGATTCTAAGCCCTACCCGCTTGGCTGCCTCGTGCATTCTAGTGGTTTTGTCTTGGATGTGCTGTCTTGTGGAAGATAGTAATGCCACATCATCAGCAAAATGAGGTCATCAAGTTTTGATGTTAGCTTCCGTCTAATGCCATTCTGTCCTTCACTGACTGTCCTTCGCATTATCCAGTCCATAACAATCAGGAAAAGGAACCCTGACATATTGCAGCCTTGCTTAACCCCAGTCGTGATGTCAAAACCACTCGCCTCCCTCTCCTTGGTCTTCAACAGCACACTGAAATCTTCATAGAACAATTTCACTATCCTCACGAACTTCTCTGGGATTCCGTATTGTTGCATACTTATAATGATCCATAAGCTGTCACGGTGAACCAAATCGAAAGCTTTTTCAAAGTCTATAAAGTTCACATATAGTTTAACAGTTCTATGATGTTCCTCAGTATAAAGACTTGGTCTGTTGTTCCTCTTCCTTGCCTATAGCCCGCCTGCTCCATCCTCAGTCTCTTGTCAACGCCATTTCTCATTCTGTCAATGACAATTCGTCCGTGTATCTTTTCAACGACGGACAGCAGTGTTATGCCTCTTGAGTTCTTACAATCTTTCAGGTTGCCTTTCTTCGGCAGCTTTATGATCAACCCTCTTTTCCAAGCTTCTGGGATAGCCTCAAACTCCCACACCTTCGACAGCAACTCGTGTACTTTCCTTGCCGAAAACTCCACATTTGTCTTTTTTAACTAATTCTGTGTGATGTTATCAATGCCAGGTGCTTTCCAGCTCTTCAAGTTTTTAACTGCCTCTTTTACCTCACCCAGAGTTGATTCGCTCACTGCCATTTCCTGAATTTCGTCTTCCAAATAAAATCCTACTTCGTCGTGATGGTTATCGGATTCCCTGGCGTTTCCCTGTTCAGCACTACTTTAAGGTGCTCTGTCCATCTATCCTGTACATCCTTCTTCTTACTGAGTAGGTTTCCGTTCTTATCCATCGCTGCTGTACTTTGTCTTGGTTTTTCATCATGTGCTGACCTCATGCAGCCTCTTCACATTGACTTGGGATGTTATCTAGCCATCTCCTCTTGTCTGCCCTGATACTCCTTTTGACCTCTCTGTTCTTCTCTACATATTTCACCCTTAGTTGTGTCTTCACCCTTTCTGAACGAGTACTTAAGATCTTCTTATTGGTAGCTTCCCGTTGATTGACTAACTGCCATGATTCCTCGCTAATCCATGGTTTCTTCTTCTTCCAGGGTTTACCTAAGACAGTTTCTGCAACTTCTGTGTACGCTTTCCGCATTACCTCAAAATCCCTCTCTACTTCACATTGGTCCTCTCCTAGGTCTTGTTGTTGTTGTTGTTGTTGTTGTTGTTGTTGTTGTTGTTGTTGTTGTAAAGCATGGTGCCTATTCTGTAAGCTGATGTTGAAAGCTTTAGGTACATCTTCATTTCCCAGCTTGGATGTATCATACTTGACTCGGTTGGTGTTCCTTTACCTCAGAGGTCTCTTTAACCTTAGTTTGACTGTTTTACATACAAGATAAGGATCACTTCCCACATCTGCAGACCTGTAGACCCTTGTATCCTTCACTGAGTTCCTAAATCGCTTGCTGATTAAAACATGGTCGATTTGGTTTCTGGTCTTTCCCTCTGGCGATATCCATGTCGCTTTGTGAATGGTTTTATGTGGAACTAATGTTCCTGTTATTACTAGCTCATTCATGTCGCACATATCGCAAAGCCTTACTCCAATGTCGTTCCGCACTCCCAGCCCGTGTTTACCCATAACTCTTTCATAATTCACATTTTGCTCTCCAACCTTTGCATCCATGTCTCCGGTGTTAATCAACATATTATGGACATTCTTCCTATCCAGTACATCTTGTAGCCTTGAGGAGAGCTCATCCTTGATTCCTTCATCTTTGTCCTCAGTTGGTGCGTAGACATGTATGATCGTCAATTTGATGTGCCTTGAATGGAATCTGGCTTGGAAGATCCTCTCGCAAATTGGTGTCCATTCTAAAAGGGCTCCAGCTGCTTCTTTGGACATAAGTATACCTACCACAGCTCTGTGGATGTCATTATCCAAAGTAAATAAAAGTCTCGCCATCTGCCAGTTGTACTTTTCCTTGGCCTGTCCAATGCGCCTCGCTAATACCTATGATAGCTATTCCTCTCTTACCCATTTCCCTTGCCACCTGATCGAGATTTCCAGTCCTATGCAACGTGCGCACATTCCAGTTTCCTATCCTCATGGTGTGTTTCGGGTGCACCAATGACCGTATCAGCCCAGGTGCGTCCTTCTGGCTTTGGCGCCTGTGCATCATCATGCATCTACTATGAGGTACGGTCATGGTATTCCCTTCATCTAATGAATTGGTTCTGCTTCTGGTTTCTGTAATAAATTGGGTTAGGGTTTCTGTTTTTCCAGGAGAGGGTTATTAGCCCTCAGCCCAACCCCCAACCTGGAGGACCAGGGGATCACTCTTCGTCTGGCCCCTAGCCTTTGACCTGTCCGACATGGGTGACCCTGCCAGGAGTCTAGGGCTCCAGTCGGCATAGCTCTAATGGTCATCGGGACTCGCAAACCGCCTCACCACAATAAGGTGATGATCCCGTTGGAGGCGGCAAATGATAAGAATGTTACTAAAGTAACATTGTAACATAAGGTTTTCCTTTAAAATGAAGTTATAATATGTTTGTTACATTTGGAAGGTAATCGCCCAACACTGGTCATTATCCAGATGCATTTAGTAGAATATAATCAAAATGATAATAGTGTATTAAGCCTAGCCTTGGAACCAGACGATTCCGCAAGCTCATGTTCAGTTCAATGTGGCTGACTGATACGATGACTGCACAGAGGACTGCCCTATGGGAGCGCTGCTGAGGCCTGTTCGAAAACAACAAAGAAGGCTGCCGCTGATGTTTCCTACATTTGGCGGCTCCGATTGGTTGTAGGTCTTTCCAATTGTTAACAGTGGCATTTTGGCCTGCACTAGTTTACAACACCTCTTGGATTTCAAAAATGAGCTGAGAGGTTTTAGACTAATATGCATTTGTGAAGTGGTCTGGTGGTATCAAGCCTCATGAAGCCCACTAGTGAAGGGCTAGGGGGGGCTGGACTCGTGGATCCGTCATAGTTATGTTCTAATTATGTGTAATATTATGCTATAAACTCATTTCAAAATTCAAAATATTTGTTGTTTCATTTACTTTCAAACTGCTTTGTACATCTGAAAACAAATATGCAGATTCATGACTTTGAATTCAATTAGATTTTTATTACAAATGTTACATTTCTAACACATGTCAGTGATACGCCTCATGCTCATGAACCTCTGGCCGCTCATGCCCATATCCCTGAAGCTCCTGTACTCTCCGGGCCTCATGTACATCATCCTGCCTCTGTACTGGGGCTGCTCGTACATCAGCCAGTGGCCGTCCATCACGTGGCAGGACTGGCAGTCGGACATGCGGTAACGCTCCTGGATGTTGTCACAGTCGTCCATCATCTCATTGGACTGACCACCGAAGTTCTCCCTCTCGTAGATCTTCATCCTGAACTGGCCTCTGTGCTGTAATGCAGAGATTCAGAGAAACAGTGTAAGCAGACTAATAACCAATACACAGTCAATGAAAAACAATGTGTAAGTAGGTGAAAATAAATTAATTGTTGAGTTCTCTTACGAAGGGGATCATCCTGCAGGACCTGATGTTGTCAAACATCATTCCCATGCTCTGCATGCGGTGCATGTCGTTGTACTCTCCCCTCCTCATGAAGAACTGCTGGCCCATGTAGTTGTTCCTCTCATAGACCATGAAGCATCCGCTGTCCACCCTGCAGGACTGGCACCTGCTCATGTAGGAGGACATGTCGGAGCAGTCGCTCATGCACTCATAGGAGCGACCCTGGAAGTTCTTCTCCTCGTAGAAGGTGATCTGAAAAAAGATAGATGTTTTCAATATTGTTAAATTGACATTCAAAGATAAAGTTTAGATATTTTCAATGTTATACAATGAATGTATTATTTCATTTTTTTGAGTTGCTTACCTTGCCCATGTTCATGCCGGTGGTGGTCATACTTGATAATGGATGAGCTGGTGTTACTGCTGTTGCTGCTGTCTGGTTTGGTTTTACCCTTACTTTTATACTTGCCAATACCTCTAAAGAATTTTTGGCCCCCATTGTGAAAAGCCCTTAGCCAGCAAGAGTATAGAGGCCTGTATAGGGCTGTGTGACCCTGTCATGTGACTGGTCTCTCGAAGACTAGAGTTTTTCCTGATCCCTTTCATCAGATAACACAATGCATTTTAACAGTAGTCATTGAGCCAATGGCAATCTATTGTCTTGTGCTGTTCGATAGTATATATATATATATATATAGGAAATAGGTTTTTATTTTAGTTCTTTAAACATTACATTTTTTTGTACAAGATTTCATCATATATATTTATATACTTAAAAAAAACACATGACTATAGAACACATTTGGTTTGATAAATATAGAAATACTATGTCTTGCCTTATGCATTATCTAAAAACAAAACCTGTGTCAATGTTCAAATTAAACCGACGCCATTGGCAGTTGCTCTAACAGTAAGCTTTCAAATATTTATTCTCCTGTAGATCTACTATTCTCATTTAATATCATCCCTGCTGAGTCAACACACATACAAGCATTTTTACTCTTCTGTCTTCTTTTGTGTGAAATTTGTTGGTAGGTTTTCGGGAATAAAAAAAGACCCAGTGCTGACATATTTCTCAACATAAAACTCCACATTCAATGCTTTATGTTTTTTTTTTACGCCTAAATAAACTGGTAAACATAAAATTGTAATACACTTTAATAAATGAACCTGTTGCATATTACTTAGTCTATATTGATTTCATATCTGCATTCATGTAGCAAATACACTCATATGTTCTCAAGTTATGATTCTTGTTTGGATCAGATATTCTTGAGGCAGCAGGGTGTCCCGGTGACACTGAAGCGGAGAAGGTGAGAGCCATTGTGTAAAAGGTGTGCATCTCATCAGCTTGCCCACTTTAAAGCCATGTTCAAGTTTGACAAAGAACCCCCCTGGCAGCTCTTCATGTAGCAGTGGTTCATGATGCAGAAGCATCCATGCATCCATTAGCCATTAATCTGTAAACTCCTCTCAGAGTTGCTCATGGATGAGGTGGAAGAAAATGAAAGCGACCAAGCAGTCGTAAGCCACTCATCTGCAAGCACCGCACAACTTATGTCTCTGATGGATGATCATCACCAAGACCAGTTTAGCTGTGTAGCTGTTTTTACATTTAAGAAAAAAACGCAATTCACACATTGCAGCCATGTTTCACAAAGAATGTTTAACTTTGTAAAGAGTTGAATTTTATATTATTTTTAATAAAATCAAAATAAAGAATAATTTAGTTATGGTAGCTGAATAGTGACTAGATATGCTGCTATTCTTCTCATCGAACTGATCTGAAATATGTAAAAAACAGACACTGTTTATTTGGATTTCTTTGACATTTTAAAATGACCTTTTTTCCCTGTCTGATTTCATCATTTTGTGAACAAAATCACTGCTGATCATTTCAGCCCTACTTAAAATGTCAGCCTGCAGAGCCAAATTATTTATTTTACGCAACCAATTCCCCTGCTATGTATGTGCTTCTGAGAAGCTCGCTTGTTGGGTTGTTTCTGCTCTGTATTAGCCAAAATAGAGAAAATAGTAAGAAGTTGTCTAGCCTTGATAGTTTAAATCTAAATCATCATCACAACTATATATTTGTCAATGGATCGGCCTAATTACAACAAACACAATCTCTAAAGCTGAACCAGAACGAAATAGGAAGTGAAGGTTAATGCACTTATGTGTGTTGATGATGCGTAATCTTGATGCCTCTGGTATCATTGATTCGGGGCTAGGTATGACTCAACAGATTGGTAAAGGTTTAACAAGTGTTTTATTCAGAGATTCAAGGTATATGGACATGGACTCTGGAAATGGTTCATGAAGCATCTCACGCCTATAGGGTCTGATTTACCCAGGTATATCTTCAGTCTATGTTGGTATAGGCTGAATGGTAAAGAAGCCACACCTGTGTCTTATTTATCTCAGTACCACAAAACGCTTTTGTCCTGACCACTCTATATGTAGAAGCATAAACTTATCAGAACTGATATTGGCACTATGTGTGGTCCAATGACGTAATAATGTTTGCTTTAATATCGTGTGTTCTAATGAGGATAGATAGAAATAAAAAATAGAAAAAAAATATAGAAAAAGTTCATTTAAATCAGTGTCCACCCTTTACTATGTTACTATCCCCCAAGCGGGTACATAGTGAAATGGGATCTATTTTGTATCTAGCACCACACGTCTTCTGGGCTAGCCCCAGCCTGACATCAAGGTCATATTTGAGGACATTGACAGGAAGTATAGATTTCTCCAGAGTCTCTGTTTTATCTAGGAGCTGAGGAAAAGGTGGAAGATCTGAAGGTACAGACAGGGATCATTATTCATGTGTTGATTATTAATCGCATGTATTGGTCGGCCCAGGTGAACTGACCTGTATCTTACATCATTGATGTTGGCTGTAATCTTGGCTAGCCTCAGCCTGATATTAAAAGGATGTTAAAGGGAAGTACAGAACACACTGCACTGGCAGGAGCTGAAGAAGAGGCTCTAGTATGATATTTTATATTTTAAAGAGGTGGATGGAGGTGAAAGAGACGAAGAGCAGTCACCTTGTTTAGAAATTGGCATGAAGGAGAGGAAAGTGCTTGAGCGATGGTATGAAGTAAAGCAATGAAAGAGGGTTAGAAATAATTCCTATTAACTTTGTCTCCATAAGATCCCCGACTGCAAGTGTTCTCAATCGAAACCACAGTAGAATTTGACTGGAACTGGTGCGATAACACACCTAACACACCGCACCTAAGTTGGATTAGTGCGTTCACAATGGTGTTGTGGAGTTTGGTTCTTTGTTTGTCCTCAGTATTCAAGTTCCTTCAGTAAAAACATTCAACTTAAGGCAGGGGCCTACCCAAGTTCAGCATTGACCGGCAATTGTCACTTAAATGTAACCTGAATAAGAGTTACGTTAAGAAAATAACTCAGAGGTTAAACACAAACGTTTCCCGAACAAATACCTCATAGGCCTATACCCAACTACCTAAACCACTGCAAATTCAAAATTATCAGTTTTCTTCTGTATATTCAGTTGTTATGTAAGTTCAAATAACCAGTGAGAAAATGGGAAGTTCAAGTTAGTATGTTTTATTGACGATCAACTAACACATATCAGTGATACGCCTCATGCTCATGAACCTCTGGCCGCTCATGCCCATATCCCTGAAGCTCCTGTACTCTCCGGGCCTCATGTACATCATCCTGCCTCTGTACTGGGGCTGCTCGTACATCAGCCAGTGTCCGTCCATCACGTGGCAGGACTGGCAGTCGGACATGCGGTAACGCTCCTGGATGTTGTCACAGTCGTCCATCATCTCATTGGACTGACCACCGAAGTTCTCCCTCTCATAGATCTTCATCCTGAACTGGCCTCTGTGCTGTAATGCAGAGATTCAGAGAAACAGTGTAAGCAGACTAATAACCAATACACAGTCAATGAAAAACAATGTGTAAGTAGGTGAAAATAAATTAATTGTTGAGTTCTCTTACGAAGGGGATCATCCTGCAGGACCTGATGTTGTCAAACATCATTCCCATGCTCTGCATGCGGTGCATGTCGTTGTACTCTCCCCTCCTCATGAAGAACTGCTGGCCCATGTAGTTGTTCCTCTCATAGACCATGAAGCAGCCGCTGTCCACCCTGCAGGACTGGCACCTGCTCATGTAGGAGGACATGTCGGAGCAGTCGCTCATGCACTCATAGGAGCGACCCTGGAAGTTCTTCTCCTCGTAGAAGGTGATCTGAAAGAGTAGAATAATTAGCACATATTAGTAATGACAGGAAGGTAGAAAACAGAAAAATGTCCTGTATTATAGAATAGTTATCCTTGGTTTGCATACTGCCCCCCATTGTGTGTGGGCGGTTCAGTGTGGCCCTAGTTCTCTATTTGAAACATGGCATCCATGTTTGCATGCTATGTGAAATAAAACCCCTTTGTAAACCTCTGCAGCAATGGTAACTGCAATATGTTAACCATGTATCTAAATACGTTTACAAATCAGCCGTACCTTGCCCATCATGTTCCTGTCAGTGGTGGTCATATTGCTGTTACTGGTGAACTGCCTTTCCATCTGTTATACCAAGCTCCTTTTATATGATGTCAAGCCTAAACAACCAGAGGCCCTCCCTGTCAGAAAATCCTTACTCAGCTACACAATCCTATTGATGCTGAGGGGATCCCCCTGCACGTTTCTGGCATCTCTGTTGTCATTCTCTTTAGAAAGCCATTTCACTGACAAACAATTACTATTCATATCTATACATATGTGAAGGATAATAAGTGTATTTATAAGTGAAGGACAATTTGTCACTCAATTGTGATTTCTCCCAAATTAAGAGGTACAAACATGCATGGTTTTTCATGGGAATATTATTTTTAATATGATATAATTTCTGATATAATATCACAAATAAATAAAAACCTTATTTCATTAGTAGGTACATATTATTTATTTATACAGTAAAATGTCTACGTTTATAACGTTTACCTAGAGGTAGCTTCCTTCCTCACTCCAATTGAAAGAGGTTTGGTCATTAGCCTTTGTATCATCACTTTATACAAGACGTATGATACTATCGCCATGTTATCCCCGACCTGACTTCTTTATTGTGTTAATTCCTTTAGTAGTCTTGCATTCCCACTTCCCCCCATTAACTTTGCCTCCCCACCCCGGCCCATCCAAAACACTCTCAACCTCTCCACAGTCACTCCCTTTACCTAAGGTTTGCTAATATCAGACCTAATAATTTTTGCAATGTTGACTGCCCACAATGGGATGAGTTTCATTTAGATGCTTATTTTTAATTGAAGATTTTTGGTCGTCTGATAATGCTCCATTAAAACAAATACTTTGCTTTCAAGAAGAGTCTTACAAGAAATTATTTTTCATCATGGTTTCATTTCGTTTTGGGGTACTCACAAAAACAAATCTTCTATAAGTAGTTTACTTTTGAAAACACCTATTTTTTTTAATTTCCATAAGCTATTTATGTAAAGAATCAGCAGACTAGATTCAAAGGTGGTGTTTTGACACTGCACTCTGGCAGAATTAACAGAAGCTGGGAATTGCCGCCATACAATTGAATTAGAACAATTTACAATAATTACACTATCAGGTGATTGCCTTTATTTTTTAAGATTACATATTGTTCTAACGAGTGTCTTAGATAGACAAGCATTTTATGTTTATTTGCTCTAATGGTGATGTGGTTGCTGAACTATTATGTACTTTACTACGCTTATGCTGTTATACTTTGATTTCTCTCAGCCTCAATAAATAAGTAATTGTTTAAATGTACATGCGATAATAAATGACATTCAAATACAATTTCATTATTTATTGTTTAGTAGTATGACTTGTGCAATTGCAATGGAATATATAAATCTGTTACTTATAACATATAACGTTTGTACATGACAAGAAACCTTTTATCATTACAAAATATCCACCAATAGCAACATTTGCTTTTATGCAGTCAAAAGAGGAATAGAAGACAATAGAAAAGCTTTATCACAATGAACCAATTATAGGGTTGGCTTAGTTTAGGAGGTAGAGCGCGTTTACTTGTAACCGGAAGGTTGATAGTTTGAGCGTCGAGGTGTCTCCGAGGAAGACACCTAACCTTAACTGTTCCTGACGAGCTGGCTTTCATGGGTGACTCCACCGTGAATGTGTGTATGAAGCGTTGTAAACCAATTTGGAATAAAGCGTCTTTAATTGGCTGATTACCCTAAAATGTGAATTAGCCTCAGTTGCAATCTAAGGCCTAAACACACCAAAACTCAAGCATAGAGCACATGCGTAGAATGCATACTCAAAACGCGTTGACGTCGTATTCACACGTTAATCATTAAGCACCACCCCTCCTGGGTTTTTTTGCACCCACCTGATGTTTTTCAACAAATTATTTTTTAGCAATTATAATGACTCAGATAAGTGAGTCCACGTGGGATTTATGCCTTCTGTGGGAAACAAGGATGCAAGAAAGTTCAACTTGAGCTTTGGTGTGTGGAGGGCATAAGAGAATGTTAATGCAGTGCGGATCTGTCATAAATGTAAATGTATATAAATGTATTTTTTTCTATTTGTGTAGCTATTTCAAATGCGGCAATGATAATATGCATTATTACATTCTGAATATAAGAAAGCCTTAACATTGAAGTCAGCCACCAAAGACATTACTTTTATAAACCAACCATTTAAAATCCCCCACTCCTTACTAATTAAGGGATTTTTTTCTTGCCCTCTGGGGAGCTAGGGTCAGAGGGGTGTCATAGATATATGGCCTGTTAGGCCCTTTGAGATGGTACCTGTGATTATTAACATTGACTTGATTTGAACAGACCCTTATGCAGGCAACTCTTTTTTTTTTAAATATTTTATGATTTTATAATAGTATTTGCCAAATATGTAGGTGTATTACAAACTTCACATCAAGCAACAGCTTTTCATTTTACCAGTTAATCATTTTGTGTCTTTATTTACATTTCATTTATCAGCATTTACATGGAATCCATGATACGCCTCATGCTCATGAACCTCTGGCCGCTCATGCCCATATCCCTGAAGCTCCTGTACTCTCCGGGCCTCATGTACATCATCCTTCCCTTGTAGTGGGGCTGCTCGTACATCAGCCAGTGTCCGTCCATCACGTGGCAGGACTGGCAGTCGGACATGCGGTAACGCTCCTGGATGTTGTCACAGTCGTCCATCATCTCATTGAACTGACCACCGAAGTTCTCCCTCTCGTAGATCTTCATCCTGAACTGGCCTCTGTGCTGTTGGGATTAAATAGAGAGCTTAGAATGTGGTTCATGAGTATGATTAGAATTGAAATGGGAGGAACGGACTCTCCCTTACCATGGGGATCATGCGGCAGGACCTGATGCAGTCCCTCATGCCCATCATGCTCATATAGTCGGAGTACTCTCCCCTCTTCATGAAGTACTGGTTGCCCATGTAGTTGGTGCGGTCGTACACCATGAAGCAGCCGCTCTCCACCCTGCAGGAGTGGCACCTGCTCAGGTGGGTGGACATGTCGGAGCAGTCGCTCATGCACTCATAGGAGCGACCCTGGAAGTTCTTCTCCTCGTAGAACGTGATCTGTAAAGGAGTGTTTTGAAGTGAGAAGTTCAACATCACTGATGGAATTTGTTCATATTAACTTTCATTTAACAAATGTCAAAGTGTGGTGACAATGCTTACCTTGCCCATGGTCATGATGGCGGTGGTTGTTGCTACAATCTGTGCTATTGGTACACTGATGTTGTTTCTGTTAAAAGCCCTTACTTTTATACCTGAGCAACCCCCTACCCCTGCATTGTTTAAACCCCTGACCCAGCAGCATGGTATAGGGGCATATAGAGGGCTAAATGGGGTTGGTCACATGTCCAGTAGCCTTGATGGCCATAGAAGAACTAATAATAGATCTATTGGGTGGTGCACACAATACATGAACATGCAGCACAATGTAATGGACAATGGTTATTTGGAAACACATTATATCTAAACATTTCTAGATTGTTCTAAATCTAAAAAAACATTAGCCTTTTTCGATTTGCCTCAGAATTGTATGATACAATATGTAGTTGGTAGGCATTGTTGCATTGTTAATGTAAAATAAAAAAAAACATTTGTCGCTTGGACCAAGAAAAAACTGATTTTGCAGCAACCTATTGAAAAGGAACAATTTAGTATGCTTAAGGGTTTGTTTTAATGGTTTGGTTCCTGCAACATCAGTTTAATGTTGATGTTGATATAATAAATTGACATATGAAATTAATATTATATTATGACAATTTGCACAACTTGCTTCCAATTAAATAATCACCATCAACCATGAGAAGCTGCAATCAGAATTGAGAGCTTGTTGTGGAAAGTACACAACATTTAGTCTAACAAGGAACGAGATCGGAAAACCGCTGAATACATTTACATTTGCAACTTTATTGAGAACTTTAAGAGAGTAATACAAAAGCGGAGCTGGTCTACAGAACACCTGCTTTCCAGCTTGGCAAACACTTTTTATTGTCTGCCTCTGTGATTCCTCCCATAGCCATCCCAAGCCAGTGTTGTTATCAAACAATGCACATACATTCAATTCAATTCAATTCAATTCAATTCAATTCAATTCAATTTTATTTGTATAGCCCTTAATCACCATTACAGTCTCAAAGGGCTTAACAGGTCAAATATTTATGACACCCCCCTTTACCCAAGCCCCCACAAGGGCAAGAAAAAACTCCCTTGAAATTAGCAAGGAAGAAATCTTGAGAAGAAACGCATAGTGGGGGATCCCTTCTTCCAGGGATGGTCAGGAGTGCAATGGGTGCCATAATTGACATACAGGTAAGTACATGCGCATCATGTTAAAATGGTGATGTGGTGCTGGCCGGTTGACCATGAGGAGAGTCCAGGCATCCAGTCCAGTCACCACAACGTGCTAGAACAGACAGAATAGTGAATTAGAACGGAACAGTACATAGTGGGAATGTATACTGTATTAACAAAACACAAACAAACAGAGCGGTCTTCACTTCGCATCTGTCGTTTTCACAATCCTATGTTCCAAATGCAAGATCGTAGAGGTGCGTTTTGAGCTTTCCTTTGAATAGCTCCACAGAGTCAGCTTCCCTGATCACTTGTGGCAGCCTATTCCATAGGAAGGGGGCTCGATAGGCAAACGCTCTCTGTCCAGCCGATTTCTTTTTAACCTTCGGCAGTGAAAGAAGGCCAGCTCCCGAAGACCGGAGGGACCGAGAAGGACTATAAGGAATGATCAGGTCCTTCAGGTAGGATGGAGAAGATCCATGCACGGCTTTATAGGTTAGCAGTAGTACCTTAAAGTCTGATCTGAAAGTTATTGTTAGCCAGTGCAGAGAGGCGAGAATAGGTGTGATATGATCAAACCTTCTCGTTCTGGTCAGCAGTCTAGCTGCAGCATTCTGTACGAGCTGTAGACTTTTTGTGGTCGATTTTGGTAGTCCCGAGAACAGTGCATTGCAATAATCCAGTCTTGATGAAACAAATGCATGAATCAGTGTCTCTGCATCCGCTGCAGATAACATTGGTCTGATTCTTGCAATGTTTCTCAGATGGAAAAAGGCAATTCTAGTTATGCTTCTAACATGTTGGTTGAATCACAGTTGACGGTCGAACAGGACCCCAAGATTCTTGACTGATACATGGCTCCAGCGTCAAAAGAGTGCTGTTGTCTCCATTATGTTTGTGGTCTTCAAGCAGAGCTTGGCTTTCTACGTACTGGTTGCAAATTTTTCACCCAGTTTCCCTCATCCTTAAACCTTGCCTTCCTTATCCATCAAGGAACCCCCAGTTGCCCTAATCCTTTAACCTGAAAAAAAGGTAAAATGAGAAACTCCATCTAATAATAATATAATATATCTTAATATTTGCATATTTTACCTGCACCGTGGACATTGGTGAATAGTTTGCTTTGTTTGTTAGATCTTGACCACAACATTTTTTTAGTGTTATAGAGTCAGAACAGTCAAATACATTCAAAAGTATGTATACCACCAGTATAGATTTTGCAGATAATACACAAATCAGAAGACAGAATTTGAAGCCTGGGGCCTCACAAATCATTAAGATCCAGTTTTAAAAAAGATTATTGTCTCATATTTAGTGTGCATGAGGTATTTCTCTGTGCCTGATGGAGTGCAGTGTGAGTTACTTGACTTTGATAAAGACAATGATGATACTGCAAATGTCCTACATCAAGTTCTGATGTAGGAAAAGCATGAACTCGATATTAGTTGCATCACAGCAAATGCAGCAGATAATGCCAATGTAAACATTGGAAAACACCATTCCATTTACAAGTTTGAACAAAAAATTGAACAGTGACAACAGTCGCATTCGAAAAGCTTATTGCCCAGCTAATATAGCTTATAACAGTTCATCTTGTTGTTTTAGAGATTGTGGGAGTGTGTGTGGATGGTATAAGCAGCCTCACCTAGCAGAGTCTGATTGGACTCTGGGGCTGGGTGAGGCTGCACGCCTGTTGCATATTAATTAATCAGTATGAACAGGTTGAACCAGCCATCTCCACACACACTGGGGAGATCTCCTGGATGGCGTGGGAGCACTCTTGCCATGTTCATTATCCTAATTTTGCATTAAACCGGATTTTCAACACCATCGTCCTTTGTCTGGAGGAGCCCAAAATAAGTCACCTAGGGACTGTGGCAGCCATCTAAGTTGTGTGTAGTAATGGTGTTTGCTACCTCATTCGACAGCCACTGCTCAGTATTTGTTTTCCAAAGAGAGGGACTGTGTCCATTTTCTGCCTTTGTAGACATTTAATGTTGTTAAATTCTGAGTCATGTCATTTTATTAATTTAGTTTCCATTCTCAACCTGTCCTCCAGATGTGCTTAGACCATTCCCCTCCCCAGAGCTCCCTGTCAATCTTCCCACATGCACCTCATTCCCCCATTATTCTCTCTCATTATATACCAGTTCACTTCCTTATTCCCTTATTCCCTTGTTCCCCTAGTTTGTTATACTTGTCCTGTCCCTTTGTCCTTGTGGTTCTCTAGTTTTTAGTATTTTTCTGCCAGTTTATAGAACTGAGAGAACAGTTTGAGTCAGTTTGATGTTATTTTCTTTATTAAAATATTTTTTGTTAGATTCACAACTGCCCCGCCAGTACTGGGCGTCAAAGTTTGCACATGATGGCAACCAGCTATCTCTCTTCCTTCAATGATCGCCATCTCCAACTTCAGGTCCCTTTAGAGCTGCTGAAATTTCTTTGCTTTTTCAACACCGTGGGGTTTGTTGTTGACAAAATCGTAAAAAGCTTGAAGTAAAGCTCTGCATCGCAGATGTTTACAAAGAAGTCGGAAAGTTCAAAATAAAGAAGCTTTAGCTACTTTCTTTTTAAAAACATACAGAAGTACAAATAAAAATCGCTACTCAACTAAATAAAATGGAAACTTTTTTTAAAATATTCAAATGCTACGTTGCACTGCATTTCATATAATGATAGAACATACAACCACAGTAGCTATTTAAAGGAGAAATATTATTGCATTTTCACAACAAGTAAACAGTATTTGAGTTCCAGAAAACATGTTTTTGAAGCTGTTTGCTGGAAATAGCTTTTAGGAAAAAAAATCTCACTTACCGCTATTCCCCTCTGTTTCAGTCCCTTCAGAATGCACTGTTTCTGGTGTCTGTAGCTTTAATGCAAATGAGCTGCTGCCCATTGACCAATGAGCTGTCAGACTGAACCACAGCATGGAGGAGAAGGGATTGTTGCCGTTTGTGGACTCCTGGAGCTCTATATCTATATAATATAATATAATATAATAATATTAATGTTATATATGGGTATTTATATAATATTATATCTAATATCACGACCAAAAGCTATGTGCGCCTCGGATGATATTATGAATCATAAAGACTGCGTTTGACGTCTCTGGCACTTTCACAACAAGTAAAGACTCGTAGGGGGGGATATCTCGGCCATGGTTGAGAAGAATTGGGGGAAAGGAACTTTGGCCTTGACTCTCTTAAGTCCATGAACCGCGACATGGAGGAGAAAGGAATTGTACTCCGGGAGCTGAGATGCCGAACTGCCACCGAGCTCCCCGCGCTGGGCTGCCGGACTGCTGCCGAAGCTTTGGCGGCACCGCCGGAGCTGCTGGACTGCCAAGCTTCGGCGGCAGTCCTGCCACCGCCGAAGTCATCCAGCGGTGTACTCCGGGAGCTGAACTGACGCCGAAGCTTTCCGGCTGCTCCGGCGGGTGTCCTCCGGGAGCTGAAAAGTCTGGCGGGGGTAGCACGCCAGACTTTTCATCTCCTCCGGACTGCCGCTGAAGCTTCGGCAGCAGTCCGGCAGCTCCGGCGGTGCAGCCGGCAGAGAAAGGGATTATACTCCCGGAGCTGAGCTGCCGCCGAGTTCCCCCCGCCGGAGCTGCTCGTCCGCTGGTCCACAAAATCTTAGCTATGCTCTGATTGGAGGGGTGTGGGGAAGTGGGAGGTATTATTCAACTGCACCACCTTCCTACGTAGGAGGGGGCGCCGAAACTGACTTGCTCGTTTGGTAACTGTAGGCGGGGTACTTTCAGAAATGCATATCTCACTCAAAAAATCATGTACAGACTTTTTTCAAAGTTTGTATGCGTGTGGGAGCACCAGAGACCCAAAACAACACCCCAAATCCCAGGAAAAGTGTTGTTTTCATGATATGTCCCCTTTAAGGCAAATATTAGGGTACAATAAACTAATTCTGGAAAACTACTTTATCATGTATCTATAATTTATGATCATTTTATTATTAGTTAGTATGGTCTACACTCTTATCTGAAATCCAAACTCTCAATTGAAGTGTGCTACTCTAAAGAGGCACACATTTTCAGGATTTCTTTGTCTACGCATTCCTCCAAAAACATTACAGTCAGATTTAAATTTCAGAGAGGTTCATGGATGTGGAGTAAACTAATAAAGGTAAATGATGTACCACAGTTTAAAGTGATGTATGCCTCTGTTTCAGCAACGCATGATACAGATGTGGTTGGTAGGTAGGCGATAATTCAGCATATCATGAATAGAACCAAACATCCCCATAAATACATATTAACGTGCAAATATTTTCCCAAATGCTGCAATGTTTTTGGTTGTGTAGGTTTTTATTTTGGAGGTCTAAACGTGGTCATTTATGAAAATAAAAAGCCATTGAATTATAAGCACTGAATATTTATGCATTGAAATAATGTATCTGGATTTTTTGCCTCTGAATTTCACTCACTTTTCAGCTTTATTCTTTCAATGTTAAATAATTCAACTTAAATATTTTCAACGTCTCCAAATTCAACATGCCAAATTCAGCTGCAAAATTCAATGTATAAAAATTCTGTGTTAACATCCGGGGACCCAAGGAAGAGCAATCGATCCTAGATGATTGATCGCGGTCAAGCAAGGAGAGCAGGAATAAGAGCGTCCCTCGCTGTTTTTTTCTTTCTTGATACAAACGTTAATTCTAAACAGCATTTTACACCATAGGAAATGCTCTAAGGTAAATCAACGTCATTAAACACTGACTGTAGCTTTTTATGGGGAGAGAAGCAACGGTGGTGGACCTTACTAAACGCCCTATCGATTTTATCTGTCTGTATAATGCTAATCAAATCAAATCAAATGTATTTACTAAGCACATTTAATAACAAGGTGAGGTGGGGCGGAGATCTAATGTTTTGATTATGTTTTTGTTATCATGCACACCGTTTTTTTTTTTTTTTTTTACTGCAGTATGAAATAAACGATGAACTAATGCCTGTATTGTGGTAGCCCGCTTCCCAAAGTGCCAGGTTCCTGGTATGAATCACACATTAAGCAAGGGTTAAGCCGCAGTCGGCATTTATTAAACACGAATTAGAATGTCAGTCCTCGCTCTAGGGTCTCCGTAAGCCTCTAGTCCGCTGGCGTGTTGCGTAGTCCCTTCGTGTCACTCCTGACTTGTCTCCCGCTCCGTGGTCCTTTTTAAGCCGGCTCCGGGGCTTTCTCCTCCCTGCGGCCAGGTGTCCCCCATCTCGCTGATTGGGGGAAGAGACGTGGTGCTCTCTGTCGCAGGCTGGTGGGTGGCGGCGGTATACCCCGTCCACCACTGATCCTCGGACCCGCCCGGGCCGAGGTTTAAGGGGCGGGATGCCCCTTAAACCTTATTATTTCTTAATAACATTTGTATTAAGAAAGAAAGAACCAGCGAGTGACGCTCTTATTCCGGCTCTCTAACTTCAGAGGCAAAAAATCCAGATACGTTTTTTCAATGCATAAATATTCAGTGCTTAGAATTCAATGGCTTTTTATTTTCAAAATCCGATGCCACAGATTTACTTCCATAGTTATTTTACTATTTTTGATTTCTCTCTCAGAAAACTAAAGTTTTTTATTGATTGGATGAGTAAAACTTTTTTGCCTAGCAGTTGTATAGGTCACCTCACCTGTGTATGCAAGTGCTACTTAAGTTATATTAACCAACAACAAACCGGAACATTTAAGTTGGATCATGTTTTATTGATGATAAAACTAACACATGTCAGTGATACGCCTCATGCTCATGAACCTCTGGCCGCTCATCATCTCCCTGAAGCTCTTGTACTCTCCGGGCCTCATGTACATCATCCTGCCTCTGTAGTGGGACTGCTCGTACATCAGCCAGTGTCCGTCCATCACGTTGCAAGACTGGCAGTCGGACATGCGGTAACGATCCTGGACGTTGTCACAGTCGTCCATCAGATCATAGGACTGACCACCGAAGTTCTCCCTCTCGTAGATCTTCATCCTGAACTGGCCTCTGTGCTGTAATGCAGAGATTAAAAGATAATGTCAGTAGACTTATAACAACAACACAATCCATCTAACAGCTGAAATGTTCAATTCAATTGAACAGTGTAACGTTGGTGACTTCTCTTACATAGGGGATCATCCTGCAAGACCTGATGTTGTCAAACATCATTCCCATGCTCATCATGCGGTTCATGTCGCGGTACTCTCCCCTCCTCATGAAGAACTGGTTTCCCATGTAGTTGTTCCTCTCATAGACCATGAAGCAGCCGCTCTCCACCCTGCAGGACTGGCACCTGCTCATATGAGAGGACATGTCGGCACAGTCGCTCATGCACTCATAGGAGCGACCCTGGAAATTCCTCTCCTCGTAGAAAGTGATCTGAAACAAATCATTTGTCAACCATAGCAGATCATGCTTGGATGTTGCCACTATTCATTGATTCTAAAAGGAAGTGTCTAAGTTGGCTTCAATATTTTAAATAAGTTGGTGTATTTTACCTTGCCCATCATGATTGCGGTGTTGGTTTCTCAGGTCCTTCAGGGATCGGTTGGTCAACTGATACCCTAACGTGTTTCAAGCCGGTACTTTTATACATGAATAGACTCCAACACTGCATGACGCCCCTATTGTTCAAACAACTGACCCAGCAACATGCTATAGAAATCCATACAGAGGCTTACGCGTGCTCTAACAGGGTCAAACTCTCCAAATTGATCTTCTGGAAAAAGAGTTAAAGTGAAGGTGAACCCTGTGTTTAAGCTCAAATCCAGACACTAAGATATAAAAAAAAGTGTTTTGGGCTAGGAGTTATAGGAAGGATGGGGGTTGTGTTATCCCCATGGTTATGACCCACGCAAACTTGGCGTGTTATAATGACGATGTTGGATAGGAAATGCACAATACTAAATGGCATACTATAAGCATCCGAGAGGCTTAACCCTCTCTCGGACATCAAAATAATCCACTGACCAGATTGAGCTAATCACATTCACGAACACACATACACTGTGGCATAAACTATATGTGTCCGAGAGGCTTAACCATCTCTGGGACGCGGCCATCAATATTAAACGCTGCCCAGATGGAGATCCATACATCCGCCCATGTCATGGTGTTGGAAGTACCTCGGAAAGGCACTTTGATTTCAACAAAAGAACCCGACTTTAATTCAAAGCAGAGCAGAACGTTTGACAGAGACCGGCTAAAACAACTTATTGTGAGTAACGATTTTATTTCAGTAAGTGACAAAATGAAGCCCTACCTATTGAACAGCTCCTCCAATGCATATAACACTCATGCATATGACGGTGCTAATGAAGTGCTGTGGAATATTGTCATTTTGACACGGTACAATATAGTCACTGTGAGGTGTATGGGTTTGTTTGTTAGATGACGCAAGTCGCGGTGGGACGTGCCTCAATCATTGACATGACACCGTGGACCGATTGCTGGAAGTGGTGCATTTGGCGGCATATGCCACAGAATTAATCCTAAACTGCTGGGTTGCTTTAAGGATGTTCTCGAGCAGGTCTCTGCAGTGCATAGATGATACAACAGGGACTTAAAGTTCTGCCTGAGAACTTGCCACTGAAAGACCTGGGTTTTAGAGTCACATCTCAGGTCTCACCAATTAAACTTAGGAGGGCGGTGTCTGAGAGTAACATCGAAATATGTCTTCCTGATGATTCCATCATATGGATATTTAGATGGTGAACTGTCATTTTGAAACACTGCTGATTTCACTGGCTGTTAGTCATGGCTGCGCCCCAATGTGGAAGTTGTTAAAAAAAACTATGTATGGTGACTATGTATGAAGTTTGGGGACCGTACTAGTTAAGAATGTACATCTACAACCTGAACTTCACTTCCTATTTTGGCGACACAGCTAGCCAAACTCGTCCGGACATTGGGTCAAATTGTATTATTTATTGCCGATGTGAACAACATGAGTCATATTTAATCACATTTGTTTGGTTCATCGTTTTCCCAGCTGAAGTTATTGGTCTATGTTAGTTTATTGTTTGTTTGCCTTTTTTCTTTTCCATCACCGTATTACGTCACGATTTCTGCCACAGAGTTTCTACAGCATTCATACTGTTCCCACCTACTGGAGAAGAAACCACAGCAGAGGGCTGTGGTCAGGGCCTTAAGATGGCCCGATTCTTCTTGATTCATACGTGATCATTTTATTTAGTTTTCGAAGATCCATGTATTTTGTGTTGGCAAATATCCAATGTTATATTTGCCTTGTTAATTGAAATACATTCATGTTAATAATGAATTTCCTTTTTTATTATTAAATCTTAAATTAGTTGAAATTAAAGCTCAAATAAATTAAGCAATACATTCAAGGTAATTAGTCAGATGCACCCCATCTATGTGCATTCACACCATTGCCTACACTAATTCGGATTCCACACATTGCACTGCATATTGTAACAATGACACTGTCTTTTGAAATTAATGTTTATCAGATGGTACAGAATTTGCTGGACAAAATAACATTAATTTCAATAAAAGTACTACAAAATGTCTTTTGTTTATGGGAAATGCAGAATATGCACAAAAAAATTATGTTGATTGCTACAATGGTTGAATCACCCAGACCGACATTGTCTTTTGAGATTTGCCTGGTATTTTTGAACTGCATCAATTTTGAGGTGGAGGTAGTTGACCAACAAGTAGTCAAACAGTCTAGAGTTTGTTTAACAATGTATGGCTGCAGCCATATTATGATATTAATTGCTGCATAGCCAGTCTAATAATCATTGCAAATCTCAAACATGAATATCCAGCTGGTCTCATGATGCTATGTTGGAGGAACCTTAAAAACAATTGTCCTCAACTGGTCTGGCCTTGGGAGACAGTTTTGGGTCCCGACCCAAAAGTTGAGAAATACTGCTTTAGAAGATACCATGGACAGGTGGAGATTATCGAAGATCGCAAATTGATGGGTTGGAAATATGTATGACATGGAGGTGCAGCGATGTTGGTGCAAACATTTAATACACTGCTACACCTTGTCTCCCATTACACATTCTGTGAATAACGGGATAGTTAGTCTTTAAGAAACCTCAGAGGTATAGGCCTTTGGAAGCCTTGGTTCTGACATTAGGCCAACTCATAAAATCTCTGTGAGATCAGTGGTTCAAAACACTCAAGGTTAGCTTTCCAATGTTGCTCTGATGGTCTTCTGTATGCTCAGTGGTCCTATTTCACTAAAAATAACAAGCAAGAAATCCATCAAATGTAATATAGATCATGTTTTATTGATGAGGAAACTAACACATGTCAGTGATACGCCTCATGCTCATGAACCTCTGGCCGCTCATCATATCCCTGAAGCTCCTGTACTCTCCGGGCCTCATGTACATCATCCTTCCCTTGTAGTGGGGCTGCTCGTACATCAGCCAGTGTCCGTCCATCACGTGGCAGGACTGGCAGTCGGACATGCGGTAACGATCCTGGATGTTGTCACAGTCGTCCATCATCTCATTGAACTGACCACCGAAGTTCTCCCTCTCGTAGATCTTCATCCTGAACTGGCCTCTGTGCTGCAATTCAGAGATTCAGAGAAACAGTTTAAGCTGACTTATGAGCAAACAAAGTCAATTTAACAGTTGAGCTTTGTTAGTGTAGCAATTCAACTTTTGGTGAGTTCTCTTACAAAGGGGATCATTCTGCAGGACCTGATGTTGTCAAACATCATTCCCATGCTCTGCATGCGGTGCATGTCGTTGTACTCTCCCCTCCTCATGAAGAACTGCTGGCCCATGTAGTTGTTCCTCTCATAGAGCATGAAGCAGCCGCTGTCCACCCTGCAGGACTGGCACCTGCTCATGTGGGAGGACATGTCGGAGCAGTCGCTCATGCACTCATAGGAGCGACCCTGGAAGTTCTTCTCCTCGTAGAAAGTGATCTGAAACAAAGAATTTGTCAACCATGGTATATCATTACAGAACATTGTGCTATTACTAAATGATAGCAACATGTTGGCTGCAATATTTAATGTACAATATATTTAATTTATATAATTTAGTTATTACATGAATACAAATCAATGATTTGTGTTAATATATCTTTACCTTGCCCATCATGATTGCGGTGTTGGTTTTTCAGGTCTCTCAGAGATCGGTTGGTGAACTGATGCTCTACCTGTGTCAGGCCCCTACATTTATACCTGAACAGACCCAAAGACTGCATGACGGCCCCTATTGTTCAAACTACTGACTCATGACCCTGACTCAACATACTGTAGAAACCCATTGAGAAGCTTCCACATGCTCTTAACAGGGTTGAGCTATTTTAACGTATAGATGGATACTGCCCTGAAAAACCTAAAGAGGATTCAAAACGAACTTGTTATTACTAATTGTAATTCCTTGTGACATTTTCTCAACAATATTTGTATCTACCCAAAACAAAGGGTAAAGATATGTAACCATATCTTTTTATTCAATAAACCTAAGTAAAACTGAGTTTGGTTGTCTGGTGGAGGACAGTCTACCAACTCTCTTTCATTGGCAAGATCCATGCAAATACTTCCTGCCGAAACAATGAAATCAAATAATGAAACAGAAGACATTAACAAAAGGTTTATATTGATATATCATGTCATATATTTTTATTGATGATATATTGTCCTTTATATATATATATATATATATATGACACAATAATTGAACTTTAACTTGGATTTGTGTTGGACAATTCTGATTCTAAATTTTCAAAAACACATCCATTCAAAATGATCAAGTAATTGATTTGAATTCTAAAGCCCTCCTGAACAAGGAGGGGGTTGATTTAGTAGGCTATGAGGAGTTAATGGGACCATCCAGATAGCCAAGTTTGGTTTTTATATAAATTTGTCTGGCCTTTGCCAAATGGATAAAATAACTAGGTGCTGCTCTTGTTCTCTTTGCTCTTGCCGTATCTAGTTTGAAGTGAAGCAAAACATGTACTTCTCTGCGAAAAAGCCTTTGTGTAGATTTCTGTAAATATTTGACAATGATTCTGTCTTAATTTGGATAAACAATTAAGAGTGCTCGTTAGATTATGAAACCTTTTCTGGCCCCGCCATGTTTTTTCTTATTTCGGCAGACTGCGGTATTTCTTGGTTATCATCGGTTCGACCTATTTTTTATTTATTTTTTAATTGGCTTTCAATGGGGTCAAGGCCAGAATGATAATGCAGAAAGAAACAGTATGGGTACTCGCAAGGTCATGATGATCTCACAAGTCCAACAGCTCGGCCCGCTAAATGCGTTGCCTCGATTGTGGCAGCGCCCTGTTCAAAGCCTCTCCAGTGGCTGCTTCTCAGAGTTCACCACTTTGTCGCTGGAAGGGCTTAAAACCAGGACATTAAATTCCACCACAAGTCCGTATGCTCCACCAGTAATCGCTAAATTCCGATTGTCCAAACACATGGCCGAACACGTGCTGCGAGTCGCGCTCATTTCCATAAAGTTAACTGAAGTTCAACTTTTTTCCCTCCCCTTTACCCGCCACTGAGTTCACTTGACCGCACGCGAGCCTTCGAAGAATCCCTTACCCGCGGCTCTGCCCCACGTAATGCAGGGCCTCGAGTGTGGCTCTCCCCTCCCATTCACTTTGTATTGGACAGATGATGGATGCGTGCTCGCGAGGGCCACTCTGCTGATGTCACTAGCTGTAAATCATGGCTGTGCCCTAATGTTGAAGGTGTTAAAAAAAACATCATTGAATGGTGACTACGTATGAAGTTTGTAGGCAATGACGACTGGACATTGGGTCAAGTTGTTTTATTTATTGTTGATGTATACAATATAAGTCATATTTAATCTGTTTTGTTTTGTTCATTGTTGTTTTCCCAGCTGAAGTTATTGGTCTATGTTAGTTTATTGTTTGTTTGCCTCTTTTATTTTCCGGCACCGTCTTGCCTCCCGATTGCTTCCACAGAGTTTCTACAGCGTTCATACTGTTCCCACCTACTAGAAAACAAACCACAGCAGACAGTGGCCTCAAGATGGTCCAACTTTTATTGATTTGTTTTTATTTTATCTAGTTTTCAGAGATCCATGTATTTTGTGTTGGCAAATATTCCATCTTATATTTGCCTTGTTAATTGAAATGCCTTGAAGTAAACACACAATTTCCTTATTTTTTAAAATCTCAAATAAGTTGGAGTAAAAGCTCAGATAAAGTTAGCAATACAATCAAGCTTATAAGAGGCACACATATATGTGCATACTCACAATTGCCTATCTAATTCATATTTTTGGATTACACACATTGCACTGCTATAGTAACACTGCCACTGTCTTTTGCAATCAATCTCTATCGGTTGGTACAGAGCATGTGGACAAAAGAACCCACATGCGTGAATTTCCATGAAAGTACTACAAAATGTCTTGTGTTTATGCGAAATGCAGAATCAGCATAACACAGCGATTTTGACAATTGTATCTTAGATATTTTAGTTAAGCAAGGGGAGGCGGTTACAATGGTTGGACCACCCAGACTGGCAGTGTCCTTTAAGTTTTTCCTGGTCTTTTTGAACTACAGCACTTCTGAGGTGGAGGTAGTCTCGTGAGACCATTTTTGGAAAACATTAAAATAATGCCTGGATCAATCAACGCTCGCTGGAGGGAGTTGACCAGCAAACGGTATAACAGTCGTGAGAATTTAACAATGTAAGACTGTGCCCATATTAGGAAAGATATACTGCCTATGGCTAATGATCATTGCTAAAATAAACCGTGAAAATCAGGATGGTCTCACAAGGCTAAGGTGGAGGAACATTTAGAAGATACTCCGGCTAGGTGACAAATTGACAAATTGAGGGGTTGGAATTGTTGATTAAATGGTGGCAGTGATGGTAATGCACTGCTACACCTTCTCTACCATTACAATCTTACAATCTGTGATTAACGGGATAGTTCTTCTTTGATAAACCTCAGGGGGATAGGCCTTTGGAAGCCTTGGTTCTGACATTAGGCCAACTCATGGAATCTCTCTATGAGATCAGTGGTTCAAAACACTCAAGGTTGGCTTTCAAATGTTGCGCTGATGGTCTTCTGTATGCTCAGTGGTCCTATTTCACAAATAATAAGCAAGAAATTCAGCAAATTTAAGTTAGATCATGTTTTATTGATGATAAAACTAACACATGTCAGTGATACGCCTCATGCTCATGAACCTCTGGCCGCTCATCATCTCCCTGAAGCTCCTGTACTCTCCGGGCCTCATGTACATCATCCTTCCCTTGTAGTGGGGCTGCTCGTACATCAGCCAGTGTCCGTCCATCACGTGGCAGGACTGGCAGTCAGACATGCGGTAACGATCCTGGATGTTGTCACAGTCGTCCATCATCTCATTGGACTGACCACCGAAGTTCTCCCTCTCGTAGATCTTCATCCTGAACTGGCCTCTGTGCTGTAATGCAGAGATTCAGAGAAACTGTGTAAGCTGATTTATTAGCAAACAAAGTCAATTTAACAGTTGAGCTTTGTTAGTGTAACGTTGAACTGTTGCTAAGTTCTCTTACAAAGGGAATCATCCTGCAGGACCTGATGTTGTCAAACATCATTCCCATGCTCTGCATGCGGTGCATGTCGTTGTACTCTCCCCTCCTCATGAAGAACTGCTGGCCCATGTAGTTGTTCCTCTCATAGAGCATGAAGCATCCGCTGTCCACCCTGCAGGACTGGCACCTGCTCATGTGGGAGGACATGTCGGAGCAGTCGCTCATGCACTCATAGGAGCGACCCTGGAAGTTCTTCTCCTCGTAGAAAGTGATCTGAAACAAAACATTTGTCAACCATGGTATATCATTACAGAACATTGTGCTATTACTTATTGATAATAACAAGTTGGCTATAATATTTAATGTAAAATATATTTTTTATGTTATTATAAAAATAGAAATCAATGAATTAAGTTAATATTTCTTTACCTTGCCCATCATGATTGCGGTGTTGGTTTCTCAGGTCTCTCAGAGATCGGTTGGTGAACTGATGCTCTACCTGTGTCAAGCCCCTACATTTATACCTGAACAGACCAAAAGACTGCATGACGGCCCCTATTGTTCAAACTACTGACTCATGACTCTGACTCAACATACTGTAAAAGCCCATTGAGAAGCTTCTACATGTTCTTAACAAGGTTGAGCTAATTTAACGTATAGATGGATACACCGAGAACCCTAAATAGGGTTAAAACATAACCCAGAATTGTTAAATTCGCTCAGATATTTTTAAATTATTACTATACCATGGTCTTTGAAATACTTGATTCTGATTGGCTGCAGGGTGTCCATTAATCCCTGATATATGGACACCTGTAGTTCCGGTCAAAGTGTCTGTTCAGCCTTCAAAACGAGAGCTGGTAAATTCTGAAAATTGCATCTTTAATCAGAATAGTAGTAGTATGCTATATGCTAGTAGTTATATGCTATAGAGCGTATCTGTGGTATAATGGTTGGGCCGAATTTCAAATTATAAATATTTACACTTTATGTTGAAATAATAGACCGTCGCGATTCCCTTTGAAACGAATGCCGCGGTGATTAGTCTTCAAAACGAGAGCTGGTAAATTGTGAAAAATGAATTAAACTGTAATCAGACAACACGGTCATATGCTTCAGACCCTAGAGTATCGGTGCTATAAAGGCTGGGACAAATTTCGAATTATAAATATGTACAATGCATAACGTTAGCTCTCTGGCTCATAGCTGAGCGGACTAGAAAACCTCCCGTTGCCAAGTCGTATCTAAGGTGCGTCCTATTTACTGGAGGAGTGAACAACGTTTCCGTTGCATAAGAACCTTACGGGAGGGTAATGATTGTTCCAGGTATTAGTCATACGCAGGCGTTACCAGGGAAACTAAATGATGGCTTTTGAAAAGCTTTATTTAGTTCTTTATTATTTATTTGGATCCCCATTAGCTTCAACAAAGTGGTTGCTAGCATTCCTGGGGTCCACACAGAAAGCAACAACAATTAAAACAAACAATAATACAAAATCACACTATATCAATAAAACAAGAATAAAACAAAACAAACAATAAACGACGAACTCATTCAAAAAAGATGAACAGTGAATAAATGAAACCACGTCTGACAAACAATAGGAACCGATAGTAATCAGGCACACTTACTGATGATCTAAATGGGATCCATCAATGTTTTTTTTTAAGCAAATACTTAAAAGAACGTCTTCTTTTGGTGAGTCTGATGCTAAAGGCGAGCTCATTCCAAGCAGAAGAAGCCCTATAGAGAACCGTTCTCATCATTAAATTTGTTCGTGGACTTGGCACAACCAGATGACCAGTGCTTACTCTACTTTACTTTATTTTGGATTGTAAAACGCCTGGAAATATAAATGAATGGTCTTAATTTCTTTTCTTTGGCAAGTGACCATGGTATAAGCCGTATAATGCCGTTTGAGGTGTCCATAATCAGGAATTAATGGGCTTCGCAGAGGCAAGGGTTAGCTTCCAGGGTAGTCATTCATTCACACTACCTCCGTCCGTCGACGGATCTCATTGACTTTGCATGGGGCGCTCAAGAAATGCATTGTGGGGCATCAAAAGTTGAGAAATGTTCGGTGCCGTGTTCCAATATCCATACTATCCGTACTTACTAGCCTAGGTTTGAGTACGTAGGGCGTTCCAATTCAGATCGGGCGAAAATAAGTGTACTGAAAGGACCCGGATGGTGTACTCAAAACGGTCAAATCGCGAAGTGTGGATCGATGTACACTTTTCGTACTCAATGGCAGCCAATTTAGCTACGTAGCGGAAGAGGGCGGAGCCAGGCTGAGCCAAAGTCGGCGCATTTTCCACATAGCCTGCATTAATAGAGTCATTTTGTAGTCTTTATAGCTTTTATAGCTTTTTATAGCTGCTAGGCGTAAAGAGTTCACCGTTCAAAGCGGGATGTTTATTGCTGGGGGGGAGCCGCGGCGGCAGTCGTGATCGTAATTTCCAGTTAGTGCACCACGGAGTATTCGATTCAATCAGATCGCGGTTATGCAAATACACCCCACGCGTCTACTTGATACATTTTGCAATAGAGCGGCAAAGTCACGCCCTTCCGGTAGAGCCCATGGGAACTATGTGATCGAAAAATATGTATGGGTTTCAATGGAGAGAAAGTAACTATCTTCTGGTCCCAGTCTTTATATGCCCCGGATTACACATATGTTGTTTGTGGATTTAAATGATAATTTCTCATGTTAAGAGTTTGACCGTTTATTGTGCAATTGTTCAGTTAAAGGCTGTAGAGAAAACACAATGAGAAAGACTACATGTCTCGTATGTGCCGTCACGCTCCCTGCGACTGGCGTGGACAAGACTGACAATCTCCCCATCGGCATAACTGAAACTCTCCACATGCCCCAATTTATAATGGTTTTCACCTCTTTTGCTGCTTTTATCCTCCCCTTGCAAAAAACCTAACATTATCAATCTTCTTCGCGAAATGTTTAGTTTTCTTTGCATGAAAAATTATCATTTAAATCCACAAAAAACATAGGCCTATGTGTAATCCGGGGCATGGGACCAGAAAATAATTACTTTCTCTCCAATTTGAAACCCATTCATACTTTTCGGTCTCATAGGTCCCATGGGCTCTACCGGAAAAGGCGTGACTTCGCCACTCTATAACAAGCAGGAAGAAGCAGGAAAAATTCGGGCGTTATATTTTTTTAAAGAAATGTGGAATGATAGGATTGTTTTTAGTCACCTGTTGTTTGTGTCATCTTTTGTATTTAATCCACACATCGGCTTTGTAGCGGGAAGCGATTTGATTGGCTACAGTATGCGTCTACAAAGACTAGTCCCCTACACGTCAGACACGCCCTCGGTCATCCGTCGACGGACGCATGTAGCGTGAACAAGGCGTGAACAAACAAGCCCCAAGTTGTAGGCCTCGTCGTCCATTCATTCCTGATAATGGACACCAAGTCGGGCATTATCCCTTGCCTTACATGACAATTTCTCAACCCAAAGACAAAAACACAAATTCAGAACAAAGAGTAAACTCATGTAACCGTATCTTTTTTTGACATTAAAGCTACGTATAAGTGAATCAGGCTGCCTGGTGGGAGGCTGGGAGCCAGTCTGTCACCTCTCTTTCCTTGGCAGGATCCATGCGGATACTTCCTGCCGAAATATTTAAATCAATAATGAAAAAGAAGACATTAACAAAAGGTTTATATTAATGTATCATGTAATATCTGTAAGGGAAAGCCGGTCATGACCGGGAAATTTTTTTCGATAATGACCTCGACGTTCTATACATTATACCGCTTATTACACGGCTACTTCCATATCGTGGAGACTTTTTGCCATTCGATTTTGTGCATTGGGCCGAAAGGACGGCTGGGTGTCCGCCCGAAACGTCGGAGCTACTCGAGAGATCTATGGCTGCGTTGGACGCTGGACCCGTATCGCTAGCATCTGCTGCTTGCCTGGGATTTCCACCACCGGGATTATCTGCCTGGAAGACTCGATAGCCATGCTAGCCAGCGTGTTGGTTGACCACGTCGCTACAACGCCTGGGATCGCGGGGAGTTTTTCCGAACTCATGACCGATGAATCGTGAGTAGAATAATTACACTGACACTCATACACTCTATCGCCCTCGGACATTTGGACGGGCGTCGTAGCTACCCGTTGCTATTTGGCTCTCTGCGCTGAGAGCAGACCTCCGTGCACCAACGGGCCCCCTAGTGACTCGAGCGCTCTTTTTGTTTTTGTGCGTGTCTTTCATGTATGTCATAGTTAACGGTTTAACCGTTAATTGTTGTGTTTCATTGATGTTGGGTTGCAAGCTCCTGCCGGTTTAGACAAGTAACCGAGCCAATGTTTTACGTGTGTGCTGGGGGGGGGGGGGCAATTATTGCATGACATTTTCTCATCAGCAATTCCTGGGGGATGGGGAGATACCAAAACTAGTAGTGTTGCATATGTTGTAATATGTTAACTGTAAGTTGAGAAACCATAATCAATACGACTGGATAATTGATAGGTAGTTAACTGAAGGGTTGTCCCAACTTGTTCAAATGTTTAAATCATTATACTGCTGCTACTACCAATAATAGTTATAGCAGTGTTCCTTATCAAGTATCTATGCAGGTATTTGTATTTACAACCAGCAATACTAAGAAAAACCAATAGGTGGCAATGGTACTGTACACTATATATGTATGGTTGCAGTTTTCGTGAATACAATGAGCCATCACAAAGTTGGTCTCAGTATTGAAATTACCTTTTTATTTTACTTTTGATTCTGATACATTTATATGTGCCACCGGCCTGAGTCTACTACAATAACTTTACCAGAACAAAAAGCTCTAACTAAGTACAGTTCTATAAGTGCAAGAAATATTCAATGAATAACCCAAATCAATCAACCAAAATATCTGTAGCTACCAAGTAGTACACGCGAGGCCGGAGGTCTTTGTTTGAAAACAGAGTTTTAATTCCAGAACTGGGTTTAGAGAGAAAAATAAATCAAATGAGCAAATACAATTCACAATACGCACATGTCCGCTTTTGACAGCAGCACAATACTGCTGCCAATAACGACTAATTTTCTAACGACTAATCTTTTCACTAATTTTTAGAGAAGTCGACTAATCTAAATGACTAATTAAGGTGTTTGTTATTTCATTGTGTTCATTTTTTTTTCCTCAAATGAAGGGCCAAAACATAAAATGTCACCGAGCCATAAACCAGGCCTTGACATTAAGCTTTTTAAGGCACTTGCCCAAAGGGCAAGTGGCTGTTATGTTTTACTTGCCTTTTACTTGGCTGTTATGTTTTAAAGCAAAAAAATGGAAATGGAATGGAAAATGGAAAATGTAGGCCCATTAAGAAAATGTATAAATTATAATAATTTATTCAAATACAAAACATAACAAATATGGCTGCAAAGCTGTCAAACCAGCAAGCCCAACAGAAGAAAAACTAGGGCCTCAAAATTAATTAATTAATATATTCATATAGGGCAGACTACAGCAATCAGTATGACAACATTTCTTTTTATTTTTTGGTGAATATTTTAAAACTATTAATTGCATCCCGATTCGCTATAATGCAAAATTATCAGCATATAATCACCTATAGTAGGTAACAGCCCACTATTGGCAACTACTACATCAATCAGAATTGGGCTGGGCGATATACCGGTAGTAAAATTATATATTATATATTATTTTGATGTTGCCTTGCGAGCACTATTTTATAAGGCTGACCGCTGCTCTCTGAGCCTACAAGCCATGTAAAACTGCTCAATCCCGCCCCTTACATGTACGTAGTGTTCTCCCACCCACGTTACGCATCACAACAAACTTTTAACAAAAAACATGGCATGACACGGTGGTAGAGAGTACGGAACCCGAAAAGGGACATGTGGTAAAAATAATGTTTTTAACATTTCTCGTGAGCACGAGAAAGTGTCTGGCGCGCACGAGAAAGTATCCCGTGCGCACGAGAAAGTATCTTGTGCGCACGAGAAAGTATCGTACGCATATCACTGGCTGTCTGTGTGTCGTCAGCAAGTGAGTGGACGAGCGAGGAGAGCGAGCGGTAGCGTACGTGTCAGTTTAGTGAAGTAATGAACGAGTCCGGTTGTGTGTAATAAAGTACCCAGCCTGTCAAGAATCGGTGGCCGCTTCATTCCGACCATATTCCGACCTATAAGCAAAGGTCGCCGGCAGGGGGTGCATTTTTCAAACTACACTTGGACCATCCAAGCAGACCATTAAAATACATTAAAGGACACTTGCGGCATGTTAATGCAATAATTTGGGGGGAATTCAGTTGAACTAAGTAATTTAATTTGACATAATGTAAGATACCCAACTCCGTTGTGTAGGATGCCCTCTTGTCTACTTTCAAGACTCCAGAAAGTAAGACTTTGCTTGGATGGTTCCAGTGTAGTTTGAAAAATGCACCCCCTGCTGGCGACTTTCATTGGTTAGTGCTGCAATTTTGTCCCACCCACGGACGCTCTGCCTCATACGGATACAAATCACTTTTGCTACACATGTACCACCTAGACTGTTGCAAAACTACCTGCAAAAAACCCCACAGCTGAGACTTGCAGGAGCAGGTTTGAGCAGTTGTAACAATGGACTTGTGCTCGCTCAGTAAAATGCTGAATCAACATAGCGTTCTATATAATTTTATTTGTGAGGAAACTTTTCACAGGTATGCAACTTCTGATGCATTAGTTCAAAATTTGGGTTTACGAATGCACACATTTTGGGCATGTTCTCAGATTATGAAACACGGGTGTGCAAATGTGTTTTGCACCAACTGCGCTGCAATGATTGTAGCAAAAGGATTTGTGCACCTGTAACACAGACTTGCGTACTCGTAGACCCTATTTTGTGTTTAAAATGTGAATTTACTGTGACTTTAGTGTACTCATTCAAAATCTGCAGTTACAGGTGCTAAAGACTTTTGCTACAATAATACCTTCATAGTACAGACCACTATTGTACCAGTTGGCCTGAAATACTCCCATATAGGGCTGCCACTAATGATTATTTTAGTAATCGATTAATCGGTCGATTACTCGATGAATCAGATAAAAAAATTGAAACTTTTGTAAATGCTGCATCTTTATTCAAAAACTGAACATTACTTTCTGAACATAAAAAACTGAACATAAATTCACAGTGCAGACAGACGTGTAAAAACAACAGGTTATTGCTTCAACGTCCCTGAGCTATTAAGTCATATTAAATGATGAAAAAAATATTAAAACACTGGAATAACACAAATAAACCATACAATGTATGATATACATTTTTAATATGTAAATATATATATAAAAATGAAAAGGCTCCTTTCTTTTATAAAGTGCACAAAATTAGGTTTTCAGTTTTCAGTGAAGTGCCTGATCTATTGGAACAATAAATACATGATAAAAAATAAAGAAAACTGCAAATTACCAATTAGTCTACACTGTATTTGTTTCAACATGAACATTGACAGTAACGCGGTCTTGCTTGGTGCTCTAACACACACACACACACACAAACTCATTGTTCACTTAACCGTTTTAGTCAGGAACTTTGCATTGCAATGCAAAAATCTAAGCATGTCTACATGCTTCTGGCTAAGGCTGGCTCTCTTATTGGAAGCTATGTTGACTGCGGCAGAGAACGGCCGCTCTGGTGGTGTTGAGGTGCCAGGGATGCATAAGTAGGACTTGGCTAGCCTGGCCAATATCGGATATTTGTCCTTGTTATTCTTCCACCACTGCAATGGGTTTTCTTCCTTAGCAAGTTTCTTTTCTCCAAAGTATCTGAGGACTTCTTCCCCTACTTTGGTGTTGACATCATCATCTCCGCTTGATCCATCCCCTTCTTCACTGGAACCAAGGAGTGAATCAAGTAGAGTGGCAGGAGGTGTTGATGCAGAAGCTGTATCGGTGGAAGTGATGGGCTGCTGCACATTCATCTCCATCTCTCCAAGCGCCAGTCTTTGCACTTTGGTTTGAATATGAAGGATTTCTTCAGGGGAAAGAAACATCAGTTTCCTAAACCTTGGGTCAAGTTCGGCAGCATGAGTTCGGCAGCAATAATCACTATGTTTGCTGCTGTGCCTGAAAAGGAAGTCTCCCTTTTCCATCGCTCCTGGAACTGCTTGGTAGCAGTGAGTTGAAAAGCCTCCAACGGGCCCGACTCGTAGGCAGCCCTCTCGGTGGACTTCAATAGCCCCTTCACAACTGGAGGTATTGCAGATATTGTTGTGTATTTGTCTGCACTCATGAACACAGTGGCACATTGAAAAGGCTTGAGGGCTTTTAAAAGTTCTTCTAGCAGGATCCACTGTTCTGGTTTCAAATGAAGGTACCTTTTTCCTTCCTGTGTGACAGAGATGTCAGAAAGTGTTGCTGTTACAGGCCATCTTTGCACAATCAGTCGACTGACCATATAAAAGGTGCTGTTCCACCTTGTGCTTACATCTTGAACAAGGCTGTGCTCAGGTGTGGCCATCTGTTGTTGTTTTGCTCGTAGCTTCCATGAGACATCTTGCAGCCCCAACAGCCTTTTCAATGCTTGGATGCTTTAACGCAGCATTGATCACAAGTTGCAAGGTATGACCAGTGCAACGCACAGAGGACCACCCATTCTTCTCCTCCAGGATGTGTGCCGCCGCCACAACATTGGCACCATTATCATGGACTATGGCAATGATGTTGCTAGGAGGGATTTCAAACCTGGCTAAGACTTCTTCCAACCATTCTGCGATGTTGGATCCAGTATGTCTGTCCTGCAGTGGCATGGTAGTGAGGCAGATTGACTTCATGTCCCAATCGTCTGTGATGTAGTGGCAAGTAACACCGAGGTAGGCCTCAACGGCTACACTTGTCCAAACGCCAGTGGTGAGAGCAAGTTTGCTGTTGTTGCCGTTGTTTAAAGCAGTCTTCACTTCATTGAATGTCTGTTCATATTTTCTCTCCATAAGCTTAGCGAAATGGGTCCTTGAGGGAAGAGTGTAACCAGGATTCAAGGTGTGAATCATCGTCCTGAAGCCGTCATCTTCAACCATTGACAGAGGCCTCATGTTAGTGACTAGCATGTTAAGGATGCTATATGTCAAGACAGACGCTTGCTGTGGTGTACATGATGTTCTTCCAATCAGGAAGCCACTCATAGTTGGTTGTTTTTTTCTGCAATGACAAAGTTAATATTAGTATGTAAAACAGCACTATTTACATAAACTTAATATGCCTCATTGTTTGTTATTAATTACTGTTATGTTAAGGCCAGTAAGTAACCCAAAGATCAATTAGACAATACACATTTTTATAATAATTATTTATTTATTTACACTCATGCAGGTTTAAGTAAAAATGTACTTATTTACACGCATTTAAGTAGATATAATATGTTGATTTTGACCCTGTCTGACTACAAAATGTCCTACTCACTTGCATACAGTGCAGTGTTTTTTTTAAATCTCACCCGGCTTACTACAGAAATTGTACACGCATTAACCAGCTAATGCTTACGTTAGTTTAATAAACGTTGCATGCTTTTAAAGCTGGATAACAAATACATTAACACACCAAACGAGAGAGAGGAGAGACTTATGTTGCATGTTCTTACTTGAAAACGGAATAAATGTGAGATTTTGTATTGACTTACCCTGCTGTCGAGCCCCTTCCTCGTCACGGATGACTCCGACGTGTTTTCTTTTCAAGTGTTCTATCATTACCGTGGTGCTTCCTTGCCACGCTATTTCACTTTTGCAAAGATTGCAACAAACACACTTTTTAGTTTTATGCATTGTGAAGTGCTCCCACACTTTGGATGAATTCGTCGAACCGTTTTCTCCGCCTCCGCCATGTTTCATGTCGAAAAATAAAAGCAGTGGTCGCTCACACTATAGCGCTCGTAGGCTCGCTGTGGGCACGCATGAAGCATGTTCCGCGCCTACTGGTGACGTATTAATCTCGCGCCTCAAAGAACCGATGACTAAATTTGTTCGCAACGCTTTTAGTCATAGATTTTTATCGATTCGTTGTTGCAGCCCTACTCCCATACTTTGGAAGCTTTTGGTCTAATTCTTGGACTTGATTCGGAGGACTCACCTGCCTCAGCCCTTTTTCATACCAAAGCAGTGAAGTTAGGGGGAGGGGGAAGAAAGAGGATAGCAGATTAACCAGCGAAGTGAGCAAAGCGCACAGACTTGTGTGGAGGTGAATTACAGTGAGCCGTTTGAGACGGCCAAAATAAATAGGCGGTCAATAGTAAGACAATGAAAATTTCCGTCTAATCGCGGCAGCACTACAGCACCAACGTTGGTGTTACACACACCAAAATACACTACACACACCTTAAATACAGCCCACAGCTCAATATAACTTGTACATTTAGTACTTCAACTTGCATATACATATTCAAAATTTACATTGTATGCAAATCACGATCACGCACCAACTATGTAATGGAATCCAACACAATAAAATCGTTCACATTCTTCATATAAATAAATATAAACATAACTCGTCCACTGCTAACTACTTAAGGACGGAATATTCTTCTTTCTTGTCCTTTTATTGTTTTTCCTTCTACTTTGAGTGCTTTTAACCTTTAGCTTTAAACTTCTAGCTTATTCATTGTGCTGCTTCTTTGGCAATGTATGGCAAGGTCCGTCGCTTAAAGGTGTCGGAAACATATGACAGCAGCAATTAGTTCTGCCCCAATAAATATCGTTATAACAGGTAGGGACAATAAAACTGCTAATATGCGGCAGTTACACTCCCTCCTATCACCTTTGATTTCTTAAATGACTTAAAGAGCATATACTGCATATAAAACATTAAATAAAGTACTATCTAACTTTTGGGTCACTAATAAACAGAGTGACTTTAATACTAGGGCTGGGTATTGCCAGGTACATGTCTTCAGAGGTACAGGTCTTCGGAGCTGTCATTTTCTTCAATGAGCCGCGGCAATGTTTCAAATGAGCTCCTAACGCTCCCCTCTTCCGATTGGCCCCGCTCTCTACATACGGTCAACTTGCAGTAAGCATGCCTCGTGTTTCAATTCAAACATGGGTCGTGCCGCGGTTAGAGCCACTGCCTCTCACTCGGAGAGTGTGTGTGTGTGAGTCGGAGGCAGAACGGGAGAGAGATAATATTTATTATATATAATATTTTTTAATATTTATATATTTGTTGATATCGATATCGATACTCCTTATCGATCCGAGTCTTTATCGATACCACTATCGATACTTTTCTATTATTTGGTGGAAAGACAATGCGACAATATGTTTTTAACAGAACTGGTATTGCTTTTATTGCTTAACAAGTGAGCATAACAAAAACGCTTCTAGCCTTCAATAAACATGGCTAATGTAATAGGCCACTTCGAAATGACATAAAACTAACAATAGAAAGAATATATCAGGAGCACCAAATGAAAAATAAGTCATAATGTATATAAATCAAATAAATACTATGCTGTGTCACACAAAAGGAAATAAAATTTAAGCTCATAATTTAACAGGTATTTTTTTGCAGAAAAATTAACATGTCTGCCTTGTCAGGCATGATCCTCAAACGCTCCTGGCTGATGGTGTCACCAGCAGTAGAAAACACGTGGAAGATGCTTGAACATTAAGGTATCCGTGAGAGAGTTCCGCTAGCAGGGGCAGAGTGACTCTCTTTGTCCACCACCAGAGAACTGGGTCCTCTGCCATATAAATCATAGGCAGGCTTCTGTAGACCTGGATTTCCTCACATACTCTCTGCTGAATGCTGCTGTTGGAGTTATTCATATGGATGTTCCGTCGCTCTTGTTCCTCCTTGGCAAATAGCTCCTCCAAGGCTCTCTTGGGTTGTGCTGGTGGACTGACTTCAACCCCAGGATTCTCATACATGGCCTCCTCGGTTGTGTCGCTGTCCTCCTGGGACTCAGGGATTGGGACATCTGCTTCTGTAGCATTTGTTGCTACAGCTGCCTCCTGCAAACGTTCCCAGGTGGTGTGCCTGACACTTTTGGCTTTAAACCTTGGTTCCATCGCTGTCACCTCTTCGAGGAACTGTTGGATTTTTTCCTCCTGGTAACGTCCAGATAGGTCAGTCAAAACCTTCTGTTTAATTTGGATACAAACGAAGAGTCTCCTTCCTGAACTGTGATGTGGGCTTTCAGTTTCATTCCTTTCGAGTATCGGAAGGATCTGTCCACAGGTGGGGGTTTTCTCACTAGATACACACAGTGTAGAAGTGTACAGGACTTTCATGAACTTTATGAACTCCTCTGCTTTGGTAAAGTCCTCATCTGTGATCCTATCCAGTCGGTCCCTCTCCATGGGCTTTCTTAAACGTGGATCCAACACTGCAGCTTGGAGACCCGGATACTGCTCAAGGAACCTCTCAACCATCAGAAACAGGGAGTTCCACCTGGTTTTCACATCCAGTATCATGGTGTGCTGAGGAAGTTTGAGAAGGGGCTGCTTTTCTATTAGCACTATCTTCGCCATTGAAGATCGTTTCATCCACACGATGACTGCTCTTAGTTTTGCTGCCCACCGGGTCACCGTAGCAATGCTGTAAACTTTTTGCGCAGCCAAGTTAAAGGTGTGGGCAAAGCAACCCAGTTTGAGGATGTCCAGCTTCTTTGCAGCAACATCCATGTTGGACGCGTTGTCTACAGTCATGACAACCACCTTGTGAGTAATGCCAAACTATTCCAACACCTCCCCAATCTCCACTGCCACTGTTTCCCCGGTCTGCGCTCTGTATGTATTTGAAGAAATGTCCTATATTTCGAAGAAATTTCTTTTTTTGGTTTAAAAAAATATATACATTTTCACAATTGTTGGTTAATGTATTGTCTACTGTCACTTTTCATCATGTTTTTAGTGATTAGGAAAATATTTAGGAAATAAATAATTGTATTTTAAATTAAATGTCATTTTTAATAAATATTGGCATCAGTAGTTTAATTATATATTCTAAAATGATTAGAGCACTATACAACTATTACTCATGTTTCTCGCCAAAATCTCAATTTCCCTTTTCTTTTCGTTACACTTGAATGCATTGTGATAACCTAATAGTCGTTTTACTGAGCCAACCTGAACACATCATCACGCAGCACGTCTGAATCTTTATTTACTTTATTTATTTTTAGCGCTAACCGCTGGTACTTTGAGTGGATGATGAAGACGGGCCCGTCTGTGGTGCAGCAGGAGGAGGAGGAGGAGACAGAGTCTTTTCAACCCGGAGAACCCCTTTATTTGATGCACAATGCTGATGTGCTTAGCCATTGTGTTTCCCCCTTTACAAGAAATGATTTTGCAACATAAGTTGCGTTTTGCTTCCGCTTTATCTTTGTGCTTGGTAAAATGAAGCCAAACTGTAGACCTTTTCGCCCGTTCAGCCATCCTCGCGAGCGAAGTTAACTCCCAGACTTCACTTGTTTTACTTTTAATACCTGTTTGCTTACAATTTCAATCAAAAACATTGGTGGACACGCTGCAGTGATTGGATTGATTAGATTTAAATGCCGTGCCGCGATTTGAGGGACACACAAATACGTTACAGGACCTACGGGAGGAAAAAGAAATGACGAGACTCGATACTGGTATCGATAAGCCCAAACGTTATTGATTTTCGGGTTTTGAAAAAAGTGGAACTGTGCGATTTTCTTGTCTGAATAAAATCCTCTTACTTGTAGCCCAGTTAGTTTCCTACAGGACACAAAAGTATTTCTTGCAGCTATTTTGGAGCACTTGAGCTGAACTGAAGCGTTCTTCAAGTGTAGAGCCTTTGCAGTGTCGTCCAGGAGACAGGTTGTGTCTCCCTGTGTATCCAGAAGTGCATACACAAGAACTTCCCGATCAGGCTCACTTGTGGCTGACACCCACACTGGGATGATGGTAGGCGTTTGAGTGTATTTGACATGCTGGAGGACCCTATTTGATGTTGCCTCACGTGAGGTTCTTGTTGCCCTATCCTGTGATCATTTAATCTCGCATCCATTTGACCTGTCACTTGATGCGTCAGGCATTGTTGATATCCTTCCTTCCTTGGTGCGATTATCATGGAGGCAAGTCGGGTGTTTTTTCTCACACGTTTTGCAGATCATTCTGTTTCTGCATTTATTTGAGGGGTGGCCAGCCAAAGCACAACATCTTTTCTTGCAAAAAAAGTCAGAAGGTTTCATCCATGAATTTATAACATTTGTGTAGACTGTGCCCTGTCCTTTCACAGCACACACAGCTTGTGGTGGCAGCCCTTTCTTCTTAATTTGTTGCTAATACCTTTACTCTAGGACCTCTCTTCCTTGGATCCTTGCTCCTCTCACTTTTACTTGGTTTTAGAGCATGCAGGGATGTTATCTGGTTGCAGGTGATTTTTGCTTCATGTGTGACGAACTTGACGAACTGGCTGAAGCTTTGGAACCTTCGACTATGTTCTTCTTCCTCCATGACCTCCCTATTCCATCTTTAGCTCAGCCAGTCTGGAAGTTTAGCAAGCATTTTCTTATTCTCAGTGCAGTCATTATGTTACCTCAACACCCTTAATCTGAGACATGGCGGCCTCACAGCTGCGCAGGAAGTCAGAAAGTTATTGTAGTTCAAAGCTATTCTTTTCGCTGGAGGCTTTGGCAATAAGGAATGGATTGTCATATCTCTCCTCTAAGATGGTCAACGATGGGTGATAGGCCCACTCTATGCCTAGCAGGAAATAACTCTCTGGCCTTTTTTACAGTCTTTGAATCTGAGTGGATGCCGTTGAATGTTGATGGGTCAGGTATAGGAAGACGACTCGCGCTGATAAAGTCTGCGAACACTTTCACAAGAGCTGCTATGCTATCTTCTTGGTTCAGGCGTAGCATAGATAGTGATTTAAGGGTGATGCTTTGACAGGTTACTTTCCTGTTTCACCTCCTTCTTCTCTTCCTTCAGGGGGACATGTTGATGGAGCGGTGCTTCCATTTCTTCATCTGAGCATTCATCTTAGAGTAGGTCCGGCGAGGATCGCAGCGGGCCACAGTATCATGTAAGTCCACCCATCATCCCGTCAATAGATCCTTTCTGCAGGTTCCACTCGAGAAGTGAGTTATTCTTTGCTGTATAGCCTTTGGTTGGCGGTGTGTCAGGGAATGACTTCAGTAGTTTGGCTAGCACAACTTTGAAGGGATCCAGTTTATTTATTGTACTGGTTTTCTTCGGCAAGATGTTCCATAGTCTTGCCGCCTTTACAGCAAAGGAGTTTTCTTAGTGTTTGGCCACAGACCTCTGGGCTTTGTTGTTCAGTGGTGATACAATAGCCGTTAGCCCCTGTCAGATTAGGTCTTTGAACGTCATCCAATATCATTCGGGGCTAGGTCGTTTGCTATCTTCAAGTGTGGATGATGGTAGATCTGTAGATCCAGTTTTTTCAAGCTCCCTGTAGTCGATCTCTCAGGGGCTCGACTACAGGGAGCCCCTGAGAGGGGGGGGGGGGGGGGGGGGGGGGGGGTAAATGATTGAAATGAGAGGTTTGGGGCTGGGTAGCTTGAAAGCAAGGTGTTCAAATGATGGGACAGCAGGGATGGAGAGTGGGCCGGGTTGGGGGGCTTGATGGTAAACAGCAGCAATACCCCCTTCTCTGCCGTCACAGCATGGGTTGTCCAGGTAAGAATATCCAGCAGGGGTAGTTTTTAGTAGTTTGAGTGCAAAGTAGTCCAGGGGTTTTTACCAAATTCATTAAGGCAGAGAAGGTTGAGTTGCTTGTCAGTGATAAATTCGTTGAGAATATGACTTTATTGTTGTGGGCTCTTGTGTTGAAATTGATGGGGCGGAAATAGGGATTGGGCGGTGTTATAGCAGTGGAACGGTACATAAAGTTCAATGGAAGGAGGCATTTGGGGAATAAGATGGCGGAGCTGCATGGGTGTGTAGCGAAGTGCCATGGCCGAGGCTTTGAAGAAGCAAACGCTGCTGGAGTTGGATGGTGGCTGTAACAGGCGAAGAGGCGGACGGTGGAACAGGATAATCAACTAAAGCGTGGTAGATGGAGAGACTAGCCTGCCTGGACCCATCAGGGTGGAGGCAAACGGAAGCCAACGTAGCCGGCTAGCTCAGGGAGCTTACGTTAGCTAGCTGGTCCGCTTAAGTCGAAGGTAGCGGTCACAGCCAGCCAGGGGCTTACCGCACTGAGACAGGTGGAAACCTGCCCAGATCTTTACCCCCAACTGAGCTGCGATGGAAGATGTCCGCCAGATGGGAGCTGAGTTGGCTCGAAAGGAAGGCAGCGGTCCCAGCCAGAGCAGAGGGCCAATGCAACCGCACCAGTACAGGTAGAAGCCCGCCAGGGTTTACCTTCGACCAGGTTACGGCGATGGTTCCTGTAGCAGAAGTCCTTCGACACGATAAGTGTCCAAACTAACACACAGAACACTAAGAGGGGTTCCGAAGCAGTAGCCTAGCACCACCATGGAGGTTTGTTTGAGAGATCCAGGTAAGTAGGTAGGTTATCCGTAATTGGTTATGGTCAGCCGATTGAAAGGCATGTCGAAAAAGTAGGTAGCTAGCTGGTGAAAAATAGAAAAGCAGCAGCAAAGAACTTAAAGTTTTCAGAGTGTTGAAGCGGCAGTCAAACGTACCAGTGTCCTCGTCATGCTTAAAGTTGTGGCATAACTTGAGGTAGAAATAGGAGCAATCTTTGCCACGTGTACATCCTCTTTGTTTGTTGTCTCCATAGCTATCAAATCTGCTGCAGCGGGGAGGATGCTTGTAAGAACAACTTTCCCGTCAATGAGACGCTTAACTGTTAGTCCATTTTGGCATTTTCTCATAAAATAGTCTCAGCAAAGCATGTCGTGATGGCTTTTGCTTTCCGCTTGTTCGTTTCTGTTTCTTCTTGGACTAATTCTGTCCTCTGCTTCAACTTAAGCCGTTTCCTCCTCCTCTTCGTTAGCATCCAGGGGAGGTTCTGTGGTGCTGTTTTCGTTACGTGGCTTCGGGGCTTTAGTAGCTTTGATGTTGAAACATTGTAACATTCATAGCAGAGCCAAGTTCCTCCCGGTGGCAGCAGACCTTTCGTAGCTTTGTCCACAGCTACATCACAGTTGTGCGAACCTTGCATACAGAACTGGCCTCTTAAGAGCGGTTGATCTGCCGAGTTGTTTCTGTATTCCATGCTACATTCGCCACATGTGATGTCACACAGCGATTCTATTTTCAGGATCATGCGGTCACAAAAGATCCTCTTATTCTGGTAAGCCTTCTTCTGACTATCGTCTTTGACAGTGAAACCAAGATTCTGGGCACAGGCTTCAAATTTGGCCGCTCCATTCGCATTCATCTTCTCTAGGTTTACTGAATAGCTGGTGTTGTAGCTGTACGAGTTGAGGACTCTCTTGCTAGGGGCATCTGCACCGTTGAGTAGACCTCCAAGGACCTTCTTCTTGGTGTGGTCACTCTGAGCTTTCTTTTCCTCCATTTCTCTCTCACTAGAAGGCAAACGGCAAACGGCTAGCGGCGGAGCAAACAGGCTAGCGGCGGAGCTAACAGGCTAGCTGCGGAGCTAACAGGCTAGCGGCGGAGCTAACAGGCCAGCGGCAGGGCTAACCCTAATCTCAACATTCATCCTTTGTTAGGCAAATAACCATTCACGCTTAATCCATGTTTTTGCACATCACTCTTCCACAAGACAGGATCTCAAGTGGTGTGGGGCTCGAACAAAATACCGTTTCATCTCCCCTGTTTCCTCATAACACACTGAAAGAGCCTACAGTGTGAAGGGGCGAGTCTGGCGTCTTGCCTGTGTGAAAATTATGATTTTGGAGCTGCATTCAGATTAGGGCTGAACGATTTGGGGAAATAATCTAATGGCGATTATTTTGACCAATATTGCAATTGCGATTTAATATGTGATTTCTTTTAATTTGTTAAGTTCCTTATGTTCTGTATTATTCACAAAAAAAGCAATAAATCATTCTTTAGTATGACCAACACAACATTGGAAGCAGTAAACATAAACTGCTCTTTCCTTTAGGCCAGGCCGATGTGTTGAGATTAGGGCTGTAACGATATGCGTATCAAAACCAAAATCGCGACACTCAAAGCCACAAACCTGTCTTGCGGTGTGAGAAGGCAGAAGCGCGACACGCCCTTTCTAACTCCCATTATCCTTCCAGTCAAGATCCAGCCACATGATATGAGCTGTTAGTGCCAGGGTTTCCGTTGTCCGGTAATAGAAAAATTTAATGTCAAAATTGTATCACTCCGGTCAAATTGTCAGATTGAAATAGCTAATAATCTGTCTAAATAAAAGTCTGCTGACACCGCTCCTCTTATCGATGCCCTAAGTCTGCGACGAGATGCCCTCGCTGTGATGACAGTGCTCCGTGGCTACGGAGGATTGCATTTCTCCACAGCCTGCGAAGTCCTCATATGCGATATGAACATTTATCGAGAGTGGGCCAAGTGCGCAAAAATAGCCTGTTTGATCACTGTCTCTAGTGTTTTGTGTGCTTGACCGGCAGTTGGTCTGCTTATAGGTCGGAATGAAGCGGCCACCGATTATTGACAGGCTTGTTACTTGATTCTTATACACAACCAGACTCATTTGTTTCTTCACGAGACTGACACACACACACAAGCTACCGCTCGCTCTCCTCGCTCGTCCACTCACTCGCTGATGTCACTCACAAACACACACTGCCATTCTCGCGCACACACATACGCTACTCGTAACACTATGGGCCCTATTTTAACGGTCTGAAATGCAAGTGAGAAGCGCCAAGCGCAAGTAGCTTTGTGGGCGGTTCTATGGCGATGTCGCTAGTTTACCGGCGCAAAAATGACTCTTGCGCCCGGCGCAAATCTAAAAAGGGTTGGTCTGAAGTAGCCTAATTACCCGTAGGTGTGGTTTGGGCGTAACGTGCAATATACCAATGAGAGTGCCAGCTCCCATCCCCTTTAAGAGCCATGAGCGCATTTGAGTCTGACGAATTGATATTTTGACAGCACGTCTGCAGTCTCCGATGAGACAGATGCACATGAATTTCAAACTTCAAATGGCTCAGTTTATGGCCAAATAATATGGCCTAATTCACACATGGAATAAGGTTTTCTAACACAACTTCAGAAATACTGAGTCCTCAAATAAATTTTGGCAAAGAAAACTTAACACACATATGATATGCGGTAACTGTGGTTCTATTTAATGATATACGCAATACATTATAAACATCGTTTCTTATCAGTATTGTATGCATTATCGTTGTCGACTTGTGTTCCTAATATGCGTGTGTCCCCCCGTTAATATACATTGCCATGGACTGTATTATGCGTTACGTGTTTAGTTTGCGTGTGTTTAAACAGATGGATGCACACATGCGCGCCCGCATTCATTAATTATTTTGCCCATACACACACGCGCCCGCATTCATTCATTCTTTTTAACACTCACTCGTGGTAAAACAATGTTTTCTCACGATCAAATACTCATCAAACCTAAAGGTTATGGGCATGTACACGATGTCTGTGTCAAGAAAATATGTTTTTGCTGTACGGTGTTTGCAGATGCATTGATTTAAAAGTACAACTTATTACCGCTGTATCAGCTGTTCTTTCCCAAATAATTTACCAAGAATGTGTGGCTAGGTAGATGAGAGAAGCAAAGTGTATGCGCGAGGTGCACAAGCAACATTATGCATGCGCCCTTAAAATAGCATCTGAACAACGCGCCACTGACTTTAAACCAGGTATTTCCTGGTTTGTGGCGCAAGTGGTTTCTGAAACTGCAAAATATCACCAGGGAACGTTTGCGCCAGAACACGCCTCCTCCTTTCGCCGAACCGCCCCTTGGGGCGCAAGATCATTCCCTAATTTACCAACGCGTGGCGCAGGAGGGAAAAGAACGCTCTGCACCAGTTACAAACTAGCAATGACACATGCGCCAGTGATTAAGTCAATTGCGCCGGATGCAAGATAGGGCCCTATGCCTCATTATTGCGGATCAGACGTTCATGTTTTTTCCCATCGATTTGAAAGTTAGGCTTTTAAACATGTTGCATTCTATACGGCCTGATTATGTCATTATTTAAGCTACATAGCCTAATAAGAAGCAATAATAGGATATTTAACCGAAAACTAAACCTATGCAGGTCACTTTGACCTGCACCGTTTTTTCTAGCGGGAACGCTGGTTACTGCTACCAAACTATTCAAATTACTGTTATTTATTTTACATTAATATTTTCAAATACTTAAGCCTAAACCACAAAACTACTTGAGGGTTTTTGCCTACCTGAAAGCATCCTCCAACTGCAATCTTTGGTTATTTATTTATTCATTTTGCTATAGGCCTACTTTTATAGTATTCTTTCTGTTCAAATATGTTCAGTGTTCCAAATTATTTGTTATTAAATGTAGCATTAAGTTAGTTGTTGTATAAGTGTTGTTTAAATAAAATGCTATTTAAATCTAAAAAAATCGTGGGACGAACGAACCGTGGGTCAAAAATTGTGATACAAACCGAATTGTGAGTTGTGTATCGTTACAGCCCTAGTTGAGATGAATTCATGTTATAACATCTTTATTAACATCTAAATAAATATAAATCGTACTGATCTCCAGTCAGTAACATAAAAAAATGTGTCTGCGATTTGCATATTGCGGCCTATTACATCGCGATTTCGATTTGAGTTAGATTAATCGTTCAGCCCTACCTCAGATTGAGCAGACTTGGAGGACTTGGTGCACTGAGATTTGACGCTTATCTTATCTGAGGCTGCAGACTGTTAAAGTCTGAGACTGCAGACAACACCTTGTTCTTCATCTACTTGAACTTCACCTTTTTCAGTTTTTAGATGACCTCTTGCAGTTTTGATTACCTTCTTTGTTACTGCTTCCCAGTTGTCTAGTCTGCGATGTGTGTCATGGTCTGGGATGTCATTTTGTCTTAGCTCTTCATAAACATCATTCAGATTCTTTGAAGCATAGCTTACTTTAGTAATGAGTTCATGCAGCAGGTTGTTTGAGCATTGACCACTCAGCGTACCTTTCGCATCCTTAATGATAGTCTTCCACTGCAACTCATTGTGCAGTTCTTGGCCCTTTTCCGTCAGGTTATGAACTCCTCGGCCTCTCTTTTGCTCTTGTGAGGTAATGGGGTTATCAGCTTCAGTGCCTTCCGTTGTTTGTGGTTGTACCTCTGTGCAGTGCTGCTTCATGTCATCATTACTGACACCTTATTCGTCACTCTCAGGGGCTAGCTCCAACTCTTGATATTTTACTTGGCTGGGTTTGAATCAAATATTATCTTTAGCTTAGTAATTAACTTAGTTCAGTGTACCTTGGAATATTTTTTAGGTATTTGTTTTCAGCTGTATTTATCTTAAATTACTCTGAGTGATAAACAAAGTAAGCTACCGACACATTAAACACTTGCTAAGTAACAGCAATACATTTTAAAATCACAGTAATACAGTTGTCTCTTGATTTAGTGTAACCACCAATAAATATAAGCTCAATATCAACACATTGTGAGTATCAATGCACTTCAATGAAATTAAATAAGAAAATGTAAGTCAACATCAACTTAAATAAAGATAAAATAAAGTTTATTTCTCTTGTGCACTTAAGGTCTGTTGGTTGTAATCAACTGCTGTATGAAAGATGCAGAGGGATAGGCCTTTGGATGCCATTGGTTCTGAAATTAGACCAACTCTTGGTTCAAAAAAGGTTGGCTTTCAAATGTTACTCTGGTCTTTATGCTCAGTGGTCCTATTCCACTAAAAATAACAAACAAGAAATCCAGCAAATTTAAGTGAGATCATGTTTTATTGATGATGAAACTAACACATGTCAGTGATACGCCTCATGCTCATGAACCTCTGGCCGCTCATGCCCATATCCCTGAAGCTCCTGTACTCTCCGGGCCTCATGTACATCATCCTGCCTCTGTACTGGGGCTGCTCGTACATCAGCCAGTGGCCGTCCATCACGTGGCAGGACTGGCAGTCGGACATACGGTAACGATCCTGGATGTTGTCACAGTCGTCCATCATCTCATTGGACTGACCACCGAAGTTCTCCCTCTCGTAGATCTTCATCCTGAACTGGCCTCTGTGCTGTAATGCAGAGATTCAGAGAAACAGAGTAAGCTGACTTATTAGCAAACAAAGTCAATTGAACAGTTTAACTTTGTTAGTGTAACAGTTGAACTGTTGGTGAGTTATCTTACAAAGGGGATCATTCTGCAGGACCTGATGTTGTCAAACATCATTCCCATGCTCTGCATGCGGTGCATGTCGTTGTACTCTCCCCTCCTCATGAAGAACTGCTGGCCCATGTAGTTGTTCCTCTCATAGAGCATGAAGCATCCGCTGTCCACCCTGCAGGACTGGCACCTGCTCATGTAGGAGGACATGTCGGAGCAGTCGCTCATGCACTCATAGGAGCGACCCTGGAAGTTCTTCTCCTCGTAGAAAGTGATCTGAAACAAAGAATTTGTCAACCATGGTATATCTTTCTAGAACATTGTGCTATAAATTATTGCTAATAACAAGTTTGCTACAATATTTAATGTACAATATATTTATGTTATATTAACACAAATCAATGATATATATTAATATATCCTTACCTTGCCCATCATGATGGCTGTGTTGGTATTTCAGGTCTCTCAGAGATCGGTTGGTGAACTGATGCTCTACCTGCGTCAAGCCCCTACATTTATACCTGAACAGACCAAAAGACTGCATGATGGACCCTATTGTTCAAACTACTGACTCATGACTCTGACTCAATGTATTGTTGAAGCCCATTGAGAAGCTTCCCACATGCTCTTAACAGGGTTGAGCTTATTTAACGTATAGATGGATACTTCACTGAAAAACCTTAAGAGGATTCAAAATGAACTTGGAATTTTTCAATCCAATATTTTAAATTCTGAGAGAGAGAGTCAACACATGTAACCATACATTTTTTTTTTTACAATAAATCTAGCTGAGTAAGGCTGGCTGATGGGAGCCAGTCTGCCACCTCTCTTTCCTTGGCAGAATCCATGTGGATATTTCCGGCAGAAGAAATTAAATCAAATAATGAAACAAATTTACAAAAGGTTTACTTTAATATCCTGTATCACCAATAATCATGTAAAATATATATAGATTATGGATCCATTCAAAATGCTTCTAAGAATGTAATTGAGTAGATTTCTAAAGCCCTCCCAGATAAGGCATAGGTTGATCTACAAGGTCATGAGGAGGACCTTTGTGAGTCCATCCAGATATTCAAGTTTGTTTTTTCTATGAATTTGTCTGGCCTTAGCCAAACTGATAAAATCACTAAGTGCTGGTCTTGCTCTCTTTATCTATATCTAGTTTGAAGTAAAGCAAAACATATTCTCCTTTGTGAAAAAGCTTTTTTGTAGATTTCTGTAAATCTTTAACCATTATTCTGTCTTAATTGGGATAAATAGTTAAGAGTGCAGAAGATTGTGAAACTTCTTCGGGCCCCACCATATCTTTTCTTAATTCGATAGACTGCGGTATTCCTTGGCTATCATCAACAGAGTCTCGCTCTAAAGTACTGGTTCAAGTACTGGTTGGACCTATCTTTATTTTTATCTTTTTGGGGCATTCAATGGGGTCAAGGCCAGAAAGAATATGCAGAAAGAAACAGTATAGGTACTCGCAAGGTCAGGATGATCTCACAAGTCTAACAGCTCGGCCTGCAAAATGCGTTGCCTCGAGTGTGGCAGCTCCTCCTCCAAAGCCTCTCTAGTGGCTGCTTGTCGGAGTTAACCACTTTGTCGATGGATGTACTTAAACCAGGAATGGAAATTCCACCAAGAGCCCGTATGCTCCGCCAGTAATCGCAGAATGCCGATTGTCCAATCGTATGGCCGAACGCACGCTGCAACGCACCTCACTTTTTTTTTTTGGTGCACCAGCACAAAATTTCATTGCGTCGCCTTTAACACCATAACATCACTGTTTTATCGCCCTCTATAACTTTCATTTAATGTGAATGTATTTTAAACAAGAATAATCAAGGCTCCAGTCTAACTTTTTTCAATTGTAGGGGCACGACCAGAACTTTTAGGGGCACACACCGTAAATCAACATGCCAATGTTTTTTTCAATTTTTTTCGCTGTATTTCTCATACATATTTTGATAATAGATGCAGAAATAACAATGTGCGGTTTCAAATTCAGTGTCACACTTTATTGTGATTCTCATCTATTCCAACTGTTTCCACGTGCGCGCACGCTTACGAGCGAGCAAGAAAGCGACAGTTTCAAGCGCCCGCTTGTCGTGCCGCTTAACAGGAAGCTGCGCACCCTCACTGCCCGCTCGCCTCTCCATTGAGAATGCAGCAGGCGCGACAAACACCTCCCGTATTAAAAGCCCTTTGTGGCACATGAAGGCCTGACCGGGTTCGAGTACCTGCACAATTTGGATGAAACGGGCGAAAGATAATTGATTGTGTCGGACATGGGTGCGGGTCAGGATCGGACGCCTGAACAGCACGGGTCGGACGCGGGATTTGCGATTGCGAGCGAGACTTCTCTGGTGCTGGATGTGTTACTCAAAAGCGGAGGAGTGAACTAAAACCGTCAACAGTGAATGATGTTTTTTTTTGCACAGCAATCTAAAGCACCAGGCCAAACACAACATAGTACAAAACCCCGGCGTTCCATCTAATCTGTTTCAAGGTCCCATGGCATGCTACTTTATGGATGCTTTAATATAGATATTAGTGGGCCCCAAACCCAGTATTCCCGAAATTCAGCCATGGTGCTGAATTACAGCCATTACGAGCCAGTCTCACATTTGTGTTTTGTTTGCTTTGACCGGCAGTTGGTCTGCTTATAGGTCGGAATGAAGCGGCCATCGAATCTTGACAGGGTGGGTACTTTATTCTTACACACAACGGAAAACGAATCCTATGCAGATCGCTTTGACCGGCACCGTTTTTTTCTAGCGGGAACGCTAGGTTAGTGTTACCAAACTATTCTAATTATTTATTCATTTTGCTATACTCTAATATTATTTTTTCTGTTCGAATCTGTTCAGTGTTCCAAATTATTTGTTATTAAATGTTACTTTAAGTTAATTGTTATGTAACTTAATATAACTTAAAATGCTTCTTAAATTTAAGAAAATCGTGGGATGTATCGAACCGTGGGTCAAAAATCATGATACAAACCGAATTGTGAGTTGGTGTATCAGTACAGCCCTAGTAACCAAACTAGGCAAAGACATCTGGACATTGGGATAAGTTATTTTATTTATTGTTTATGTACAATATAAGTCATATTTAATCAGTTTTCTTTTGTTCATCGTTGTTTTCCCATTGGAAGGTATTGCTCTATTTCAGTTCGTTTGTTTGCCTCTTTTCTTATCCGTCACCGTCTTGCCTGCTGATTGCTGCAACAGAGTTTATACAGCGTTCATACCATTCCAACCTACTAGAAAACAAAACACAGCAGACGGTGGCCACAAGATTTTCCGACCTTTATTGATTTGTTTTCATTTTATTTCGTTTTTCGGAGATCCATGTATTTTGTGTTTGCAATTATCCCATGTTATATTTGCCATTTTAATTTAAATGCATTCATGTAAAGACAGAATTATTATTTGTTTTTTTTCATCTTAAATTAGTTGGAGTTAATGCTCAGATAAAGTAATCAATACAATCAAGCTTAGAGGCACCAAATCTATGTGCATACTCACAATTGCCTAGACTAATTCATATTTTTGGGATACATTTGGAACACATTGCACTGCTACAGTAACACTGCCACTGCCTTTTGGAATCAATCTTTATCGGTTGGTAAAGAGCATGTGGACAAAATAACAGGGAATTCCATAAAAGTACTACAAAATGTCTTGTGCTTATGCAAAATGTAGAATCAGCATAACAAATTGATTTTGATAATTGAAACGTAATGGATATTTTAGTGAAGCAAGGGGAGACTGATACAATGGTTAGATCACCAATACTGGCAGTGTCCTTTTAAGTTCTTCCTTTTCATATTGAACTGCATCACTTCTGAGGTGGAGGTAGTCTCATAAGACTACCTCCCTTTCAGAAAACATTAAAATAATGCTTGGATCAATCAACGGTCACTCGAGGCTACCCCTTCAGGCTAATTATCATTGATAAAATCAGGAATATCCAGATAGTCTTACGAGGCTAAGGTGGAGGAACCTAGAAGATACCCTGGCTATTCTGAAATTAAAGATGACAAATACATTGATTAAATGGAGATGCAGCGATGGTGGTGCAAACAACATTTAATACACTGCTACACCTTCTCTACCATTACGCATTCTGTGATTAACGTGATAATTCACCTTTGATAAAACTCAGAGGGATAGACCTTTGGAAGCCTTGGTTCTGACATTAGGCCAACTCATGGAATCTTGCTGTGAGATCAGTGGTTCAAAACACTCAAGGTTGGCTTTCAAATGTTGCTCTGATGGTCTTCTGTTATGGGAGAAATTAACCATTACTTTTTATATTAACTGAGTGTTATCAGGCCTATATATCATATAGATACATTGATAGTGGAAAGCAGCAAAATCACATCTGAATTCATAGGAGAGCCTCACACGGCGCCAGAGAGTCTGGGGCCAAGGCGTACTGACGCCTAATGTTTAGATTAACTGCGGATGATGACCACATACTTAAAGGAATGTATGGTTGACTGTCCTTACCATGTAAGGAGACCTTATGTGCATGTGGAGGGCGGTCATACCATATGGAAAACAGTTTAGTTTGGGAGAATAAATGACCCGGCAGTGTCATTTATATATTCAGTGTCATCAAACCTCACTCGGCTTCGTTGTTGCTTGTTCGCGGGTAACAATAAAGTCTCTTGTCATACGTGAGCCAGACTCCTCGATTCCTCAAGCTCTCTTAGTTTAGTTGAAGTGATAGAACTTGGTTATTTTCTACCACACTGTATGCTCAGTGGTCAAGCAAGAAATCCAGCAAATGTAAGTTAGATCATGTTTTATTGATGAGTAAACTAACACATGTCAGTGATACGCCTCATGCTCATGAACCTCTGGCCGCTCATGCCCATATCCCTGAAGCTCCTGTACTCTCCGGGCCTCATGTACATCATCCTGCCTCTGTACTGGGGCTGCTCGTACATCAGCCAGTGTCCGTCCATCACGTGGCAGGACTGGCAGTCGGACATGCGGTAACGCTCCTGGATGTTGTCACAGTCGTCCATCATCTCATTGGACTGACCACCGAAGTTCTCCCTCTCGTAGATCTTCATCCTGAACTGGCCTCTGTGCTGTAATGCAGAGGTTCAGAGAAACAGTGTCAGCAGAGTCATTTTAACAGTTGAATTTGTTCAGAGTAAAAGTTGAACTATTTCTCTTACAAAGGGGATCATTCTGCAGGACCTGATGTTGTCAAACATCATTCCCATGCTCTGCATGCGGTGCATGTCGTTGTACTCTCCCCTCCTCATGAAGAACTGCTGGCCCATGTAGTTGTTCCTCTCATAGAGCATGAAGCAGCCGCTCTCCACCCTGCAGGACTGGCACCTGCTCATGTAGGAGGACATGTCGGAGCAGTCGTTCATGCACTCATAGGAGCGACCCATGAAGTTCTTCTCCTCGTAGAAAGTGATCTGAAACAAAGAATTTGTCAGGCAAGGTTTATAATTTCAGAATATCATGCCATTTCTTGATTTAACTAGTTGGCTGTAATCTGTATCATGTCATTATGTTAACGCAAATAAATGTGTGTGTATGTATGTATGTATGTATGTATGTATATGTGTATATATATATATATATATATATATATATATATATATATATATATATATATATATATATATATATATATATATATATATATATACACCTTGCCCATCATGATGGCTGTGTTGGTTTCTCAGGTCTCTCAGAGATCGGTTGGTCAACTGATGCTCTACCTGTGTCAAGCCCCTCCATTTATACCTGAAAAGACCCCTAAAACTGCGTGACTGCCCCTATTGTTCAAGCTACTGACTCATGACCTTTACTCAACGTACTGTAGAAGCCCATTGAGAAGCTTCCACCTGCTCTTAACAGGGTTGAGCTAAATTTATGTATAGACGGATGCTTCTCTGACAAACTTAGAGGATTCAAATATGAACTTGAAATTTGAAATCTACCCATATTAGTGTTGCACGGTATACCGATACTAGAAAGGTGTCATGATACCCTCACGCAAAAAATGATACGATACGCTTATTTCTTAATAAAAAAAAAGAAGCTTTTATTAAAAAAAAATATATATATATGAAAGAAAAAAATACTTTGAACGAAAGCTCTACACATACACAACTAGATTTTTTTAAATCTGCAGATTATTTAAAAAAATGGAAAAGCATATAAAACTTATTTTTGGATCCCTTAAATATACTTTAAACACTTTAAACACTTTAAACACAACATACATGTGATTTGAATGCAGAACCTTGAGTGTTTTAGAATACATTTACTGGCAAAAAATAATCAAATAATAATCAAATACAGCCTTATCTTATTGTCAATAAAATAAAATAAAAAAGATATTCAAAAAAATAGTGCAGGAACTTCTTTTTATTGGTAGCATAATTCTAAAATAGCAGTTTTTTACTTACATATTGGAACATATAAAGAAATCTAATTACTGCATAATAATGATTTGTGTAAGGCTGGGGTAAGTACAGGAAGAACTTTTTTGTAACTGTACACAACATATTTGAAAACAACATTTAATAATAACATAAAATAACTGTATAGGAACGAGGTAATGTGTGTTGTGTGGGGCAAACAGCATATGGATATTTTCCAAATAAAATTCTATTCACATGCCCCTGCCAGTCGTAGAGTCCTTAATATTGCCACTTCAGCAGGGGCAGGTTGTAGTGCAGGAAGCACAGCTTTTCAACATTCTCTCCCTTGAGCGAGCTGCGCTTCTCCTCATAAATGTTGCCAATAGTACTGAGCACCCTCTCACTTGGCACAGAGGAAGGTGGACAGCAAAGGTATCTCCTGGCCAGGCCTGACAGTCCCTTGAAGCGGAAACCGTTTCTCTTCCACCAATCCAGTGGGTTCCCCTTTTTCCTGTCTATGACAGGCTCCCTCATATATCGTTCCAGCTCTTCAATGATCTCCTCTGGTTCCTCTTCCTGAGTGATTGAAGAGAGCATGCTGTCATACAGACTGTCTAGAACCCTGTGGGCCTTTCCCTCCTCCACTCTCTGTCTTTTTGTATCTTCCTCTTCATCACAGGCAGTTTCTGCTTGTATTGTGTCTGCTTGTGTTTCTGGTGGATTCCTCTGTGCCTCTTCTGTTACCAAGGCTTTGGCTTGTGCTAGTGTCTCTGGTGACAAGGGCCTCTCCTTGTAGCGTGGGTCGAGCAGACATGCGAGCACCACCTCTTTGCCTCTTTCACCTTGGAGAACCTTATCTCCAGGCTCTCAGCATGGTCTTTCTTAGAGTCTTGATTCCTCTACTGTTTGGTCCCTCTGACTCTAGCAGACACTTCAGCACTGCTACACAGGGTATAATGCAGGAAGCAGAGGAGTCGGCCCTGCTCATTTCAAGTGTTATATCTTCCAGTGGTGTCAGGTTTTTTGCCACGGCCCACTCCTCAGCACTTGGACATACAAAATGGCTGTGGTCACTAGAATAGGCTGTGATTGCTCTCTTTTGCTCAAGCATCCTGGCAATCATATGCAGTGTGGAGTTCCACCTGGTTTGCACTGCCTGGATTATGGAATGGTTAGGAACACCAACCTCTTGCTGAATGACAGAGAGTCGTTGTTGTGATACAACTGAGTGGTTAAAGTGTGTGGCTATTCTTTTGAGTAAAAAAAATAGATTTAAAAAAATCGGCATTAATCTGCGACTTTTGGCAGATGTTGATTATTTTCATAAAGACTATAATCGGCCGATTAAATCGGCAGGCCGATGAATCGATCGGGCACTAGTCAAAACCAGTGATGTTGGAGGCTTTGGTGACAACTCTCTCTAATTTCCTCTTGGTGCGACTGTCAGAGCTCCCATACCAGACGGTATATGAAGCTGTGATGATGCTTTCAAAGTTTATTGATCTTCAAAAAGGTGTACTTGCATTATTATGCCATTATCATTATATTAGTTGAAAAACTGCAATATTATTGCTTATCGCAATAATAATTTCTGATAAAAATGTGTTATCGTGACAGGCCTATGTGCTATATGTTATACATGACTATATCAGTCAAATTTAAAACAGTGTGATAAATTACCAGTTAAAAATGAACAGTATCTGCAATCAAAAGGTTATGAACAACCTAATCTCATATCATTTACAGTAACAGCTCATATCAAAAGACTCCTCACACTGTTTTGTGGTTTTCACTTGGCTGCGAAAAACGTATAACAAATAACAGTAACATTGTTGAGACAAACCCAGTGTTTCCCCTATATGAGCATTTCAGCAGCGGCGTACCGCCACTGCTGAAATATGACCGCTGCTGCTGAATTTCTTTTTTTAACAAGAGGAGAGGAGAGCTTCAGCTTATCTCTTTAAATTACGAATCTTGCGCTACGCAAAATAATATAACATTCCGTGCGCTACGGACGCTGGATATGCGCTTCATATCCAGGTGAAATCACACACTTGTGAGTAAAGCATATAAACGGAGAGGAGAGCTCCCTCTTATCTCTTTAAAAAAACGAATGCTATATTATTTTGCGCTACGGACGCTTCATATCAAGGTCAATTCACGCTGTGAGTAAAGCATATAAACGGAGAGGAACTTCCGTAAAGTTGAAAATAAATTGGCAGGTTCTGAGTTTGCGGTTCAAAAGATCATCAGTGAAACATTGTTGCGACATAATTGAGTGTAGTAACCAGGGGCGATTCTAGGGTCAGAGCTTTAGAGGTGCTGAGCACTCAATGAGCCCCACTGCCACACCACCCACCCTTTTTTCACACAAAAACAAAAAATATTTCTATTGAAAAATAACTTCATAATTTTAACATTGGTTCAACTAACTCAAAAGATTTTTTTCTTTTTTTGGAGCCCTTTCCAGAACACCATCTTTATTGTGACAGTTCATACAGCCCCCTGTAACAAACATAAAACCCTCTTCACTCAGCTGGTTTTACTGACCGTTAACTCCATGTGCCTCCTTTTGTATCAATAGTCATTAGATTAGATTAGATTCAAATTTATTGTCATTGAACAAAGTAACAGGTACTTGGACAACAAAATCTTCAGCAAATTATTTACAAATGGCCATCTCTAATCTCCTTGGTTGCACACCTGTCTGAACTTTCATAAAACATGCTTCACATAAAGAGCAAAAAAAAGAAGGTAAATCCAAAAAGTTACAAAAATTTACTTTGCCCAGGTCCTGAAAATACTTAGAAATTAAAGATATAGAAAAAGAAAGAGAGGGAAATCTTTGATTGTACTTCCCCTGAATCCCCATTTTGCTCTTCGATGTATGCAGGTGATACACTCTACTTTGGGAGAGTTAATCTATGTCGCCGAACTTTGAGGGTGGCAAACCTGTCAATGACCCTTTGGTGTTCAATTCCTTCAAGCATCTCCTTCTCAATGGTCATCACAGCTAGGTGCTGGAGTCTGCTTTGGCCTGTGGTCCTCCTGAGCCATGTATGGAGCCGACGCAAGGCACTAAAAGACCGCTCACATGTACAGCTGCTAACTGGTATGGTCAAGGCAACCTGCATAACAGCTTTCAGTGAAGGGAACATTTCTGAATCTAGGAGTTTGAACACTGCTAGCATGTCCTGAACTGTACCTGCCTCAATCTTGCGCTTCAGATAGTTTTTTGCAATTATCACTTCCTCTGACTTAAGTTCAATATGGTAATGAAGAGCCAGTGCTGTCAGATGAGGCTCAGACAAGAAGTGGCCTGAGGTTGGACTGCATGCCTGAATTCCATTGAGCACCTCCTCATTCACACCAGAAAAACGCCTCTCAAGTTCAGAGATCATTCGGTCCAGACAAGGAAACAAAAGTTTCCTCTTGAGATCCTCAGACTCTGAGGAGCCACAGGTTTCACTGACTGATAGACTGATACTACAGAGTATGTTTTGGACATTATTTAACAATTTCAAAGACGAACAAATATAATTTTTAGAATAACATTTCTTACTCCCAAGTTTTAGGGGTGCTGAGCCCCTTTTTAGGGGTGCTTCAGCACCCCTAAAAATGGGCTAGCCTCGCCCCTGGTAGTAACCCAGAGAACCAGCTACAATATTGTTTTCATCCAAACGAGCCGTCTTTAGCGAACGGTGAATTGCATTGGCTTTCAGCCGCAAGTTTAGGGACCGTCTGCAAAGCGCAAAACTGAAAACGACCACAATGGTACAATTTTAATAGCGTCGCTATTATTGACTCTAGAGCCCCAAAACTCGTTCCATAGAGGCATGGCCTTTTTATGGTCCTACTACAACCTTTTAGTTTTGAAAATATATCTCTTCTTATTTTTGAGGATTTTCTTATTTAGGAGCAATTTCAATAGCGTTGCCATTATTGACTCTCGATCCTCAAAACGTTTTCCATATAGGCAAAAAATATATCTCTACTTATTTTTAAGGAATTTCTTTTTAGCAAAACTGTCAATATGCATTTTTTTTAGAAACAATTTCAGTACCGTCACCATTATTGACCCTAGAGCCCTAAAACTTGTTCAATAGAGGCATGGCCTATTTATGATCCTACTACAACCTTTGTGATGGGGAGTGGGAGGATGCATGGGTTTGAGGCACAGACCTTTGCGATTGTTGTAGTGTTTGTGTTATGTGATTTTACTGTATAGGGTGGTTGTTGATATAATATATTTTTTGTTAAATAAATGTAAATAATGGTTATAAAGATTATACTTGTAATATGTTCAATCTCTTCATATTGATGCAATTGAACAAACATCCCCCGCCCCCCACCCACGCACGCATGCACACACACAAACACCACTACTACGAAGGGCTGGTCATTGTATTTTCAGACTGATATGAATCTTCCCCAAGTCCTTGAGCTTCGACTGGTTGATGGTTCTGGTTCTGAGATGACAGCTATTACATCTGATTGGAAGTAGAAGAGCACATCTCGGGTTTGGGACCATATGAAGCAATTCTTCGTCCCAGGCGAAGAATTTAATACAGGAGACCTCGATTTCTTCCCCGATGATCTTCAGTGCCTGCCCAACAAAAGGCTTTTTGTCATAAGAGACAATAACCATCTTTCCAACCATGTCTTCTTGTGCCGGAATGGTGGTGGAGGGTGCAGCTTTTTCAGCATTATAATCGAAGACTGAGGGTGATTCACAGTCACAGGAAAGCCCCATACGATGGCAAAAACAGGACAGTTCTCTGTAGAAGATCTTGCCAGGGGTGTTTGTTGTCACTTGATGAATACCCAAAGTGCCTCTGACTTCTGGCAAACTACCTGGCACAGCCTCATTCCCCCTGGCAATGTCAGCCTCTGACACCCAATGGAATTTCACACTAGAATTGGCTTTTGTCAGAAAGGAGTACAATTCTTGATGGCGTTGGATATCACCTCCTTGAAGCACGAATGCATCAGCAATCCTTTTCATTGAGCCACCAACACCATCTGGCGCACCCTTTCGATGTGCCTTCTCCGAAAAGTTCCATGTTACCTCTTTTATGCCACGAAGAAAGGGCAAGGTGGACATTAATGATAATTTTTTCCTATTCCTATATTACATTAGTGGGCCATCACTCATGAAGTGCACAGTTGTAATGCTTGCATTAGCTTGAACTTCATCTAACACAGGCTTCAGATGTGCCCATACTGCCCGCTCGTCATGTCTTAAAGAGTCAGAGATTGTGGCATAAGCTTGTGACCCTTCTGCAGTATAAACCATGCATGTATGGACAGTGGCCTGTTTTCGACTCCCCCCCCCCCCCACCAATGGTAGTGCTGAATCTTACAAGTGTAGTTCTCAGAAAAGTCCATGTGGACTACAGCCTCGTGGTCTTGGAGACTGTTCTTGAGGGCCCTGCATTGTTCCACCTGGTGTATCCAAGTGTACTGATGCTTTTCCAATCCATCAAGTTTTTCATTGAAGCTCTTCATGAGATCTTCACACGTAAGAGTTTTTTCACAAAATGTGAATACGTTTTCCCTTTAGTGCAGACCCTCTCCCTCTGCCATTGACTCCATGACACCTTGCTGGTTTTGTCTGGAAAGAGTGGCTCCATATCGGTATAGCAGCACTTCGCACACAGCCTAAACATACACGCCCTGCTTTTCAAATCACACACAATGTGGGCAAGTGCTTCAGAAGTACTCCTACTGCCTACAAGGCCACTCTGGTGCAGTTTCTCGAGTAGGAGGCTTACATTTTCATGGTCTAGGCAGGCACAGGTGTCTCGGTCTTCAGCCTTTGGCTCAGTTACATAAAATGGACGGAGGCGGACAAACTGCTGGTATGAAACTACCCATCCCTCTCCTGCCTCTGCATTGTAGTCTCTATGAAGCTCTTTTAGCGACTTTGTCAACACCCGACGCTGTTCTTTGACGTTATCCTTTGATATTGTGTCTTTTTTTCCAGCTAGGAGATGGCTGTTCTCATCTCTAGTGAGGGACTCCACCACACTCTGTCTTCTTGCTGGCCCCTTCCTGAAAACCTTTGTTGACATGGTTTTTCTTGCTTTCCTGTATTTTTTTGTCTTCACCCTGTTGGCTTTCTTGCGAAATCTATCTGCTCTTCTCTTTTCTCTCACAACATCCTTTTTTAGCTGTTCTATCTTCTCCCTCAGTTTCTTTGTGCATACCCCTGTTCGACTGCTGGAGGTTGTTTTCTTTAGGGTTTTATGAGGGCTTGAATAGTGTTGAGATGGCCCAGGTGGTGAGGAGTGTTGAGATGGCCCAGGTGGGGAGGAGAGTTTGGATGGCTCAGCATGGTGTTCATCCGCAAAAGAGTCCTCAGACATCGGTGTCAGATTGATCAATGCCTCCACCTGCCTCTGTTTCTCTCTGCATCGTCTCTGGTCGAGCCTCCACTGTTCCCTCCTCTTTGCGTGTGTAGATGCTGTCAACTCTTTGATGGCACGATAATAATCACCCTGTCCAGCTTGTTTCCTCTGCCGTTGCCTGCGTGTATACATACGTACATTTATTGATATTTATTCATAAATATACATACAAATACACATACATTTATATGTGTATATTTACACACACGCATACACACGCACATGTGTGTGTGTGTGTGTCTATATATATATATATGTATGTATGTATGTATGTATGTATGTATATATATATAATATATATATATGTATGTATATATATATATATAATATATATATATATATGTTGTAATCAGCGTTGTGATCTCCTCTCCACGGCCAGGATTACAGCTGCGCCTTGCGGCGGTGAAATTAGCCGACACACTTGGTTGCTGCGGGTCTGCTTTCCCAAACTCACCGTACGCGCCACACAGAAATTTGATGCATTTCATTTGCTTTGTACACACGGCACGGAACAGATAAAAACAGACTATAGTGGGCTATTAACCATACGTATGAAAACAAAGTCATCAAGTGTGCTCGCGTTCATTTTGCTTCCTTTTTAAAAATGTTGACTGGTGTTGCACATTCTTGTACACCTGATATTTTTAACAATATTACTATTTCTTGATCAGGAAAGAACCATTTCAAATTTCCTTCCCTCTGATTTACATCAAATTATAAAAAAAAATAATATAGCGCCATTGATTCCCATACAATTTTTTCGGTTGTCCAAGGTCCATACCTGAAGAATGAGATGTTTTTGAATCAGCCTCTCTATACAGGGGTGGTCTGTGGGGAAGGCTTTACCTTGAATAGCAAGGAGCCCTGGGAGAAGAATGATTGGAAGGGAAGTTAGGTCACAATAGCGCTCAGGCTGTGGAAAAGTAAGGTGTGGAAAAGGAAAAAGCATCAGAAACAGAGTTAGGGAGTTGAGGCCTGGGGCCCATGTGTTTTTAATTTGGGCCGTTTATTACTGGAAGCCTCATCTATTAACCAACTCCTGGAATCCCTCTGGGAGATTGTTGAATAGTTGTCAGAGAAAGAATCCTTAGATGCTGACATTTATATAAATTATTCCTTAAACAATGATGATGAATGATGATTGGAAATAACTATTTGAAATGGTTTGTATGCAAATGTATGGTATAGTTTCTGTGTTGATTGGATTTAGTTGTTGGTAAGAAATAATGATTTTCAATTGTAGTGTTTGAGGAAGGAAATTTGTATCGTCCAAAGCTACTGAATGGAATCCATTTTAATTTGGGTAATATGATAATTTCCCATTTGTTTCCATGCTTATTTGTGTATTTGGTTCTACATTTTTCATAAGTGTTTTTTGGCTTAAATAACATAATAAAAAAAGATCAAATAATTTACCTTTTCTTTTAAAAAGATTATACATTCCAGAAAATGCTGTTGGTTTGGTTCAGGTATGCAATCAGAAGATAGTTACACATTTGTAAAGTCCGGCAAAATAATGGATTATTTATTAGATATGTAAATTGTTACGCAATGCATATTGTTAATTGATATTCAATGTTTGAGTTTGGTTGAGTTTTGATGTCTTCCTCAATATCGCCATACTTGTTACCTAACAGAGGGTCAAATAACCATATTTATATGTATTTACCATATTAACTTTTACATAGATACTACAATGTTTTGTATTGTAATTACTTTTGTACCCCATATCCTTAAAGATACAATTTCTCTCCAAAATGGCCGTCAAATAATTTTATTCATAATGGCTATCTCCAGAATATAATGTATTATTTTGGATAGTCAGGTGCTATCAAGTTATAATGACCATCAAGAAATCCAGCAAATGTAAGTTAGATCATGTTTTATTGATGAGTAAACTTAACACATGTCAGTGATACGCCTCATGCTCATGAACCTCTGGCCGCTCATGCCCATATCCCTGAAGCTCCTGTACTCTCCGGGCCTCATGTACATCATTCTTCCTCTGTACTGGGGCTGCTCGTACATCAGCCAGTGTCCGTCCATCACGTGGCAGGACTGGCAGTCGGACATGCGGTAACGCTCCTGGATGTTGTCACAGTCGTCCATCATCTCATTGGACTGACCACCGAAGTTCTCCCTCTCGTAGATCTTCATCCTGAACTGGCCTCTGTGCTGTAATGCAGAGGTTCAGAGAAACAGTGTCAGCAGAGTCATTTTAACAGTTGAATTTGTTCAGAGTAAAAGTTGAACTATTTCTCTTACAAAGGGGATCATTCTGCAGGACCTGATGTTGTCAAACATCATTCCCATGCTCTGCATGCGGTGCATGTCGTTGTACTCTCCCCTCCTCATGAAGAACTGCTGGCCCATGTAGTTGTTCCTCTCATAGACCATGAAGCAGCCGCTGTCCACCCTGCAGGACTGGCACCTGCTCATGTAGGAGGACATGTCGGAGCAGTCGCTCATGCACTCATAGGAGCGACCCTGGAAGTTCTTCTCCTCGTAGAAAGTGATCTGAAACCAAAATATTGTCAGCCATTGTTTATAATTTCATTAAAGCCACTAGTTGGCATCAATGTATATCATATCATTATATTAAAGCAAATCAATTATTAACATTAATACTATATATATATATATATACCTTGCCCATCATGATTGCGGTGTTGGTTTTTCAGGTCTCTCAGAGATCGGTTGGTAAACTGATGCTCTACCTGTGTCAAACCGCTACATTTATACCTGAACAGACCCAAAGACTGCATGACGGCCCCTATTGTTCAAACTACTGACTCATGACCCTGACTCAACGTACTGTAAAAGCCCATTGAGAAGCTTCCACATGCTCCTAACAGGGTTGAGGTAATTTAACGTATAGCTGGATGCTTCAATGAAAGACATAGAGGACTGAAATAGGAATTTGACATTTAAATCATCTTCAATCTTTCTTTATAAAATGTTCTCAAAAATATGTCTATATCCCATAACAGCAATAAAGTACAATACCAAAAGTTAACACATGTATATTTTTTTATATAACTGATGAAGGCTAGTTGGTGGAAGCCAGTCTGTTACCTTACTATAACAGAGAATGAAACAAGCCCTAACGTTGGAGCATACTCCATTTATTCACAAAGATGCAACTAACTGAATTCGGATACGGTCACATGAATAGCACTTTGCCATCAATCACATGACACTGACGCAGCAGTGCCACATGTGACACAGTTATATTTATAAAAAATAAAATAAATAAATAAATAAATTGATTTTCAATCAAATGTGGGATGAATTTTTATTGAAGTTAGAAATAAGATATATTAGTGAATGTTACCTTGAATCAGTGCAGCCTGTGCCTTCACACTGTCTTGATGGAAAAGCTGGCACCCAACCTCAATAAATTGCCACGTGGATATGGAAGTAAATCTGTGCCATCGGATTTTGAAAATAAAAAGCCATTGAATTCTAAGCGCTGAATATTTATGCATTGAAATAATGTATCTGGATTTTTTGCCTCTGAATTTAACTCTTACAATATTCAATAAATCATTTTCAGCTTTATTTTTTAATGTTAAAAAATTCAAAATCTAATATTCAACGTTAAAAATTTAAACTTAAATATTTTCAACGTCCCCATATTCAACATGCCAAATTAAGCTGCAAAATTCAATGTATGAAAATTCAGTGTTAACATCCGGGGACCCAAGGAAGAGCAATCGATCCTAGATGCTAGATCGCGGTCAAGCAAGGAGAGCGGGAATAAGAGCGTTACTCGCTGGTTCTTTCTTTCTTAATACAAACGTTAATTCTAAACATCATTTTACACAGTAGCCTATAATAGGAAATGCTCAAAGGTAAATCAACGTCATTTAACACAGACTGTAGCTTTTTATGGGGAGAGAAGCAACGGTGGTGGACCTTACTAAACTCCCTATCCATGGTATCGGTCTGTAAAATGCTAATCAAATCAAATGTGTTTATTAAGCACATTTAATAACAAGTTGAGGGGGGGGATTTTATGTTTTATTTATGTTTTTGTTATAATGCAAACCGTTTTTTGTTTTTTTACTGCAGTATGAAATAAACGATGAACTAATGGCTGTATGTGAAGTGTGTGTGATTGCAGTGACTTGGCTGGATTTACATGCAGCGTAAGGGTAATTGTAGTGGGTCAAGGAGCCCAATTTATTAGGGCACCAATTTGGGGCAATCCACCGAGGTCACTTTGCCTACGTTTGGTGTGGTGCTGGGGCGATCTGAAGCCCGCTGCCCACTGTGGAACGAGAGCGCAGAGCCGACAGTATTGCGCAACTGAAGCGGCAGCAACCTGTAGTTCCAGTGGAAGCACGGCGTGCCTCAGGGAGAAGCGCCCGACAGCAACCTGTTTTTAATTTGTCATCCTCATAGCTTTATCATGTGACTCGGTGCGGAATAGTGTTGGCTCTGCGCGCACCACAGAGGCATATAAGATAAGATATACTTTATTCGTCTCAGCAGAGAAATTTAGGTGTTCCAGCAGCCAGCATACATACACAACAAAACACAGCAAATGTATACATACATATCCCACCTAAACAAAACCATGCACCCACAATACCTAGACTTGGATAGAAAAAGTGGAATGGATGGTCCATGTGCATAAGTAGAAGAAGCTGTTACTCAGACAACAATAAAAAATGTGTACAAATATACAGGTGTGCAAATAAACAGGTGTGCAATAAACAGGTGCAAAAAAGATAAATAAATATATATATATATATATGTAAGCATATATAAGTATATATAAGTTTGATATATATATAAGCAGTGCACGCTAAAGTTTAATTTAATATTCTTCTGTCGTCCCCCCCCCCCCCGGTCGGTCGTTGCCAGGGCCGAATTTTGTTCCAGGTCCGACCCTGGTTACCACTACTGAAGCTGTCAGCCTTACCGTTTTGGCGGTGTGAGCTTCAAAGCACCAGCAACTCCCTGCCACAGCCCCATTAACACCCATGTTAAAAAGGAGGGATTTTCTGCAGGGAAGCATACTGTTTCTCTCCCTCGCGCTAGAAATCCATTCCGTACCGAGGGTCACAAACTAAGCATGTTGTATAGCGCCAAAATACGAATAAATTAGTAATTTTACACCCATTTTTTGGTGACGTTAGCTGTATAAACTGTGTGTTAGCTGAGCAATTTGGCGGCTAGAAAACTGTTAATGAAGTTAGCTAATGTACAACCGCATGGTGGTATTTAAAAAAAAAAAAAAAAAAACATTTATGTGCTGGAAGACAGGGTCGCTATTTCATTAAACTTTGCTAGTGCTCTACTTACCGTCGTATGGAGTCCTCCAAGTGATGTTCACTGCGGTGTCTCCGAGACCGTTGCTTGCCTCTGTTGTTGCAAAACGCTTGCTAGATATCCCATGATTCCACTCTCTTTGCGTGCAAAAACTACTAAATTTCTTAAAATGTTGTAAGAGATGAAGACTATTGAGTTAGAGTGAGTAATAATTAAAGTGCTTGAAACTGATTGGTATAACTGCTCCATACTCAAATATTCTGACTGGTATTTACTGAAAATATTATGGATATCTTAAAATAATAATTTGTTTGTCAAATACTAATTTATTTTCTGAAATAAATTAAATAATGGATTTTAATGTAAGGCTAAATTAACTGTTGGATTTTTAAGCATTTATTTTGATATGTCCAACTCAAATAATCAGTTTTGTGACTTTAAGAGATATTATTAAGGTAATATTCTTTTGTATTATTGTGATATTTAGGCCCTGAATGGCTTTTTAGAGTGTAGGTGTCCGAGAATGAATCCTTAGATGCTAACATTTTCTAGATTATTCCTAAAACATCATGCGTTGATGATTGGAATTTGCGATTTCAGTCATTTGTATTCAAATATATGCATTGTTACTGTGTTGTGTGTTGATTTGATTAAGTTGTTTAAAAAAAAAAGACGATTTTCATTTGATTTTTTTATTCTCTAAAACTACAGAATGCAACCTATCTTGAATTGGGTAATATGAATGTTTCCCATTTGTTTCCATGCCTATTTATCTATTTCGCAAAAAAAATCATACAGAGTTCATATAATTTACCTTTTCTTTTAAAACAATAAAACATTCCAGAACAAGCTGTTGGTTTGTTTCAGGTATGCAATCAGAAGGTAGTTACACATTTGTAAAGTCCTGCAAAATAATGCAATATTTCTTAGAAATGTTAATTGTTATGCGATTCATATGTTAATTTATATTCAATGTTGGAGTTTGGTTGAGTTTTGATGTCTTCCTCAATATCGCCATATAATGTTACCTTACAGATGGTCGAAATACCATATTTATATTTACTTACCATGTTACCACAGTAACTTTCAAATAGATAATGTAAATACTACAATATGTTTTGTATTGTAATTACTTTTGTAGCGATATTCTTAGATATGGGTACAATTTTCCCTCCAAAATTGCCATCACATGATTTTAATCATAATGGCTAACTCCAGAATATTCTGTTTCATTTTGTATAGTCAGGTGCTATCAAGTTATAATGACCAATAACAAATCCAGCAAATGTAAGTTAGATCATGTTTTATTAGTGAGGAAACTAACACATGTCAGTGATACGCCTCATGCTCATGAACCTCTGGCCGCTCATCATATCCCTGAAGCTCCTGTACTCTCCGGGCCTCATGTACATCATCCTTCCCTTGTAGTGGGGCTGCTCGTACATCAGCCAGTGGCCGTCCATCACGTGGCAGGACTGGCAGTCGGACATGCGGTAACGATCCTGGATGTTGTCACAGTCGTCCATCATCTCATTGAACTGACCACCGAAGTTCTCCCTCTCGTAGATCTTCATCCTGAACTGGCCTCTGTGCTGTAATGCAGAGGTTCAGAGAAACAGTGTCAGCAGAGTCATCAACACAGTCAATATAAGAATTGAACTAGTGCAGTGTAAAAGTTGAACTGTGATTTATCTTACAAAGGGGATCATTCTGCAGGACCTGATGTTGTCAAACATCATTCCCATGCTCTGCATGCGGTGCATGTCGTTGTACTCTCCCCTCCTCATGAAGAACTGCTGGCCCATGTAGTTGTTCCTCTCGTAGAGCATGAAGCAGCCGCTCTCCACCCTGCAGGACTGGCACCTGCTCATGTAGGAGGACATGTCGGAGCAGTCGTTCATGCACTCATAGGAGCGACCCTGGAAGTTCTTCTCCTCGTAGAAAGTGATCTGAAACAAAAAAATGTCAGCTATAGTTTATAATTTCATTAAAGCCACTGGTTGGCTTTAATCTATATCAGGTCATGATATGCCAATCAATTATTTATGTTAATACTTTATATATATATATATATATATATATATACATATATATATATACATATATATATATATATATATATATATATATATATATATATATATATATATATATATATATATATATATATATATATATATATATATATATATATATATATATACCTTGCCCATCATGATGGCTGTGTTGGTTTTTCAGGTCTCTCAGAGATCGGTTGGTGAACTGATGCTCTACCTGTGTCAACCCCCTACATTTATACCTGAACAGACCCAAAGACTGCATGACGGCCCCTATTGTTCAAAATACTGACTCATGACCCTGACTCAACATACTGTAGAAGCCCATTGATAAGCTTCCACATGCTCTTAACAGGGTTGTAACCCTAATTTAAGGTAAGGATGCTTCACTGAAAAACTTTGACCTTAACATTTGTAATCATCTTCAAACTTTCTCTGTAAAATTCTCAAAAATATGTCTGTATGCCATACATCTAACAGCTTTAAATTTGAAGATGAAGGATGCATGTATAACATAACAATAATATAACAAATATAATAAAAAATAATAATAAAAAGCAGACCCTTACCCTATTAATGATTCAACTAATGTCTTCTTGTTCAAGATTGAGAAACAGGACTTATTTCTGTATAGAAATCCAAATTTTCTCCTAAAGGATTATGTTAGGTGTTCCACATAGGCCTGAAATGTGAGTTCAGAGTCAAGCCAGATGACAAGATATTAACTATTTAAATTTGCTCACCTTGGAGTGTATGTATGTTTTGAGCGCAGTAAAGGCTAGGCGACCTAAAAAACAACATCCACTTAGTTTTGTCTGGGTTCAAGACAAGCTTGCGGCTTACAAGAAATGTTAAGCCGCTTAACATTGAAACCGCTGAAATTCATTAAAGGCAGTATGCAGGCTTGTAGCGGCCAATGCAGGAGTAGGGCCAAAACTGCACAAAATTGTTTAATCCACATAGTAATGGCCATCACAATGTTGAGAGTGGTGAAAAATATTATTAATATATAGTGTGAATAAAAGGGGACCTAAGGCAGACAGCCAGCTTCAATCAGGCTAAAGGCCTAAGTGAAGAAAAAAAAAGGCTTCATCAACAGGATCAATGTAATGATCAACAGCTAACAGCTATTGGCAGACGCTTGTGAGCTTACCTGTTTGTATCTGCTGTAGCAGCTGCATACAGCTGTTGTGTCAGCCAGTGTCTCCAGTGTCCACCCCTCCTTGAACTCCTCCTACCAGCGATTCCCCTCTCTCTTCCGAAGTCCTCTCCTCCAAGGTGTTGAGTTTGACAGAGGACATCCCTCCTCCTGTCTTCTTCATCTCCCAGGCCACGGCAACTTTCGCCCACGGCCTCTTCTTATTATCTGCTGTCACTACATTTTCCAATTACCCCATTAATCATTTTCTCATTGCAACAATGAGAAAATGAAATCTCATGCATTCCTCTATGACGTTAGAAATCAAAGAACTTCCTATGTCAGAAAGCAAAGAAGTTCATAAGACAATCGACAATTCTAAAGAAAGAAATGGCGTTTAAGAAGATTCTTAGGAACTTCTTTTATTTTTCTTAAGGATCTTCTTAAGATAATGTTTGTGATTCCAGCCCCTGGATTTTAATGTGTTGGCATTTTTCCATAAGCTAGCACCGTTTCCTTGAGTTTTAGCAAGTGAAGACAGGTTATCATGCTGATATATTTATTTTGCAGCTTCATGAAGTGTAACCAGTCCCCTGGGTCACCAGTGCGTCTAGCCTTTGACCAGGCTGTGTCTCTGGACTGAAGGGCTTCAGTGAGATCTGCTGAGAACTAGGGACAGGAGGGATTTTTTATAAAAAAAATTATAGGTGGCATACTCTTCAGTAATGGAGTTAAAAATATGAGAAAAATGATTAAAGCTATCTTATGGTCTAGGATAAAGCAGACACTCTCCAAGTCACTCTCTAAGCTCCCTTGTGACGCGTCCCTTTGATTTAGTACCTTTGACCACTGTAATACAGGCTGTGGGGCAGTGGTCACTTGAGCAAAGACCCCAGTATAAGGGTATTTGAGTGATCCGTTGGTCAGCAAAAGGTCAATTAAAGTGGATTTAGATAGATATTTGAATTTGGTCTCATGGGATGATTAATCCCATGAGACCAAATTCAATTTCCTGCTCAATCGAAAGAACAGCAAGGGAAGACAGCCTTTTTTGTGTCATGGTGGTTCGCAGGTATGTTTTTATGAGTTTTAGTATAGAAAAGCTTCTCTCAGCTGAAACTACAGTAACTGGGAGAGTAAGAAGGGGTGCAATACTTAAATTTGGATACAGGTCTACTATGTCCTCCTTATAGATGTGATTTAGCATCTCTGATGGTGTTGAGATGTCTGTGGGGAAGGACTGAACTGCCCCCTCTACCTCCAGCATCAGTTCCTGAGCTTCAACATCTTCTTTGGTCTTCTTCTCAGGTCTTTGAGTACAGAAATCCATAAAGCTGGAAAAATGTTTCCATATGGGAAAACCTTTCTTTGACAGTGAACAGAGCTGTATCAACAAGAGGAAGAAAAACTTCTCGTTTGAAGATCTCTTCTGCTGTACCCTTGTTTCTCTGAATTCCTGTAAGTAGCCTGTAACTTCAGTTACAGGCTGCCTGAGTATATCCTGAGTGTAGCAACTGACACTGTGGGGCTCTGCAGAAGCTTGCTTACTTTGTTGATCTGGAACAAAACATTGTACCATGCAATGATGCTTACCAGAAAAGGCCATGTCTGCATCTCCTTGAAGATCCCTTTAGCTGACGAGGCAACTTCTGCATCCCTCTTTTCCTTGGCATGGTCCTCTAGCACCGTCAACGCCTTTAGGACGTCAGGCAACTGATACAGAGCTACTCGTTGTGACTCAAATCAGTGCAGTCCATTATTACTGAATAATATTTGGCTTTATTTATTCGGTCAACAATGGCATCTGTTGTGCACTTGGCCACAAGTGAGATGATTTCATTTTGGATCCGACTACTCAGGTACGTGTGGGAGGCTTCCTTAGCTTGGATTCGTCAGAGATGCTCACGCATCACAGGGTCAAACTGAGCCATTAACTGAACCTGACCCAAGAAATTACAGTTGCCTGGTTGATAAAGTTTGTCAGAGTGGCCACGGAGAGGGAGGTTTCTCTCTGACAGGAAGTTGATAATTGCCAGTAACCTGGATAAAATCTCATCCCAGCGTTTTGCTTCTGCTTCAATTATGTCCTGATTATGTTGATCTATTGTTGTTTTTGTCTCAAGCCGATGTGAGTGCTGCCTTCAGCTATCAGCATTTTTCCTGTGCTCTTCAGACCTTTCATGGTTTAAATTAAATGCATTGCAAGGTTTTTCCATCTTTTAATCCTTCCTCACTCAGTTGTTTTTGGTTTACGAAAAAGCGACAACAAAAGCAAAAAACACGGTCTACACTTTCACTGTAGACTAACCAAGACCTGTTCACCCTCTTACCATTTTTCATTACTATGTAATAGTATGCTTTTGTGAATCAGTGGCCTTTTTCATTTTGTGGAAAATCATTATCTTTGCCCTGGACTGGCCCCAATTTGACTATCAAACAGCGCTCTCTATCAGTGAGCAGCTTGGGTCAGAGTGCTCAATCATCCACAAGAATGTGTGTCTCGCAGTCGCTTTCATTGTTATCGTTATTGTTGTCAAAATCAGTAACCGAAGTGGAAAAAGGAGAGGGAGAAATACTCACTGCCAGTTGTGCATCATCTCCGTCAGTTTGTTGACACACATTAACATCATTAGCATCTCTGCTGGCTGAGCCAAAGCCTTTGGTCTTTCTTCTTCTTTGTCTGTGACCCGCTTTTGTACGATCACTTCATTTCTCACTAGATGTATCTCTCGCTCTCTTACTGCTTACTGTTTTGAATTTTACATAATTTGAGAGTGATGCGCGTAACATGGAATATTCAATGTAGTGCAGACTGAAGGGGGGTGCACACGGAAAGATCGTCAAAACATGAGTAATTAGACATCCCAATGCTACTATTATGAAGAGAATGTTATAAAAACAATAAATATGGGGACAAAATATATGCATTGGGGCATTTTGGGGGCCTTCTATGGGGCCCGGGCTCCAGGCAAATGCCTGGTTTGCCTGGGGGAATAGTACGGCCCTTCTCTGGCTGTCTCTTTTGAGAAAATTCGGATATCGAATATCAAGGAATATATTCGAATATTTACGAGCCCCCCCCCCCAACAATAACGTGACAACTAAACAGGAGACAGCAGCAGGAGAAAGGCCTATAATGTCACAAGAAATTCATTCCTCAATGTTGTCTGTCAACTTGATCTGGATCAAGTGCGGCTCTCTTTTTATTCACGATGTTACCTGCAGACATGCCTGGCACACACAGGTATTTGCGTGTCAATGTCGAGAGCAGCGGGTATTTGTTGCAGCCTGTGTCTCTCCACCAATGCAGCGTGTTGCTGTCTGCGGGGAGAGGGGATTCAGTCATGTCGTTTTGAAGATCCTGGATACCATTATTGGTGCGTGTGCCCGGGTCAATAGAATTGCAGATGTCCCTAAATAAGCTTCCCATGGCATCTAAGGCCGGAGCCACGTCTTCCTTCTCTTGCGCACAGTCGCCATCAGTCTCAGCTTACCTCAGCTCCTTAGATTAGCTTTCAATTACGAGTTCTTTGTGCCCAGACGAAAGGTGAACCAAGCGGCTGAACCAGGGTTCCAGAAGAGCCGCTTTATTGAGAAGCATCCATTCGTTGCTGTTTTCACTGAAGCACGCTTTGAAATTGTCGATCATCTTGGCTAAGAAGAATGGAAATAACAAAATGGATTAATCAATGATTGTAGACTGACACTTATTGTTTTGCTTTTAGCTTGTGTTATTAATTTTCATATTTTGATAGGTTATATTAATAAGCTTGGGAAATTAGGCCGGTAATGTTAAGCATTAGCCTGTGTTAAAAGGAATAGAAATCCTAACCATTGCCTACCTGTCACTTCTTTAATAGCTGCTCTATGTGTTGCGTCAGGAGTGGTCTGCTGAGACAGCATAACATGTAGCACAGGGAGGACCGCAGATGCTGTAGGTTTGGCATTGGTGAAGAGGGCCTGAGTAGCAATTCTGAATTGATTAAAAGTGTCCTTAAGTTGCTGAACCACAGTCCACTCCGACATGCTTAACTAACTTTTTTTTTCAAATGACTGCTGCCACGGCTGCCTGCTGTTTGGCGGCCCAGCAGATCGTTCCATATGTCGTGTTCCATCTTGTGATGCAATCATTAATAAGTCTCTCCTTTTTTAGTCCCAGAAGCTCCTGCTTTGCCTCCAACGGGCAGTAGTTAGCAGGAGACTTTCCAAAATTAGCTGCCGTCTGTTTAAGAGGAAAAAGAGCAGTTTCAACAGACCTCACCTCTAGTCCCTTGCGCACGGCTAGGTTTAGCGTGTGTGCCAAGCAAGTAGGGGTGTAATGATCCATCGATGTAGATACATACATCGATTGATTGACGAACGATCCAACTGCATCGATGCAACACCCAAACATCGATGTATTATACGCTTTTATTCTGAAAATCTCCTTGCGCGGGTGTTTGTGAAATTATTTCTGCGCAAGTGCGCCAAGCCGCTCACGTATCCATTCAACAGTAAAATGAGGCAAGCTGCAATAGCGAGCGCATGTGTGATAGCGAGGATTTCTAGTTTTGTTGAAACAGGGACTGTTGTGGAGGGCCCGACCAATAGGCTAAATTCAATTCAGCTTAATATTAATTTGAGTATTTCATAAGCTGTGACTGGTAAGAGTAAATGTTATGATAAGAATATGAAAAAATAAAGCAGACATGGTACAAAATGCAGTTATGTTAGTATTTAATCAACATCCGCAAAAAAAATTGAAAAAAGTAGGCATGTTTTTACCATTTTTCAAAGAACAGCATTGAATGAACTTTATAAAGTGCTATTACTATTTCATTTGCAGCGTAATTACAGAATTAGCTTTTTTTCCACATGTCTTCTTCAGATGAAAAACTGAAGCAGACATAGTACAAAATGACAACATAATGTCACTATTTGAACAGTATACTAAAAGCAATTTTAAACAAATGTGCATGTTTTTGCCATTTGCTTTTCAGAACAGCAATAAATTAACTTTATGCAAAGTGTTATCTTTTTGTTTTTAGTTTTACTACTCCATTAGCTGTTTTTCAGTTGTTTTTTTCTTGTTCAGTGAAAGAAATCTAGTCTGTGCTTGGCTTGAGCAAGTGCACTGAAGTCAGGTTGAATGTTTGAGGTGGATATGCGCAGGACAGCTGACAGGTAATCATCAGTGAGAGAAGATATGCATGATTTGTAAAACTTCATCACTGAAAATGTTTGTTCACATATGTAGGTCTATCCAAAAAGAACCAACAACTTCTGAGCATGCCTCCTCATGTGTGGAAAGTACTCCTCTTTGAGAGAAGAATAGAAATCCAGCACTGACACCGACTTGAAGTGCTCTGAAAGCACTGTATCTGACTGCAGGACAATGAGTTCGAGCTGAACATCACTAGGTGCACTGTCCACACTGCAAGTGAAGGGGGAAGAAATCATTTGCATCACCCTCAATTTTTTGGAAGTCTTGAAATCGCCTTAAAAACTCACCATGCAGTGCCAGTAACATGGATGAATACCTGTGGAGATGATCAGTTTGCGGCGTGGCTTCTTTCAGGGTTTGCATGTGGGTGAGAGTGTTACCCTCCAACTGGCTTGAGAGAAACTGCAACTTCCTCATGAAAGCCTTCACCAGGCTGTGCATTTCATGTGCAAATAGGCCCTTGCCCTGCAGTTTGGTGTTTAGTTCATTCATTAGTGCAGTCACATCAACAGCAAATGCAAGATCAGCCATCCAGTGGTAGCCTATGTCACCATGTTCATTTTCATGCTCCTCCAAAAGTGACACAAACTGCCTTTGATTTAATGCTCTTGCCTTGATGAAGTTAACTGTTTTAGTTACAACATCAATAACATGGTTCACTTTTAGCACTGACTTACACAACACATTCTGATGTATAATAAAATGCAAAAATGCCAATTTCAGTTCTGAGTTCAATTCAGTCCCTTTATCTTGCATCCGTTTCAAGTCAGACATTTTTTCCTGTCAGATTTGGACACCCATCAGTTGTAACATCAGTTGTAAAGTTACATTACATTTTGTCTTTAAGAAGGTCGTCTCATGTCTAGCTGTGGTGAGTCTTGAAGCTAAGAATTATAGTGTTTGGCATTGCAATTGGTTGTACTAACTTTAACCCTAGTTTCTGCAGTGTTGGTTTTTGCTGTGTTGTTGTTGATAGTAAGGTCGTTGAGTCTAGTTTCGGTCACAAGGTGTGAACAATAGGCTTGATTGACTGGGCGGAGCTAAGGCTGCCTGAGCTACCATGTGCATTTAAAGGCTAAGTGTTAGTAGCGTCAGCTTTAGCGTCAGGACCCAGTAAAAGACCCGGGAAACAAAGACTAAGGGAGTCTCTCTGTGGGAGACTAAGACCCGGGAAACAAAGACTAAGGGAGTCTCTCTGTGGGAGACTAAGACCCGGGAAACAAAGAGTAAGGGAGTCTCTCTGTGGGAGTCCCTCGAGGAAGACCTTAGAGGCCACTGTATTGTAGTTATGTGTCGTACTTCAATTATCGTTAGAATCTCTACTCATAGATGACGCCACAATAGATCCTCTGCTCAGCGTCGTAACCCATCCAATCTATGCCATTTACCCACCCTCGCCACCACTGACCTTGAAGTGATGGGAGGACTCTGGAATTGCCAGTCAGCGGTCAAAAAGGCAGACTCTATTTCGGCCTACGCGTCCCTCAATACCCTCCATTTCCTGGCCCTGACAGAGACCTGGATCACTCCAGAGAACTCTGCCACTCCTGCTGCCCTTTCCACTGTTTACTCATTCTCACACACCCCTAGACCTTCGGGGCGAGGAGGAGGGACCGGACTCCTCATCTCTCCGATGTGGTCCTATCAGGTCCTTCCACTAGAACACTTGGCCAGATCTGCATTTGAACTCCACGCTGTCACTGTCACCCTTCCTATCAAGCGCTTCATTGTGGTAATCTACCATCCCCCTGGTCCCCTTCGTGACTTCTATGACGAAATGGATGCCCTTCTCAGCTGCTTTCCTGAAAATGGCACACCACTCGTTATACTTGGCGACTTTAACATCCTGCCAGAGGAGTTGCACTCACCTGAATTAACCAACTTTTTTGCCACCTTTGACTTAACACTATCCCCTTCTCCTCCCACACACATTGCAGGGAACCAGCTTGACCTGATATTCACAAGGTCCTGTGGCACCTCTGCTCTCTCTGTTACCCCACTCCCCGTGTCTGACCATCACTTTGTTGCTTTTTCTCTACCCTTAAAGTCCTCTCCCCCTCCTCTCTAGTCCCCACATTGTCACCACACGCCGCAACCTCAAAACTCTCTCTCCCTCTACGTTTGCCTCAACTGTTCTGTCTTCACTCTCTTCTATTGAACAATTCTCTCAACTATCCACAGAGGAATCCTCTGACACTCTGCTATCCTCCCTCTCCTCCTCTTTGGACTCCCTCTGTCCCTTCCACTCCAGACCGGCGCGATCTTCACCCCCCCCCCCCCCCTCCTTGGCTGTCCGAATCTCTACGGACCCATAGAGCAGAGTTGCGGGCAGCTAAGAGGAAATGGAAGAGATCAGACTGTCCTAATGATCTATCTCACTATCTCTTTCTTCTCTCTGATTTCACCTCCACTGTGTCAACAGCCAAATCTGCCTTCTACCGGACCAAAATTAACTCCTCCGCCTCAAACCCCAGGAAACTGTTTTCCTTGTTCTCTTCCCTCCTCAACCCTCCCTCCCCTCCTCTAACCATCTAACCATGCCACCACCTGCCCCCTGGACACTATCCCTTCCTCCCTCCTCCAGGCTGTGTCAAATGACATCCTGCCATTTCTCACCACACTTATTAACTCCTCCCTCACTTCTGGCATTGTTCCAACGTCAAGACTGCCAGAATAAAGCCTCTCCTCAAAATCCAACCCTTGATACCACTGACATCCAGAATTACAGACCAGTATCTCTTCTTTCATTCCTCTCTAAAACATTGGAACGTGCCTTTGCTAACCAACTGTCCTCCTATCTCTCATCTAACAACCTGCTTGACCCTCACCAGTCAGACTTCAAAAAAGCACACTCCACTGAGACGGCTCTCCTCGCGGTGACTGAGTCCCTCCGTGCGGCCAGAGCCTCGTCCCTCTCATCGGTTCTCATTCTCCTTGACCTGTCTGCAGCATTTGACACTGTGAACCACCAGATCCTCCTCGCCACTCTCGCCGAACTTGGCATAGCTGAATCTGCCCTTTCCTGGTTCACATCCTACCTGATGAATCACACTTATCAGGTAACATGGAATGGCTCCTTGTCCAAACCTTGCACGCTTGATAGAGGTGTCCCTCAAGGCTCTGTGCTGGGGCCTCTTCTGTTCTCCCTCTACACCAGATCTCTGGGCTCTGTAATAACATCCCACGGCTTTTCCTAACACTGCTATGCTGACGACACTCAGCTATTTCTCTCTTTTCCCTCATCTGACAAAGCCCTGATTGCAACACGCATATCTGAATGTCTGGCAGAAGTCAGCACCTGGACAACTGCCCATCACCTGAGGCTTAACCTCAACAAGACTGAGCTCCTCCTAATACCAGGGAAAGATTGCCCACACATGGACTTACTGGTCACTGTTGAGAACATCATTGTATCTCCTTCTCCAACTGCCAAAAACCTTGGTGTAGTGTTGGACAATCAGTTATGCTGCACCGCAAACATCACTGCGGTGGCCCGATCCTGCAGATTTGCACTTTACAACATCCGCAGGATCCGGCCCTTCCTCACAAGGGAAGCAGCTCAGCTTCTAGTCCAATCACTGGTCATCTTCCGCCTCGACTACTGCAACTCGCTCCTGGCTGGACTCCCTGCCTCTGCGATTAAACCCTTGCAGCGCATCCAGAATGCGGCAGCACGCCTCGTGTTCAACCTACCAAAGTTCTCACATGTAACCCCCCTCTTCCGAGACCTCCACTGGCTCCCTGTAATAGCTCGCATCAGATTCAAGATGATGGTACTGGCATACAAGGCAGTCGATGGAACTGCCCCAGCCTACCTCCAAGTATTAGTAAAGCCACACACCCCAGCTCGATCCCTCCGCTCAACTACCTCAGCTGGACGTCTGGTACCGCCATCGCTAAGAGCAAGCAAAGGTCGATCAGCGAAGTCACAACTTTTCTCTGTTTTGGGACCTCAGTGGTGGAACGAGCTCCCTACCGATGTCAGGATCGCAGAGTCGCTCACCAGCTTCCGCAAAAGACTCAAAACTCACCTGTTCAGAGTTCACCTCGACTCTGCATAGAAACCAATGCACAGCCACCATTGAATGTTGTACGTCCTGGCACTTGCACATTGCACTTATTCAAGGTACTTAATTGTGTAGCATCTACAGTAGCTGCTATCGTTGCTTTAGACGGGGAATGGGTTAGCCTAGCGATTGTAATACTTGCACTTGGTTCTATGAACATCTTTACTGTACCGACAGCGATATATTGTTTCACTTCTTATGACAAATGTACTTATTGTAACAAATGCACTTATTTTAAGTCGCTTTGGATAAAAGTGTCTGCTAAATGCCCTAAATGTAAATGTAACAGATGCCAGTTTGTCCCATTTAAGTCCCAATTTGTCAAAACAGACATTTACCTCAGTGAACAAATCACTCCCAGTCGTTGTCCCTTTCATTGACTGCAGTGCTGCCAGCTCCTCCGTTACCTCAAAGTCTTTCGTTATCCCACGTATAAAAATTAGTAACTGGACTGTGTCGCGGACATCACAGCTCTCGTCCAGAGCCAAAGAGAAAAGTTTGAAATTGTTTGCTTTACTTTGCAGCTGAATTTCCAGGTTTCCCGCGATGCAGCGCTTGGTAAATCAGCCTTGTTGCTTTTGCAGTTTAGCTAGCAAAGCTTCAGATGTCCCTGCCCGATTTGCATCAGTCAAGTTGCTGTATTCCTCCGCGTGTTTAGTATTGTTGTGGCGATTCAAATTATAATCCTTTAACACAGCAACCTGTTCTCCACAAACTAAGCACACAGCTTTACCTTTGACTTCAGTGCTTGTGGTCGCCGAGTCAATCTCTTACATACGTGGATTTTTTTCCAAATTTTCCATCTTTATTTGATGAAGAAGAACTTCCGAATACTGAGAAATACCTTTTCATTTTTCTGTTTTGCTTAAAAAGGGAATTTCCCGCGATCGTTACAAAGCCTCTTCCTCAACGTGCGAATGTTCGGGAAATGTATTTTTTAGTAGTTGAGCGGAACTGGCGAGCCTATAATTCAAAATACATTTCCCTACATGCATTGCTCCCATCATGCTCCCACACACTCACGCTTAGCAGTTCCATTGAAAGCCGTACCGAAAGACGTATTTTTTTCTCACCCTTTCCTACCGGTGCGAGTGGACTTGTATTTATCTTCGCACGTTATATATTTTAATAGCAAATGCGATCAAAACTGTCGCACTGTACAGCCCTGACTCTGTATCAACCTTTCTTTTTTTCGCATGAGCTGACATTTTTCAGGAATAACAGCCCATTCACGTCAGCGCTAAAGTCTCCTGTGAGCTCAGTTCGTGGCCAGTTCATGGCTCGTGGACGGGGTTCTTCTTCTACTTATTTTTAGTTACGACTTGCAACAAGAGAAGAAGAAGCTGCATACGCGCGCACAAAAAAAGCAACTACAAAAGTCGCCTTCATAATAAAAGCAGTACAGTTGTATTCCATCTTTATTTATTTTCTTTGTTTTTTATACAGTTATTTACATTTGATTGTGAACTCTCCACTGACCTTACGCAGGCCAGTTAGAAATGACCAAAGGGTCGGATGTGGCCCGGGGGCCCAGGTCTGGCCAAGATGATTCCGAGGGATGTTTTTTCTTTTTTGTAGAAAACTATCCACACAGATAGATAGAGGTTTGGGAAGGTCTATGTTCAAAATGAAAGATCATTCCAGGCTCTTTAAGTTAAGCCATAAAAACCCTTTACCACTTAAATGCAATGTGGCACTTTATTATTTGTATTAAAAATGGATTCTTTTTGTTTTAAATATCCGGAAGAGCAAAGAAATAAATTATGAAATTATAATTAAGTTGTTTTATATCGTATTGTTGTCCAATGAATCGATTTAATATAGCTTCGTGATGAAACCAGAGATTTACAACCCTACAAGCAAGGCATGTGGATCAGTATGAGGGGCCGTATTGGACATTATTCAGAATTGGCATACGCATACACATATAAAACCAAACTCATTCACATACTATACTGAAAACCTCGCACACGTACAATTGAAAAGCTTTTAAATACACAACTGAAACATTTCCGTGTCAAAGCATTTCAGTTGTCTATTGTGGCTCATGGACTGGTTTTGCTGTGGCATTGTTAGAGCATTTGATTATATATATATATTCATATTTAATATATATATTGTCCCCTAGTTTTCCTCTCCTCCTGCTTGCACCAATTGTGAACCCCTTTGTTAGTTCCCCCATGTTTTTGTTCTTTGTGGTTACCTTGCGGCCTCTGGACAGGTAAGACAGAGGCCTCTATACATTTACAACACATAGTGATTTTCTTTGTTTAGTAACACTAGGCTAGGAGTGTTACTACCCGCTGTTCTTTTGGGTTAGTTTAGTTTGGTTAGCGGACGTGTGGTCCGCTGTGTTAGCTGTTAGCTTGTTTTGTTTGGTTATTTTCTTTGGCAACACTCGAGTCTCAAGGCCTGCCGGTTTTGTTGTATTTTACTTTTGTGTTTTGTGATCAGTCACCCCATTAAACCTATGTTCAACCTTATCCGTTGCTGTTGTCATTCCTTTATTGTTTCACTCACCAATTGTTTTTTCATCTACACCCATAACCCGGACAATTTTAACATCCGTTGCCTCCCCCGCTACCCCTTGACAGTGGCAGTGTAACATCTATGTAAAAGGTTCCGCTAGTTGTTACGAGAGCTTTTCAGTTGTTTGAGTGAAAGTGTTTCAGTTGTGTTTGTAAAACCTTTCACTTGTGTATGTGTGAGGTTTTCAGTATAGTATGTGAATGGTTTCGTGTGTGTGTGTGAGAGGACATTTTTCAGCTGTGTATGAGAAAAGTTTACTAGTATGTGTGAAAGCATTTCAGTAGTCCATGTAAAAGGTTTCACTCCCTTTTATGCAAGCTTTTCAGCGGTGTATGTATGTGAGCGTATACTTTTTCAGTTGTTTGTGTGAGTGTTTCAGTTGTGTATGTAAAAGTTTTTCACTTGTGTGCGAGGTTTTCGGTATAGTATGTGAATGAGTTTGGTTTCATGTGTACTATGCATATGCTAATTTTGAATAATGTCCCATACAGCCCCTCATAGATGAGCCCTAGGCTGCGTATGGCTTTCACATAGTTCTACGCATTGTCTGTGGTGACAGCTACTACTGATTAACGGGATAAGTTCCAGTGGTCCAGGGTGTCGCTGAAGCTCTCTGCGACATGAGCAGCTGTGTGACTTCCCCTTAGCTTTTTCCTACAAAGAACGAAATTCTTTGGGTCCCATGTGTCTGAAAAGAAGTGAGCTGTGACTTTCACATAAACATGTGTGGCCAGCGATGTTTTCTTGTGTGGTGTCATATAACTTCACTATGCGGCCTGACATAGTGGTGTGACATGGAATTGTGCATCGTGGCTCCAGTTCCATTATGAGGTCCTGAAACCGGTCTCCGGAAATTACAGCAATAGGTCTCATATCCCTGCAAATGAACCATGCCATTTTATCAGTGAAGGCTTTTTCACGTGCACCAGACGAGGTGCCGATTGGTTGTGGAACTGGAGCATAATATGCAGTCATGCGATGTTGGACGCCTGCCGATGCTGTGGCCGTCTATGGACGCCTCCAACTCCGCTGCCTCATTTGGCTGGTACCCACACAGTGAGCGCGGAGATTAGATGTCTAACTGTTTTTTGCGAAGTCGGCAACGGCTTTTTGTCTGACTTTTTACCATCTACGGTGAAGAACCCAAACCTTTCCAGACACCACTTTTAAGATGACTTGGGGACGTAATTTTGACGCTCAGGCTGCTCTGTGCGACATGTGCATTGTCCATTTTTGAAACAGGATATAGTATTATTCGCTTGATTAGAGCCCCGGCTACTGGATGAGATGGCAAACAATAAAATAAAAACCAAATCTATTTTACCGCCTAATCATAGACGATAAAAAATGCGCTACACAACATGGCACTTTAAAAACCTAATCATTTATATGTATTCGAATACGGATATTTAGATATTTATTTTGAATAAAAAGTGACAGCCCTAGTGCAGAGGGTGGACGATAAATTTCAATCACTGTGATATGGACATCAACCCCCAAGCAGACGTCCAGTAGAATGAACTCAAAGTGTTTTGGCATGGAGGAGGCTGTGATTGTACGCGTTGCTAAATTATCTTTAACATAAATTACAACTTCACCTCCTTTTGCTTTTCTAAAAACTAAAAACCATTAATGGCTATATCTGTATCTGGGATTCTCCTGAGAGCTAGGATTCTGTAATCACCAACAAATCAGGGGCAGCCCCATTCATCAGTCCTTCAAGATAGTCAAGCTTAGGTGGCAGACTCCTCATTTTGAGATATAATAGTTTAAAGCCATCATTTGAGGGAAAATATTGCACTGATTTCAAATCAACAGAATTTATAACGGGGGATAATTAGTGAGTGAACAATGAGGGTTGATGGGTACAAGATTGTTTATATTCACACTATTTGGTCTATAACTGACATGGCTGTTGTAGAGCGCTATGTGAGAGGACAGTGATATTATTACCAACAATTTCACTTGACATGGTGAATGACATGAGTCTTGTGTCGAGCATATATGCTTGAATATATGCACAAAGTTGATTTTGCATGTAGGGGAGGCTGGTGCAGGCAATTGTAGTGCCGTGAGCTGCTTACTGATCTCCGGGGGAGGCGAACTCTGTAATTTTGTATTTGGCGGGATACAGTCAGCTTAAAGAAGTGTGTAGAGCTGTGGAGCGCAAAGTTAGATCAATATTAATTGATAGGATACGTCAACCTTTGTGGTTTGGATGCCAAGTGTTTAGGCTTTGGGCCCATGTGGTATAAATGTGGGCCGTTAATTACTGGAAGCCTCAGCTTTTAACCAACTCCTGGAATCCATCTGGGTGACTGTTAGATGGTCATTTTTTCTAACATTATTCCTGAAACATATCTTGATGATTGGAAATAACGATCATCAACATTGACGTAATTTGTATGCAAATGTATTGTGTTGTTTGTGTTGTGTGTTGATTTGATTTAGTGGTTGGTAAGAAATAATGACGATTTTAATTTGTAGCGTTTGAGGAAGGAAATGTGTATTCTCTAAAACTACAGAATGCAACTCAACTTAAATTTGGTAATACGATTATTTTCCATTTGTTAGTGTCCATGCTTATTTTTGTGTTTGGTTTTCATCTTTTTCCTTAGTGTTCTTTTGGATTAAAAAAAAATCATATAGAGTTCATATCATTAACCTTTTCTTTTAAAACAAATATACATTCCAGATCATGCTGTTGGTTTGGTTCAGGTATGCAATCAGAAGATAGTTACACATTTGTGAAGTCCTGCAAAATAATGGATTATTTATTAGATATATTATATATATATTGTTAATTGATATTCAATGTTGGGGTTTGGTTGAGTTTTGATGACTTCCTCAATATTGCCATACTTTTTACCTTACATTTTACCTTACAGATGGTTAAATTACTATATTTATATTCACCATATTACCATAGTAAGTTTCACATAGATAATGTAAATACCAAAATATGTTTGTATTGCAATTACTTTTGAACCGCATATCCTGTAAGAAACAATTTTCCTTACAAAATTGCCATTACATGATTTTAATCATAATCGCCACAGTTTTTTTTTTTGGATAGTTAGGTGATATCAAGTTATAATGAACAGCAAGAAATCCAGCACATTTAAGTCAGATCATGTTTTATTGATGAGAAAACTTAACACATGTCAGTGATACGCCTCATGCTCATAAACCTCTGGCAGCTCATCATCTCCCTGAAGCTCCTGTACTCTCCGGGCCTCATGTACATCATCCTTCCCTTGTAGTGGGGCTGCTCGTACATCAGCCAGTGTCCGTCCATCACGTGGCAGGACTGGCAGTCGGACATGCGGTAACGATCCTGGATGTTGTCACAGTCGTCCATCATCTCATTGAACTGACCACCGAAGTTCTCCCTCTCGTAGATCTTCATCCTGAACTGGCCTCTGTGCTGTAATGCAGAGGTTCAGAGAAACAGTGTCACCAGAGTAATCAACACAGTCAATATAATAATTGAACTAGTTCAGTGTAAAAGTTGAACTACTTCTCTTACAAAGGGGATCATTCTGCAGGACCTGATGTTGTCAAACATCATTCCCATGCTCTGCATGCGGTGCATGTCGTTGTACTCTCCCCTCCTCATGAAGAACTGCTGGCCCATGTAGTTGTTCCTCTCATAGAGCATGAAGCAGCCGCTGTCCACCCTGCAGGACTGGCACCTGCTCATGTGGGAGGACATGTCGGAGCAGTCGCTCATGCACTCATAGGAGCGACCCTGGAAGTTCTTCTCCTCGTAGAAAGTGATCTGAAACAAAAAAAATGTGGCTGTAATGGCACTGGTTGGCTTTAATCTGTATCATGTCATATTAACGCAAATCAATTATTTATGTTAATACTCTATAGATAGTATATACCTTGCCCATCATGATGGCTGTGTTGATTTTTCAGGTCTCAGAGATCGGTTGGTGAACTGATCCTCTACCTTTGTCAAGCCCCTACCTTTATACCTGAACAGACCCAAAGACTGCATGACGGCCCCTATTGTTCAAACTACTGACTCATGACCCTGTTGCAACGTACAGTAGAACCCCATTGAGAAGCTTCCACATGCTCATAACAGGGTTGAGCTAATTTAATGTATAGATGGATGCTTCACTGAAAAACTTAAAGATATATGAACTTGAACATTTTAAATCGTTTTCAATCTTTGTAAAAATGTCCTCAAAAATATGTCTACATGCTAGACATTTAACAGCAATACAGTACAATACAAAGAGTAAATACATGTAACCACAATTTTTTAAAATTATTTCTCAGAAAATGAATCCTTAGATACTAACATTTATCAAAATTATTTCTAAAACATCATGCGTGATTTGTATCAACGATATAAAGTAATCTGTATGCAAATGGTTTGTATTGTTTCTGTGTTGTGTGTTGATTTGATTTAGTTGTTGATAAGATATGACGATTTGAGGAATTTGTGTTTGAGGAATGAAATTTGTATTCTCTAAAACTACAGAATGCAACTCAACATAAATTGGGTAAGATGATTATTTCCCATTTGTTTCCATGCCTATTTGTATATTTGGTTTTTAACTTTTTGGTTGCAAAAATTATATAGAGTTCATAATATACACTTTCCTTTAAAACATAGACATCCTATATCATATACGGAGCATCGAACGCTACTGCCTACTGGCGCTGACGAGACGCGGGGCCGCCATCTTGGATCACGCAGGGTTTTGGCATACATGTAGCTATGATAAAGGACATATGGTTTGGCGTGTTTTATTATTCATAGTTGGCTTAACAGTAATAGAATATTCTGATATGCTATAAGTGACCAGACATCCGAGATCATAACTGGGAACATAATCCCAGAGAAGGGGAAAAAAAACGGTCAGCTATTTTTAAGGTGAAGAAACAAATGATTAGGCTATATATACATATCTATCCCACATAAACAATGTATGAATACATTAGATATCTATATATCTTAGGGACCTTATACACTATCTCTGACTTTTGCTACAGCAGCAGAGTTTATTTTGTCTTGACACTCTGTATTGATATTTTGTATTTACTTGTATTAACAACGTTCTTTCCTTAAATGAATATAATGTTTAAAGGGATTGTTTTATACACACGTGGACAAAATTGTTGGTACCCCTCTGTTAATGAAAGAAAAACCCACAATGGTCACTGAAATAACTTGAAACTGACTAAAGTAATAATAAATAAGAATTTACTGAAAATTAACCAATGAAAATCAGACATTGCTTTTGAACTGTGGTTCAACAGAATCATTTTAAAAAACAAACTAATGAAACAGGCCTGGACAAAAATGATGGTACCCCTAGAAAAGATTGAAAATAATTTGACCATAGGGAAATGTTAAACTAAAGTGTGTCCTCTAATTAGCATCACAGGTGTCTTCAAACTTGTAATCAGTCAGTCTGCCTATTTAAAGGGTGAAAAGTAGTCACTGTGCTTATTGAAGAATACGCTTGTGTTACTGTGTTTTACTGGGACCACTTTATCCAGGACGGCAACTCTGGTCAGAGAGTAGACGCATACACAGGGAACAGTTCTGGTTGTTTATACTGTTTCAATATTGCGTTGACATCAAGGAATTCCAAGGAATCAAGCAATGGATGAACGATGAATAATGATTGAATGAATGATTGAATTAATGAATGAATGACTGAATGGTTTTTCTGTAAGACAGAATAAGAAATAAACAAATACTTATTACAATATCTACCTAAACATCGGGCCTAACACCCCATAAATGCTATATACACATAACAAATACACACGTTAGCACAGCGCAATATAACAGCCGATAATGGCGCCGCCGAGTGACGTATACACAATGCTACACGAGGTACAGGCTCATACAATAGCTACCCAATTCGTGAGTGAATCAACTAAACAATAGTGGAAACCGGCTCAAACATAAAATCACACCCACTAATATGGAACCGAATTGCGGACTGCATATAATATTTATCATACATAAATATTCATAAATATACGTGCTACAGTACAATGTTACTCACTCTTCACGAACGCATTCTTTATCGTGGCGTGCTATGCGGTCGCGCGCAACAAGCTCTGACGTAGCCCCGTACACCACGTGACTCTAGGACCCCACGGCGCTATCTGGGCTGTCCCAAATGTCTGAACAGAAATAACGATATATATATACGCATTATATACATAATATAGTAAACAAACTAATGGAACTAAGGGAATTTACAACAGTGCTGTTTGGTGATATGGTGTGTACCACACTGAACATGGACCACAGGAAGCGAAGGAGAGAGTTGTCTCAGGAGATTAGAAAGAAAATTATAGACAAGCATGTAAAAGGTAAAGGCTATAAGACCATCTCCAAGCAGCTTGATGTTCCTGTGACTACAGTTGCACATATTATTCAAAAGTTTAAGGTCCATGGGACTGTAGCCAACCTCCCTGGACGTGGCCGCAGGAGGAAAATTGATGACAAAATGAAGAGACGGATAATAAGAATGATAGCCAAAGAGCCCAGAACAACCTCCAAAGAAATTAAAGGTGACCTCCAAGGTCAAGGTACATCAGTGTCAGATCGCACCATCCGTCGTTGTTTGAGCCAAAGTGGACTTCATGGGAGACGACCAAGGAGGACACCACTGTTGAAAGCAAATCATAAAAAAGCGAGACTGGTATTTGCCGAAATGCATATTGACAAGCCACAAAGCTTCTGGGAGAATGTCCTATGGACAGATGAGACAAAACTGGAGCTTTTTGGCAAGGCACATCAGCTCTATGTTCACAGACGCAAAAATGAAGCAGCCCAAGAAAAGAAAACTGTCCTTACTGTGAAACATGGAGGAGGCTCAGTTATCTTCTGGGGCTGCTTTGCTGCATCTGGCACAGGGTGTCTTGAATCTGTGCAGGGTACAATGAAATCTCAAGACTATCAAGGCATTCTGGAGAGAAATGTGCTGCCTAGTGTCAGAAAGCTTGGTCTCAGTCGTAGGTCATGGGTCCTCCAACAAGATAATGACCCAAAACACACAGCTAAAAACACACAGAATGGCTAAGAGCAAGACATTGGACTATTCTGAAGTGGCCTTCTATGAGCCCTGATCTAAATCCTATTGAACATCTGTGGAAGGAGCTGAAACATGCCATCTGGAGAAGGCACCCTTCAAATTTGAGACAACTGGAGCAGTTTGCTAATGACGGGTGCTGTTGACGGGTGCAAAAGTCTCATTGACAGTTACAAAATTTGTTTGATTGCAGTGATTGCCTCAAAAGGTTGTGCAACAAAATATTAAGTTAAGGTTACCATCATTTTTGTCCAGGCCTGTTTAATTAGTTTGTTTTTTAAAATGATTCTGTTGAACCACAATTCAAAAGCAATGTCTGATTTTCATTTGTTAATTTTCAGTAAATTTTTATTTATTATTACTTTTGTCAGTTTCAAGTTATTTCAGTGACCATTGTGGGTTTTTCTTTCATTAACAGAGGGGTACCAACAATTTTGTCCACGTGTGAATGTCTTTTTTATGCATGTCGCTTTGGAAAAAAGCGTCTGCCAAATACTAAACATAAACATATATAAACACCTGAAAGTTTTTATATCAGCTAAAACCACCAATCTGCTTCACTGGTTTCAGAATAAAACCAAAATTGGTCTTACCCATCAATGTTAGTATTTGAATATTGTTACTTGAATGAGTTATTCATGGTTACAATTATACTGTTAAGAAATAATTGCCTTATACTTTGCCTAAAATGAGAATGCATCATCATACAAATCTGCTGATGGAATGTTTATTTTTAGATGGATGGATGGAATGGACTGGAGTTTGCAGGTGGGAATTGATACAGGAAAATGATCAGACCAGAACGAGGGAAATTCAAAATACAATAAAAAGCAGCCAGGGAAAATGCAGACTGACCAATGTAGTTCATGCAAGGCAATGTGAATGTAAAAAATATCAAGGATCATACTCTGATCATGGCGAAACAAGACTCCCCAACAAAGTGATTTTGACTAAAATACCTACCAATACCTACCTAGCTTACATCCTTTGGCACGAGGATCGCCTCCATTCATTGTATCAAACAGCCTGTCAATTATCTATAAAGGCATATTGTTATGCAAATCGTAAGGAATCAGGTACATATTTCTAAACTGTATGCTCAACATGCAAGTAAACATGCAAGCATTAGTATTTGCTTGACTTCCTTCTTTCCACAGGTCTGCTTTGTACTACAGCAAATTTCACAGAGCTTTACCACTTCAATGGATGGACGGGCATAGTTTAAAAAGAAGAAACAGGTACTTGGTTCTATGATCATTAATTGTATTACCTCAAAGAATTCTGCTGTTGCCTCACAGTCCTTAAACTGAGAGTAGCAAAGATCCCTCATTGTGCAGAGAGCCACTGACACGAAGCGACTCAGTTTCTGTGCTGCAAGGTTCACCCTCATCTCATAGTTCTCAAAGTAGACATGCTTGTCTGTAATTTTATTGCCAGCATGCAGTCCATCCTCTTTTTGCAGATCATGGAGACGATTGATACCTCCAATGGATCTGTCCGATGGTCGTCGCAATTGGACTGTATGCCTGCAGAGTTAGAATCAGTCACTGCTCAAACAAGTACAAACAGCAAAATGATGATGCTCACATCCAGCCATAACAGTGCAAATGGACAGACCACAATATTTAGATAACTTTTAGCAGCAGAGGCATAAATTATACAAAAAGGTCTACAACGATCATCATATACCTGCAACATATTACGTGCCAACTGAGCATGTGGCAAGCATCCATCATTACAAATACTTTCTCGCCAGTCACGGGATGTGGGAAACTGGTTTGAAGCGGCTTCCGTGGGTCCCTCTTCAGCTCACACCCAAGTTGGTTGGATATGCTGATATTGGAGGCATGCCCATCCATTGTTAGACATACCAACCGAATGCCCCGTGCTTGCAGCTCCTCCAAAGCCTGACTGACAAGGACCCCCTGTGGTTCTGGAGAGAGAGACCTGGTCATGAAGTATGCAATGGGAGCCTTCCAATGTCCTTGGAGGTCAACCACCATGAACACAAGAGCCTCAAAAGCCACATCAGTGTCATTGTTTCCATCAGCCATGTCTACAAAACCAGACATTGACTCGGTATGTGGATTATATTGCACATGTTTTTTGATGGACATGGCATGAATTTCAAAGTGCTTACCTGAGTAGAATACAAACTCCTCACTGAGATCTTCATTAATGAGGTTATTTTCCCTCAAATCTCCCAAAAGACCCTTCACTGTGGTCTTTGTCCTCTTTTCTCTGGACATGGCATTCTTCTTTTCTCGCTCCAGACTTTTCACTGTTGCCAAATGAATCATTTACTTTGGCCTTAACAGTGGTAGGAGGAGCAGGCAAGGCATAGCCATGATCCTAGTAGAAAGAGGAACGAACATGGTATGAGTAATGTTTCACTAGACATGGTCCTAGTAGAAAGAAAGAGGGATGAACATGGTTTGAGTAATGTTTCACTTCACAAACACCGCTTTGACACCACTTTTGACACCATGGCCCACATCCACATCTTCTCAAAGCCACTTCCCACTTCTTCCTCACATCTTTGTCTTTGGGAAACCTTCAAAAGTGTTAGATGTAATCTAGGTCAGTGCTTATGGAATATGATTTATCAAGTCTCAGTTCTTAGCCGGTTGAACACATAGCCTAGTTCAACAGTAATCCCAAGATTACTCCATTCCAGGTGTAAGTGTGGTAGGGCCTTTTCCTGTTTATCACACATTTTGTCCCACACATTTCACGAAGGTGGGCTACACAAAATTGGGTTGGAAAGCTAGACTAGCTATACTGTATAGCCACTGTCCATTTGATCGTCTAGTTAGTTAACATATATTAGCCCCCCTACACAATCTGGACTGTGGTACTAACATTTACCCCTGTTGGCTTTTATAATCTTTATCTTCATCATTTATTTCAACTTTATTTTGTTCAATTATGTTGTTTTTTCATTTCATTGACAAGCAATTCTATTATGGTCATACTCTTGTTTCTTAGCCTAGCTGTATACGATTTCAGTACTATCGAAGATCTTTGCTCCTTCTCAACTCTTTGGTAATATTATTTTCATAAAATACAACCAATAGTAGGGTAATGTTAAATCGTACTTGTGAAAAGTAATCCCCCGATTCCTATTTCCGACGGTCCGCTCATTTGTGCAGGAATACGCTGAACACCAGCCCGGCATCCTGTTTCTACTGTAGACGCTACCTGGCCATACGTGTCAACTGTCAATTTATGCCGCTCCCTGGCTCCCCATCCACACTTCAAGATGGCGGCCGCATTTCTCGCGTCCCAGCAGCCAATGCTGCGTCTATGATATAGGATATCTATGTTTAAAACAATTCTACATTCCAGAATGTGTTGTATGTAACGCGTTACATACAACGATAGGAATGATAGGAAGGGAGGATAGGTAGGTAACTATTTTCTTCGGGTAAAAAGTAGTGTAACGTGCTACTACTTTAGTAGCACGTTACACCCCCCCCCCCCCCCCCCCCCCCCCCCCCCCCCCCCAGGATCCCTTGCGGGACCCTGAACACGGCGACCACACCCACAGTCGCCACAATACTTACCGATACCGATAACAGGAGTCAAGCGCCCAGGGTCAGATACTGGAACTTTCACAGGCAAGTCATGCTTTAAGTTGTGGTTGACTTTATTTATGCTAAAATATCTATGCCAAGCTGTATTATGCCTGTCTTTGCCAAGCTGTATTATGCCATTTTAATTCATATACACAAGCCATCTACATCAAGCGACATAAAAAAGAATAAAAAATTGCAATTTTTCATTTTTCTGTTGGATTTAGATGAGGCATGTTTTATTTTGAGACATATGAGCCGTTTTAAGGTTTTCATCATGTTGTTCCGAAGGAGCCTATTGATACGATTTGTACTAGCTTTGCCCCAATTTCAGGGTAGCCTGTTTAATGAAAGAGTGTAAGGCTTTAAAATAAACCCTTATATATTTTGTATTCACCTATAAGCCCATAAGATGTATTGAAGCTATGTTATTTGTTATTTTTTCGTTGGGCTTTAGTGGTGGTGTTAAAGCCTTTAATAGCCAAATGTTTTCTTGTCAATTGCTCTGTTTGTGGCATTTTTAATAATAAAGACCACAACATAAATACCTGTTGTGTCCCCGATAGTAGAACTTTATGAAGGACTCCACATTTAAGAACAGATATTCTGTTCTGCCCAAAGTCGAGCAACATAAAAGTAACGTAAAAGTAAGAAGTACCGTAAAAGGTTACTTACCCCAAGAGGGTAGGTATCAGATTACTTTTTTAAGAAGTCACGAGTAACGAGCAAACACTAGTTTTAAAAAGTAACTTCCCCAAAGGTAATTCCAGAACATGCTGTTGGTTTGGTTCAAGTATGCAATCAAAAGATAGTTACACATTTGTAAAGTCCTGCTAACTAAAGCATTATTTATTCGATATGTAAATTGTTCTGCATTGCATATTGTTAATTGATATTCAATGTTGGGGTTTGGTTGAGTTTTGCCGACTACCTCAATATTGCCAAACTTGTTACCTTACAGATGGTCAAATTAACATATAAATATTTATTTACCATATTACCATAGTAACTTTCACATAGATGCTCACAAGATTTAAATCATAATGGCTAACTCCAGAATATTATGTTTTATTTTCGATAGTCAGGTGCTATAAAGTTGTAGTGACCAGCAACAAATCCAGCAAATTTAAGTTAGATCATGTTTTATTAATGAGGAAACTTAACACATGTCAGTGATACGCCTCATGCTCATGAACCTCTGGCCGCTCATCATCTCCCTGAAGCTCCTGTACTCTCCGGGCCTCATGTACATCATCCTTCCCTTGTAGTGGGGCTGCTCGTACATCAGCCAGTGGCCGTCCATCACGTGGCAGGACTGGCAGTCGGACATGCGGTAACGCTCCTGGATGTTGTCACAGTCGTCCATCATCTCATTGAACTGACCACCGAAGTTCTCCCTCTCGTAGATCTTCATCCTGAACTGGCCTCTGTGCTGTATTGCAGAGGTTCAGAGAAACAGTGTCACCAGAGTCATCAACACAGACAATTTAACAGTTAAACTAGTGCAGTGTAAAAGTTGAACTGTGATTTCTCTTACAAAGGGGATCATTCTGCAGGACCTGATGTTGTCAAACATCATTCCCATGCTCTGCATGCGGTGCATGTCGTTGTACTCTCCCCTCCTCATGAAGAACTGCTGGCCCATGTAGTTGTTCCTCTCATAGAGCATGAAGCAGCCGCTGTCCACCCTGCAGGACTGGCACCTGCTCATGTAGGAGGACATGTCGGAGCAGTCGCTCATGCACTCATAGGAGCGACCCTGGAAGTTCTTCTCCTCGTAGAAAGTGATCTGAAACCAAAATATTGTCAGCCATTGTTTATAATTTAATTAAAGCCACTTGTTGGCATCAATCTATATCATATCATTATATTAAAGCAAATCATTTATTTACATTAATACTATATATATATATATATATATATACACCTTGCCCATCATGATTGTGGTGTTGGTGGTCTCTCAGAGATCGGTTGGTAAACTGATGCTCTACCTGTGTCAAGCCCCTACATTTATACCTGAACAGACCCAAAGACTGCATGACGGCCCCTATTGTTCAAACTACTGACTCATGACCCTGACTCAACGTACTGTAGAAGCCTATTGAGAAGCTTCCACATGCTCTTAACAGGGTTGAGCTAATTTAACGTATAGATGGATGCTTCACTGAAAAACTTAGAGGATCCAAATATGAACTTGAAATTTTCAATCAACTTCAATCTTTCTTTATAAAATGTTCTCAAAAATATTTTTATATGCCATAGTCTAACAGCAATATAGTACAATACAAAGAGTAAACACATGTAACCATATATTTATTTTTATATAACTAAGTTTAACTGATTATAGGCTAGTTGGTCTGTTACTTACTATAACGGAGACTGAAACAAGAACTAACGTCGGAGGGTATTCATTTATTTACAACGATGTAACTCACTTAACTCGGTTACAGTCACATGAATAGCACATTGCCGTCAATCACATGACACTGACACGACAGAGCCAGATCTAACGCAGTCTATCACAATAACTTAACCTTAATTTAGATTAGTGCTTGACAATTCAGATTCTAAATTGTGAAAACACATCCATTCAAAATGCCTCAAAGAAATGTAATTGGTTTGATTTCTGTAGCCCTTCCGGACATGGAGGGGGTTGATCTACTATGCTATGAGCAAGACCCTTGTGAGACCATCCATATGTTCTAGTTTGCTTTTGCTATGAATTTTTGTGGCCTTAGCTGGACAACATTAAATGGGCCTTATGTTCTTAAATAAAATGGATAAAATAACTCGGTGCTATTCTTGGTCTCTTTGACCTTGCCGTACCTGGTTTGAAGTAAAGCAAAACATATTCTGCTCTCAGAAGAAGCCTGTGCATGATTCTCTTAATCTTTTTACCATTATTCTTTCTTATTTTGGATGAATAGTTTAGTGTGCGAAACTTCTTCGGGCACCGCCATGTTATTTCTCAAATCGGCAGACTGCGGTATTTCTTTGCAATCATCAACTGACACTCGCTCCCGGAGCACTGGCGGAACCTCCCTTTTATTTTTTGGAAGAGGCTTTCAATGGGGTCAGGACGAGAATGATTATGCAGAAAGAAACAGTATGTGTACTTGCAAGATCAGGATGATCTCACAAGGTTAATAGATTGGCTAAGTTACGCCCATCTCCTGCATCACGTCTGGACTCTGGAAACTGAAAGATTTCTGTTGGAGTTAATGGCGCTTAATTCAAAAAGTTTGGATGTTGATTTCGGATTCTCAATTAAATGTACTTGGAAGGGATGTCGGAAGTAAAATGGAATTTTCCCCATCAATGAAAATATATATATTTTATTAAATGTCATGTCTATAACTGTGTACATACAGAAATGTGAACATATTGAAACAAACTATAGGGGGCTATTAACCATACATATGAAAACTCAGAGTCATCAAGTGTGCTCGTGTTCATTTTGCTCCCTTTTTCCACTTACTTTAAGTTGATTAACTATTGTTGACTGGTGTTTCACAGTCTTGTACACCTGACATTTTAACAATGAATCTATTTGTTGAAGAGGAAAGAACAATTTTAATTGATTTAGATAAAAACGAAAACCTTTTTTTAGATATAGCGCCATGATTCCCATAAAACTTATTCAGCTGTCCAAGGTCCAGGCGTGATGAATGAGATGGGTATACATCAGCCTCTCTATACAGGGGTGGTCTGTAAGGAAGGAGAAAGGCTTTAGCTTGAATAGCAAGGAGCCCTGGGAGGGAAATGATTGGAGCGGAGGACAGGTCACCATAGCACTCAGGCGGAAGAAAAGTTTGTGGTGGAGAAGGAAAAAGCATCAGAAACAGAGTTAGGGAATTGAGGCTTGGAGCCGATGTTGTCTTAATTTGAGTCGTTATTACTTGAAGCCTCAGCTTTTAACCAACTCCTGGAATCCCTCTGGGAGATTGTTGAATAGTTGTCAGAGAACGAATCCTTAGATGCTAAAATTTATCGAAATTATTCATAAAACTATTCCTAAAACATCATGTGTTAATGATGGGATATAACTATTTCAAGTCATTTGTATGCAAAAACAGTAGATGTATTGTGTGTTGATTTGATTTAGTGGTTGGTAAAAAAAAAAAAGATTTGTATTGCTCCAACTTAAATTGGGTAATATGATTATTTTCTATTTGTTTTGATGCTTATTTGTGTATTTGGCTTTCAACTTTTTCATTAATGTTTTTTGGGATAAAAAATGTAATCTTATAGAGTTCACATAATTTACCTTTTCTTCTAAAACATTTATTAATTCCAGAACATGCTTTAGGTTTGGTTTAGGTATGCATGCAGGAGATTGCACAATTAAGTATTATTTATTCAATATGTAAATTGTTATGCAATGCATATTCTTTTCTGATAATCAATGTTGTGGTTTGGTTGAGTTTGATGTCTTCATCAAAATCACCATACTTGTTGACTTACAGATGGTCAAATTACCATATTTATATGTATTCACAATATTACCATACTAACTTTCCCATAGATTATGTAAATACCAAAATTTGTTTTGTATTATAATTAATTTTGTACCCCATTTCGTTTAAGATCCAACTGTCCCTCCAATATTGCCATTGCAGGATTTTAAAAACCCTAACTCAAGAACATTCTATGTTATTTTGGATAGTCAGGTGCTATCAAGTTATAATGACTGGCAAGAAATTCAACAAATGTAAGTTAGATCATGTTTTATTGATGAGGAAACTAACACATGTCAGTGATACGCCTCATGCTCATGAACCTCTGGCCGCTCATGCCCATATCCCTGAAGCTCCTGTACTCTCCGGGCCTCATGTACATCATCCTGCCTCTGTACTGGGGCTGCTCGTACATCAGCCAGTGGCCGTCCATCACGTGGCAGGACTGGCAGTCGGACATGCGGTAACGCTCCTGGATGTTGTCACAGTCGTCCATCATCTCATTGGACTGACCACCGAAGTTCTCCCTCTCGTAGATCTTCATCCTGAACTGGCCTCTGTGCTGTAATGCAGAGATTCAGAGAAACTGTGTAAGCTGACTTATTAGCAAACAAAGTCAATTTAACAGTTGAGCTTTGTTAGTGTAACAGTTGAACTGTTGCTAAGTTCTCTTACAAAGGGAATCATCCTGCAGGACCTGATGTTGTCAAACATCATTCCCATGCTCTGCATGCGGTGCATGTCGTTGTACTCTCCCCTCCTCATGAAGAACTGCTGGCCCATGTAGTTGTTCCTCTCATAGACCATGAAGCAGCCGCTATCCACCCTGCAGGACTGGCACCTGCTCAGGTAGGAGGACATGTCGGAGCAGTCGCTCATGCACTCATAGGAGCGACCCTGGAAGTTCTTCTCCTCGTAGAAAGTGATCTGAAACAAATTGTCAGCCATTGTTTATCATTTCTGAATATAATTTATTCTAAATCATGTTATTTATATTAATGCAAATCAATGATTTATGTTAATATATCTTTACCTTGCCCATCATGATTGCGGTGTTGGTTTCTCAGGACTCTCAGAGATCGGTTGGTAAACTGATGCTCTACCTGTGTCAAGCCCCTACATTTATACCTGAACAGACCCAAAGACTGCATGACGGCCCCTATTGTTCAAACTACTGACTCATGACTCTGACTCAACGTACTGTAGAAGCCCATTGAGAAGTTTCTATGGGCTCTTAACAGTTTTGAAAATATGGATAGAGGGTTCACTGATAAACTTCAAAAGGATTCAAATATCAATTTGACTTAAATTACATTATTCAATCTAGTTATATATGTTTTAATAATTTCTTTAACAATATTATATGCATTATAAAAATCCATATATATAACTAAAGATATAGATATAACTCCAATGCATTACCCAAAGGAAAATATGTTTCGGTTGGCTAAAATAAAGTGAAGTCAAAATAAGTATTGGATACTTATTTATAAACTTTTGAAATAAGTATCACATATTTTATTTTGAATTGAGAGGCCATACCATGACTTGAAAACATAATGTACCATGTTTCACTACTTTAATTATGTTTGCTACCCTACTAAAGGATTGATATGCAGAGGAAAAATAATAAAATACACTGTCAAAAACGAACCATGTACCAATGCATTATCACCTCACAACAGAATGTCTAGAACAGTGTGCTGGAGATTTGCTTTAATGGAGAGAGACAGGGTGGGACTTCTGAGTATACTTCAGAAGAAACTATGTCCGTTTTTAGTTGCATGGGTTTAGTGCTTTGAGAGGGTGCTGTGAGAGAGGGAGGGGCTTCTGATAGAAGGACATCATGTTTTGGATATGGTTTTGTCAATTTCTTGGTCAAAACATTTTATATTTATTTGACCAGTCCTTGCTGTTCTTTTAATGTAATTCTTCTCGCTCCGTGGATTGTTAACTGGTGTACACAGCTCATACAAAGAAGGAGAACAGAAATTGTGTTGCGATAGATTGGGATAACACCACGTTTAATGAGCCTCTCTCAGTCTAGGAAAGAACAGGTTATTCATTATGGTTAAATGTAAGAACTCTGGGCCACAATCCAACCAACATCATGTCCAGATGTTGTGTCGGAGTCCAAGGATTTAACAAACTGCATCATATGCTGTCTTTTTGGGCGATTGTAGTTTAATTAGAGGAATGAATCCTGCAGCAGGACAGGGTTAAGATGGTGGTGTTTATTAGCAAAATCAGTTGAAAGGCACATCAGGTTGGTTGCTTATTTTATCATTGATGGTTTGTTGTTTGATAAATTTTTTCCCAGTTATTATACAATTTTACCTTCCAGAACAAGTCGCTCGTTTGATTCTTGTATAGGTGTCAATGATTTGTTAAATCTGGCAACATAATTTTCAATGCTGATGTTTTCTTTGAGTTTTATGTGGACCTCAATATTGACATCTTTGTGACCTCCTAGGTAGTGATACATAATAACTTTCCACCAATTTAATTTCCACAGGCAATGTTACTACATTAAAATACGCATTGGATTGTATGTACTTTTGTACCCCATATCCTTTTAGATAAAACCTTCCCTCCAACATTGCTTTCATATATGCTTTTAATCTAAATGGCTAACTCCAGAATATTTGGTATTATTCAGAATAATCAGGTGCTATCAAGTTAAAAGGACCAAGAAGATATCAAGCAAATATACGTCAGTTCAAGTTTTATTGATGATTAAACTAACACATGTCAGTGATACGCCTCATGCTCATGAACCTCTGGCCGCTCATGCCCATATCCCTGAAGCTCCTGTACTCTCCGGGCCTCATGTACATCATCCTGCCTCTGTACTGGGGCTGCTCGTACATCAGCCAGTGTCCGTCCATCACGTGGCAGGACTGGCAGTCGGACATGCGGTAACGCTCCTGGATGTTGTCACAGTCGTCCATCATCTCATTGGACTGACCACCGAAGTTCTCCCTCTCGTAGATCTTCATCCTGAACTGGCCTCTGTGCTGTAATGCAGAGGTTCAGAGAAACAGTGTCACCAGAGTCATCAACACAGTCAATATAATAATTGAACTAGTTCAGTGTAAAAGTTGAACTATTTCTCTTACAAAGGGGATCATTCTGCAGGACCTGATGTTGTCAAACATCATTCCCATGCTCTGCATGCGGTGCATGTCGTTGTACTCTCCCCTCCTCATGAAGAACTGCTGGCCCATGTAGTTGTTCCTCTCATAGACCATGAAGCAGCCGCTCTCCACCCTGCAGGACTGGCACCTGCTCATGTAGGAGGACATGTCGGAGCAGTCGCTCATGCACTCATAGGAGCGACCCTGGAAGTTCTTCTCCTCGTAGAAAGTGATCTGAAACAAAACATTTGTCAACCATAGCAGATATACTGTAAATCTTGTGCCATTAATGATTGATTATTAAAAATATATATGTTCTTTTAAATTAAATGTATTGTTATCTAATCAGATATCATGAAATAATTAATATATAATGTTTGTCATAAGTACTTAACATTCATATTTTATACCTTGCCCATCATGATGGCTGTGTTGGTTTCTTAGGACGGTCGGAGATCGGTTTGTCAACTGATACCCTACCTGTGTCAGGCCCGTACTTTTATACAGACTCTAACACTGCATGACACCCCCATTGTTCAAACAACTGACCCAGCAACATGCTATAGAATTCCATACAGAGGCTTACTCATGCTCTACCAGGGTCGAACTCTCCTTATTGAAAACTGGGTTAGGGAGTTAACTGAAAGAAACTCTCCCTCGTAAAGAGGGTTCTAATATTAGATTTGATTATAAAAGCAATTCTGGTAAGCCTGCGATATACATAAATACATTTCTTGTAATCTTTTGTTCAATGCTTTATTAAATGGCCATGGTAGAGCATATGGTTGTCAACAAGGGTAAAAGTCAGAGGTGAACGAGCTTTTTCCGTTGCAGCTCCAAAACTGGAATAATTTGCCATTGCACATCAGACAAGCCCATTCACTGTCTCTTTTTAAGTCCCATCTTAAAACTCACCTCTTTTCTCTGGCTTTTAACTCCAGGTAGCGTGTTGATGTTATGTAGATGTGTTGATGTTATGTAGATGTGTTATGTGGGCAGTGTATTTTTATTATCTTTATATATTTCTTATCCTGTTGTACAGCACTTTGGGAACCTTTTGTTTGTTTAAATTGTGCTATATAAATAAAGTGGATTGGATTGAATATTTGCCTGAAAGTTATTTAAGAATTTATTGCTTCTCTGAAAAGCTCATGTTGTTAACTTTACAGTACAATACAGTTTAGTAAAATACCTTATTTTTTTTATCGATGAAAGGGATTATGTTCCGTCTTATATGTAATTCAAACATTGCTGTTAGGAATCATGACTGGATTTTAACATTTAAGAATCAGAATTATTTTATCATTTTATAACGACATCAGCAAAAATACAAACCAGAACCCGAAGAAATAAAACAAGTAACAACTATACACACAAATTTACACACTACGTATTTCGTTACTTTAAATTATAGTCGGCTCTGAAAGACTAAGAGGCAATGGTAGGACTGGAGGAAAAGGGTACAAGACATGTTGATTTTGATAGTATCAATAATACAGATTTAAATGTGTGAATTTATATACATTTGTTTTGCACATGTTTATTTTACAAGAGAGGTAAGAGGTGGTGGTACAGGAACATCATTGCATTTCGTGTGTGTGTGTGTGTGTGTGTGTGTGTGTGTGACAGGGTGGGGTGGGGGGAGTGGAAGTCCCAGTCAGTGGGAGGCAGGAGTGCTTTTTTATGAGACCCACTGCAAAGGTAAAGAAACTGTTCAGGTGCCACTAGGTTTTGGTCTTGATAGACCAGAACCTTTTGCTCGATGGGAGTCTATGGAAGAGGTGGTGACCGGGATGACAAGGATTAGCGAGGACCTTTCCTGCTCTCTTCCTAGTCCTGGATTGGTACAGGTCCAGGAGAGACGGCAGGGTGAAGCCAATGACCTTCTCAGCTGACAAAATAATCCACTGCAGTCAGAATTTCCTTGGCTGAGGAGGCAGCAAACCAGATGGTGAAAGATGAGCTGAGGAAAGACTCAATGATGGATGTGAAGGACGGCTAGAGGTGCAGCCGTTGGGATAGAGGGAGAAGAGTGAAGGAGAGAGCACACAGCCATGTGGTGCTGCAGCAGTGCTGATGGCTTTGAGAGAAGCTTTCTCAGCCGCACGTTCTGCTTCCTGTCTGGCAGGAAGTCAGTGATCCACCTGGGGTTGGACTTTGACAAGCTGTGCTGGGATAGCTTGTTGTGGAGAAGAATTAAAGGGGTAGTTCGGAATTTTGGACATAGGGCCTAATTCCCAAGTTAGCCTTGGTGTTCTTTTTCATTGGAGACAGTTTTCAACACATTTCATTCAGTCCTTCTAGTTGCACAGTTTGCTCGTGCTAGGTTAGCGCACGGCAACAGGCAATGCTAGCCTGCTAATAAAACAGTCTTACCCACTCCACAGTACACTCGAGGTAAATCAATTATAACGCCAGACTATAGATGTAAATGTCTGTGTTGATAGAATAATTTTAGAAATAAAACTAACCTTGCATCGCATGAATCATCGCATTTTGAGGGACTACTTTCTGAGCAGTAGCGGAATTTAAACTAGGTATCAGTCCGCCGCTGCCGTAGCCTACTACCAGGAATATAACACTGCTGCTGAGACACAGCAAGTCCTTCAAAATGCAATGCAATGCAAGGTTGGTTTTATTTCTAACATTATTCTATCAACACAGACATTTACATCAACCGTCTGGCGTTATAGTTGATTTGCCTCGGCTGTACTGTGGAGTGGGTAAGACTGTTTTATTAGCAGGCTGGTATTGCCCGTTGCCGTGCGCTAGCCTAGCACGAGCAAACTGAAACTAGAAGGACTTAATGAAATGTGTTGAAAACTGTCTCCAATGATAAAGAACACCAAGGCTAACTTGGCGATGGCTTTGATTGAGGAGCAAAAGTCCACAAATAGGATCCAGGTGCCGGAGGAGTCTAGGTTCTGGAGCAAGAAGTGGAGTCCCATTTTGAATGCTTTGTCTACCGTTACCGTAAGTAAGATAATAGAGGCGCCAATTCTTTTTACATAACAATCTCCCCACTTCATACTTTACTTTACTTTACTTTACTTTTTTTTTTAGCAATATCAGTGGTTAAAAATGTTGATTTGGAAGTTTTCACACTGCCCCTAGCCAATAACATGGCAGCCATTTGGGCTGTTACATCGCTTCGGGCATTTGAGGGCAAGCTCTAGACTCGATTATCAACGAAAAAAGTGTCAGCTTTTTGCAAAGGGGATGATTGAGGAGGAGTCACTGGCTGTGAATTGTTCCAGATTCTTTATGTCCTGTCGTTTGATCTCCTTAGTCATCCTTCCAAAAGTGTACTTAGCCAGTCCAAACAAATCCCTGTCTCCAATCTTGAAAGCCCACTCCTTCTCTAAATGAAGCCGTCTGAGTCTTGCTGTGAGCCAGAGTTTGTCAATGTTATTGCTTATCATGTTGTGTGTTGGAACAGCCCTCCTGAGAGAAGCATATGTGCGAAGGCACAGCCCCTGTGTTTTCGTTCATGCTGTTAATAGCAGGCCTAAAATCTCCCTATGTGTGTTATCCAGGCAGGCAGACAGTCCCTCAACTACCTCAACGGCTTTAGAAATGTTTGGTTTCCGCCTGTATGCTCAGATGATTAAGATTGTGATCAGATAGCCCCAGATCCGCGCCAAGGACTGTGTGATGAACTGCGTTTAAAAGCCTATATTCAACTTTCTAGGGATGCAAATGGGCGTAGCTAGTTCTGGCAGGACACTCTAGTGATGCGCCCCTATCAGCTGACTGCTAACCAATCAAACACTGGTAGGCGGTCAATTTAAGACCTTCCATCTCAAACACACACGCCAAATTTCACCCACAGCCTCCACCTGCTTTGGCTCTGCTCTGTATCAGATGTTCCCCATGGGGGATTGTATTCTGCTCCCTTTTCAAATGTTGGTATGCTCATGGTATTCTGTATCTGACATCTGTATGTCATGCTTTAAATTCTACAGCAGAGAGCACCAGAAAATAATGGAAACTTACCGCCAAACTAAATTGTGTTACCATTTCATGCATAAGTGGTTATCTCGATGAAAGTGATTCCTGACAGAATTTAAGTTAATATTATGTTAAAGCCACATATCCAGTGAATTTTCTACAATTTAGCTAAAAATTGTAATCTTCAACGTGTGAGTTAGTAAAGATTAGTAGGAATAACGATTTGACTGTATCCTCTGAATATTTCTTTGTAGATAAATTATTTAAAAGCAGTTCTTCGAAATGTCCACGCCATATCAATAAGTAAATAATCAAATATCAAATGTATGAATAATAAATTGACGATACAAATAAAATGGAAAATGTCATTTTTCCAGAATGCATCCAGAACTACAATTTGTGTTCAGTTGTGCTAAAGACTCTGCCAAGGCCAGCCGCACTGTGCAATCTTTGGGAGATGTTTCAAAACGATTAGTGGGTGTGACCTGAGGAGGTTGAGCAATGGGTGGGACCAACCTTCGGATCAAATTTGGTGGCACTACCAATAAGTTTATGAGTAAACCTGCTGTTATGTGATAAGCAAGCCCCACCTAACTTATTTCAGACATTTGGTTAAAAAGGTTTAACAACAGTTTCTCCTTAGCGCATTAACAATCTTTGCACCAAATTTGGTGGTGTTTTATCTGTTCATAAGTTACATGCAATTTTGTGATAAGGACACGCCCACTTCAACACCAAGCTAAGTGGTTTGAAAAAACAAATCACCTGCCCCCCCTGCCCACCTACCCCCAGCCCATAGAAAAGCTTCCTCTGAAATGTTATGTTGTTATGTCAATCTATTCAGAAGATTAGTTATTTGCCACACACACATTGTGCCAATAAGCATGACATGTGAATCAGTAATTCCTCAGCCAATGATTAACCTTCCCATCAAATATTTTGCAAATCTGTGCATTGCTTGTTCCCAGACAGAAAAACATACTCAAGTGAAACACCAGCTGACTTGCCCTCTATTTAGCCAGTTGTCATGAAGAGCAAATAAGTTTTTCCTTGGCAAAGAGATATCCATTCTAACCAATTTGGTTATATATGTGAAGCGCTTTTAGAGAGATATCCTGCTCACAGACACAAGCAAACCCAACGCTGCTGCAAATTTAATTGCTCAAATTATTCTAAACTGAGCATATCATGAACCTAAATAATTTATAAAAAATCATGTCATTGATGATTATGAGGTAAGATACACAAAAGAAGACTGGAAACTTGGAAAACTGTAGGATATTGATGTAAGCAGATTTTTGTCATGCCTTTGTAGTAAATACTTTATCATGTTATTATAGTAGAAATGGATGAGTCAAAGTGACAAATAGATGAAATCATAGCATTTTTATTGAATACACATTTTGTACACATGGTGGCACAAGAAGAAGCTTAACACATGTCAGTGATACGCCTCATGCTCATGAACCTCTGGCCGCTCATCATCTCCCTGAAGCTCCTGTACTCTCCGGGCCTCATGTACATCATCCTTCCCTTGTAGTGGGGCTGCTCGTACATCAGCCAGTGGCCGTCCATCACGTGGCAGGACTGGCAGTCGGACATGCGGTAACGATCCTGGATGTTGTCACAGTCGTCCATCATCTCGTTGGACTGACCACCGAAGTTCTCCCTCTCGTAGATCTTCATCCTGAACTGGCCTCTGTGCTGTAATGCAGATATTCGAAGGAAAAATGTGAGCAGACTCATAACCTCAATAACCATACACTCTAAACACCAATGTAGAAGTTGAACTGGGAGAGAGTAATGTTTGAACTATCGGTTACTTCTCTTACAAAGGGGATCATTCTGCAGGACCTGATGTTGTCAAACATCATTCCCATGCTCTGCATGCAGTGCATGTCGTTGTACTCTCCCCTCCTCATGAAGAACTGCTGGCCCATGTAGTTGTTCCTCTCGTAGAGCATGAAGCAGCCGCTCTCCACCCTGCAGGACTGGCACCTGCTCATGTAGGAGGACATGTCGGAGCAGTCGCTCATGCACTCATAGGAGCGACCCTGGAAGTTCTTGTCCTCGTAGAAAGTGATCTGAAACAAAAAATTAAAAAATAAAATCAGTTATTGCAGATAATAACAGAACCCTGTGCCATTAATGATTATTATATATATTAAAAATAGCTCATTTAAATTATTATATTTTAATCAGATATAATTTAATTATTTTAGATATCATTTCTTATTCTTATATATATTTTAATATGAATATGTCACATAAATATGTTTTACCTTGCCCATCATGATGGCGGTGTTGGTTTCTCAGGTCTGTCAGAGATCGGTTGGTGAACTGATACCCTACCTGTGTCAGGCCCACACTTTTATACCACAACAGACTCAAACACTGCCTGACACCCCTATTGTTCAAACAACTGACCCAGCAACATGCTATAGAAATCCATACAGAGGCTTACTCATGCTCTAACATGCTCGATCCCTCCTAATTTAACTTTTGGATGTAACATTAACTGAAAGCAACATAGCCTCTTTAAGATGGTTCTAATATTAGTTTGGATTATTATGTTTTTCTTGTAATGTTTTGATTATTTATTCTTATATTTTTACATCTTATTCATCAAATGGCTGAAATAGAACAAATTGGTATCAGACTGGAATTCTCCAGCATTTTTCACTGTTAAATTATTCATTACTATCTGAAAAACCTAATGTTGTTAACTCCCTATTTTATTACGTGCAATGTAATAAAATAAACAAATGTTTTGCGTTACTGATAGTGATTATGTGCAGATTCATCTGTTTGTTTAGGGCCATTATGTGCTTACAAACAACTATTGAAAACAATATGATCAAATCCACTGTTGTACTCTTTATAGATAGAGGTTTCTATAGCAGTTATTCTATATGTTCAAACTATATCAATAATTAAATATCACATGTATAAATGAGAAGCAAAAGATAATGTAAATATATACAATTTCGAGAATGTTTCATGAACAAGAAAATGTGCTCGGTAGAGCACAAACCTCCGCCCCCGGACGGCAGCACCAAGGCATCCTTTGAGACATTTCAACAGTGTGATCTGGGGAGGTCAACCCCTAATGAGTGGGACCAACCCTACTAACAAATTCTGAGGCAACACCTAAATAAGTTTAGCAGTACCCTGCTGCTTTGTGCTAAGCCATGCCCACCACAACCCTTTCAGACACTTGGTGAAGGAGTCAGACAGCTCTTTCCTTGCCTTTACCAGCCTTCGCACCAAATTTGGAAGTGTTTGGTCTGTTCATTAGTGATGTGCAATTTTGCGATTGGCTACGCCCATTGCAACACCTAGCCAAGTGGTATGAAAAATGACTCACCTGAACTCCAACCTTTTAGCAAGCTTGCCATGAAATGTTATGGTGTTATGTCAATCCGTTCAGAAGTAATGAGCATTTTTGTAATGTGCCACACTCACTTTTTGCAAATTTGTGACAATAGTCAATAAGTTATTCCTCAGCCTGGTCATGGCACACCACCCCACCAAATCCATGAACAACCTTTAAAGATATTTAGTTCACAGAGGGACATATAACTACACACAAATGGCACACCCACTGCCAAACCCCATGATTTTTAATTGGCATGAAGATATAATCTGCACTTCCTCAGCCCATGACCACCATCACACCAAATGTTGTGTAAATCTGTATTCATTTTTTAGTTATCCTGTTCATTGACAAAAACACACAGACACAGACACACACACACATACACTTAGACAAGTGATACAAGCTTTGGTTTTGTCTAATATAGACTACTGCTCTATAGTCTGGTCCACTACTTCATTGAGTAATACAAGGAAATTGCAGTTGGTCCAGAATAAAGCAGCAAGAGTAGCTCTTTCTTGTGGATGGAGAACTAATGTTATTAAAATACACAAATGATTAGGTTGGTTGGATGTAAAAACTAGATTTCTGTCATTATTGATGGTTTTTATAGCAAAATAACAAAATCACCTCCTATTAGTTATAGAAATTTGTCTTTCTGTTCAGTGGCACATAATTATTCAACAAGGCATGCAGTTGGAGGTTGTTTCAGTTTACCAAGATCCAAGACAATGATTCAACATACAGTTATATATAGGGCAATGAAACAATGGAACTCACTCCCTTATCATATTACTTAATTAAATTTATAGGCTATAGCTTTAAAAAACAACTTAAGTCATTATCTAAATATAAACTTTAATTGATGCAGCTGTCTTTTTGTGTTTTGTTTTGTGATGTTAACCATGTTTTATGCGAAATGTAATTACGTATTGTCTGTGTGTTCTTTTTGTATTATGTTATGCATTCATGTAATGTATGTCATGTCTGTTATCATTCGGTGTATTGCTACATTGTATTTGTCACACTAAAATATGATAGACCCCAGGAAGAATAGCTGCTGTTTGGCAAAAGCTAATGGGGATCTAAATAAAAACAAACAAACAAACAAACACTGACACATGCTGATAAAAATATAATTAAATGTATACATTGGACTGAAAGAGAACGAAATATCAGCTTTATCCTTCAACACTTTTACATACAGCAAAACCTAAACACATGGGGGCACACCAAATATCAAAGTTGAAAATCTCATAATCAGACAAAGCGCATATCAAGCATTAATAAAAAATAACACATTCGAGAAAATCCTGAGTTTGCTTTAATATCTGCCAAAATGTGTATTTTCTAAACCATGCCCATGATGTACATTCTTATAAAGTATTAAATTCTATATGGATTCAAGTTTTCAACTAACTTTTTTTATTTCATGTTTGCATCTACAAGAATCTGGAATCAACAAAGTATTGTCTTATCTTTCATTTAATCTTCAAGCAAATTGAATAAATGAAGACAAATCCTGACAGAAAAGCCAGTGAGTTGTCAGCTAAGGAACACAATGAAGGAGCAACAAAAACTCTGGCCCATTATACGGTGAAATGCTAATGATATTTTAATGGAATTGCCTTCCTGTGAAAAATGTAAGCATTCATTTTACAAAAACTCTATGAACCAAATTCTATGATTGTCATGCTATGAAGTCAATACTGTATTAAGTTACTTTATTTGAGACAAAATTTATGAAATCAATATTTTTTTATTGTCATATTTTGTACACATGGTGGCAAAAGAAGATGCTTAACACATGTCAGTGATACGCCTCATGCTCATGAACCTCTGGCCGCTCATCATCTCCCTGAAGCTCCTGTACTCTCCGGGCCTCATGTACATCATCCTGCCTCTGTACTGGGGCTGCTCGTACATCAGCCAGTGGCCGTCCATCACGTGGCAGGACTGGCAGTCAGACATGCGGTAACGCTCCTGGATGTTGTCACAGTCGTCCATCAGCTCATTGGACTGACCACCGAAGTTCTCCCTCTCGTAGATCTTCATCCTGAACTGGCCTCTGTGCTGTAATGCAGATATTCAAAGAAAAATGTAAGCAGACTCATAACCTAAATAACCATACACTCTAAACACCAATGTAGAAGTTGAACTGGGAGAGAGTAATGATTGAACTATCGGTTACTTCTCTTACAAAGGGGATCATTCTGCAGGACCTGATGTTGTCAAACATCATTCCCATGCTCTGCATGCGGTGCATGTCGTTGTACTCTCCCCTCCTCATGAAGAACTGCTGGCCCATGTAGTTGTTCCTCTCATAGACCATGAAGCAGCCGCTCTCCACCCTGCAGGACTGGCACCTGCTCATGTAGGAGGACATGTCGGAGCAGTCGCTCATGCACTCATAGGAGCGACCCTGGAAGTTCTTGTCCTCGTAGAAAATGATCTGAAACAAAACATTGGTCAACCATTGCAGATAATACTGGATTATTTTATCCATTACTGATTGGTATTTATTTGAAAGAAAATCAGCCATCAGTTAATATACTATCATTAAATCATATATATTAAATAATGTCATATATAAGGTATAACTCTTATATATTTATATAAATACGTTACATTAAATATTTTTTACCTTGCCCATCATGATTGCGTTGGTTTCTCAGGTCTGTCAGAGATCGGTTGGTGAACTGATACCCTACCTGTGTCAGGCTCATACTTTTATACCAGAACAGACTCAAACACTGCCTGACACCCCTATTGTGCAAACAACTGACCAAGCAACATGCTATAGAAATCCATACAGAGGCTTACTCATGCTCTAACAAGGTCGAACTCTCCTATTATAAGTTCAGGATAGTGTTCATTGAAAGCCTCGCTGCCTCTTAATGTGGGTTTGAATATAAGATTAAAAAATGACGTTTTTTTATAAGCGTGATACATCAATGATGTGATACATCAATGATGTTTTGATTCTTGATTCATATTTTTTAATTGCATGCTTAAATTATCAAACAGGGTTAGGTTTCCTAAAATACTGAATTGTCATGGGAAACCTCAAAATATGATTGACTATTTTGACCAGAATATTAAATAGTGTGTATTTATGTTATAAATTATTCTACATTTTATTAGAATTTAAAACTGAAAAACGGTTTGCTGTTTAAAATCTTTCTGAAATAGCTAATTTTTACTTTCTAGTACAATGCAATGAGTGAATAAATAACATTGATTGCCTCATTGATATTGATTATGTGCACATTGTAACTGTATGCCACATATGGCTGCTATAATTGATGGCTGAAATCTTTACATTTAAAAGCCTTAGTCAACTTTATATGTCTACATCTTTGACAAAAGATATTGCTCTATCAACGGCTTATCCAGTGATAAGCAGAATTCACTACTTTTTCAGAAAATTGCGAAATCTTTAACATCCTCATCTTCAAAACCGTGTATCCAGGGTCGGGTCGCGGGGGCAGCAGCTCTGGCAAGGGGCCCCAGACTTCCCTTTACCAGGCCACATTGTCCAGCTCTGACGGGGGGATCCCGAGGCATTCCCAGGCCAGTGTTGAGATATGAATTCTCCACCTAGTCCTGGGTCTTCCTCGAGGTCGTCTCCCCAATCTTTAACATGTGATTTAATAAAGTCAAAAGAAAGATGGATTTCAAGTTTGTGTTAAGAGTTACTTGTTATTTATGCTCAGGAGCAACAGGTGCATAGGACCAACCTTTGGCAACCATTTATTATATTCTCTGTATATTTTTTTTAGATGGAGGATTATCAGTTCTTCCTCAGCCGATCACTAACCTTCCCAACAAATCTAGTGCCATTCCTTGCCTTGATTGTACCAATACGAAAACAGATTCTCAAAATCCAATTTTCCTTCCAGTATCGCTACAGGACAAGACTGTTGCTCTTGGTTCACCGAGCATGTGATTAAAACACATTAACACAAAAATTATAATAATTAATCATAATACAAAAAATTATCACTTATTATAAATACCATGAATACAAAATATAAGCAATATTTAGGTTGTGATCTGTTGCCAAATACGAGTTTTGGCTTTAGTAGGATAATGCAGGTTCTTGCAAAAGCTTATTCAGTAGTCTTATTTTATCGTCACGGCTGCCCAACTCTGGGCTTCGATCCTCCCACTGCCATTTCAAATTTACACCCATGGCGTATCTTATCGACATATCGTGGTCACAGAACAAACACGTACAGGCTGGTGAAAATATAGTTAAATTTGTACATTAGATTGAAGGAGGAACAAATATTTACTTTGTCCTTTAAGGTACTGCAAAAACCCAAATCAGTAGGGAAACACTAATACCAAAGTTGAAAATGTCATCATCTGAAAATCCGCATGTCAAGTATTTAAGCAAACTTCCTTTATTTTGTGTTATTTTTTGTATCTGCCAATCAGTACAGCTACCTGCCTGTTTTACATATTCAGTATCTGCTAAACTAAGTGCATCATGAACATGCTTATTGAGTATTCAAAATAATAGAAAATAACGTTTTTTAAATCATCAACAAAGTATTATTATACATTTAATCATAACAATTTAATATATTATATTATTATTATATTATATATATTAACATATATTACAAGCAAAAAAAATCGGTGTTGTCGGGTAAGCAACACAATAGAATAGCAACAAAGAAACACATTATAGTAGGAAATACTAAAGTTTTAAAGTTGCCTTCCTCTGAACATTTTTATAATTAATTTTATAATAACTGTAGGCACCAAGGGTAAACAATACCACCAAGTTATGCCTCTGTAGTCAATACTAAATTAATATAGAAGAAATGGATGAGACAAACTCATGAAATCATAAAATTTTTAATTGAATACATATTTTGTACACATGGTGGCAAAAGAAGAAGCTTAACACATGTCAGTGATACGCCTCATGCTCATGAACCTCTGGCCGCTCATCATATCCCTGAAGCTCCTGTACTCTCCGGGCCTCATGTACATCATCCTGCCTCTGTACTGGGGCTGCTCGTACATCAGCCAGTGTCCGTCCATCACGTGGCAGGACTGGCAGTCAGACATGCGGTAACGATCCTGGATGTTGTCACAGTCGTCCATCATCTCATTGGACTGACCACCGAAGTTCTCCCTCTCGTAGATCTTCATCCTGTACTGGCCCTTGTACTATAATGGAATAATGGGAAATGTTATTAGCCATCAGTTCAAAATGATTACTCAATAAAAAACTGGTATAAAATAACCGTTTATCTTCTATATGTTGTATATCCTACCATGGGGATCATGCGGCAGGACCTGATGCCACTGCCCATGCCCATCATGCTCATGTAGTCGGGGTACTCTCCCCTCTTCATGAAGTGCTGGTTTCCCATGTAGTTGTTCCTCTCATAGACCATGAAACAGCCACTCTCCACCCTGCAGGAGTTGCACCTGCTAAGGTGAGAGGACATATCGGCGCAGTCGCTCATGCACTCATAGGAGCGGCCCTGGAAGTTTTTGTCCTCGTAGAAAATGATCTGAAAGAAGATGGGTAATAAGCTTCAATTTTTTCACAGGTTGTTTTTACTACAGGATGGAAAAGATCAGATGCCTACCTTGCCCATGGTTGCAGGTTTTGGTGGGCCTCTGGATGTTCTGAATTCTCAACGTTGTAACTCTTTCTTTTATACTTGTTTGCGCTAAACGGCATGTAGGGATTTAATTGTGCAAACTCCTGACCAAGCATCATAGCGGCATGCAGAGCGGTGTGGATGTTAAAAGGATTATGCAACTGCAGGTTATCCAACACTCTATACATGTGTAGTGCGAATGCATTTTTCTGCACTGTATTGTTTTCTTACAAAAGGAGAACAACAGAAGCTTCCATACTGTATCATTTACAGTACACTATAGAAATCAAGCAATATTATAAAATAATTTAATTGAATTTAAGTTATAAAAAATCTGGCCTTGTGTCTTATGATAATTACATTAATCATATACATTTCAACCACTCACAATTACGTAACAACACAAGGCACAGTCATGCGCCATCTTGGGAAGTCCTTTTTTTATTGATTGTTATATGATCAATAGGTCGATAAGGAAGTTGAAGACAACATACTTTACAGAATGGGTGCCATTCAAAGCAAAGATCAGCACATGAACTTTTACCTAATTTATAAAAAATTGACACAGCGACAACATCCGACTTTGCCTTTAAATTAGAAAAACATTATTTATACTTTTTCTATTCTTATTTAATACCGCTAGGAGATACAGAATCAGCATGTGGGGTGTGGCATTACATTTTTGTATTTCCCTTCAAATTAGGTTATATAATTGAAATCAAACCAACAATAGTAATATTGTTAATATTATGGAATGCACAAAGGAGAGTAAGAGCGCCAGTTCTTCAGTTATGAAGACAGGATGTTCATGTTTCCAGAGAGGCCCTCCTCTACTGCTTCCCAGGATGGCTTACTCGGTAGGATGGCCAGGTCATCTGCATAGCCGTACTTCCTTGATTGTGTAGTAGATAGGTCGTGGAGATAGATGTTTAGCAGCATAGGTGCCAGCACTTAGCCTTTTGGGACACCGTCCTTGAGCTTTCTCACCCTACTGCTTTGGCCGTTGCTGGTGTAGCCGAAAGCTGTGGTTACTTTGCATCTCCATTATGAAGCTCACAATGTGCTTGTCTGGGATGGTTTCCAGAAGCTTCACATGTAGTCCACACAGCCAGACGATGTCATATGCTGCTGTGAGGTCCAGGAAAATGGTGCCGGCCTTCTCTCCAGTCTGGAAGATGTTCTTTAGGCAGCTGTGGGTCGAACACTGAGTTGAGACGCACCAGGATAATAAGTTTGAGGAGCTTGTATGGAACGCAGAGCAATGAGATGGGCCGGTATCCCTTGGGGTCTTCGCTTGGCTTGTTTGGCTTCAGCAGGGCGATTACCTTGGCAGGGTTCTAGATCTTTGCCAGCTTTGAATGTTGGAGACATGTAGAGAGGAAAGAGCGCAGCCAGTCGGTTCCCTTCTTGCCTTGGTGTTTAATGTTTTCTGGGTTAATTCTGTCTAAACCTGGTGCATTACGGTCTAAAGGCGTTGGACGGCCTGTGCGATATCTGGTGTTGTGAAATCAGGGGATAGGTTGAAATTGCATCCTGGGGGCCCTGTTGTTGACCTTCCAGTCAGCTTGTTCATGGTCTGCCATCGTTAGCCTACAGCGAAGATGTCTGCTGCTTTGTCCCTGTCTACGTTGGCTTGTGCTTTTGCGAAGTAGGTCTTCACATTCGTCATCCCAGCAGGGAACGTAGGCTTTGGTATACTGCGTGGGATGTTATTTTTGGCTGCGGCCAGCAGCATCTTGCAGTACGAGTCGTAGGCATCATTTGGGTTGTTGTGGCACGGGTGTGGTAGGCCAGCGGGTGCCTTGTTCACTAGTGTCGTGAAGTGCCTGCCCAGTTTGCCTTGCGGTAGTTCCACCTCTTGGCATTCCTCACTTGCAATGGTTGGAAAAGGGATGGGATGGTGATGAGAGATGGTCGATGTTGTGACCGGGGGAACATGTCCAGGATGTGTATGACAGGGAGAGGCTGGTTGTTGTTCCATTTTGCCAATGCCAGATCTGGATTGGTGGTGCTGTTCCATCATAAAGAATAGAAAGTGTGCAACTCCTTCGGATCGTATAGGAGTGTCGCCTCAGAAGTAGAGGCCCAGTCTACCTGGAAGTCACCACCAGTGCTGGAGCTACTGTAGCCCCATTCTATATGATGGCTATTGAAGTCTCCAAGCAATCCAGCAATCAATTGATAGGCCTGCATCTATTTAATTTCTATCTGCTTCATTTCCAAAATAAGGGTACGGACTATACTTGTGTTGTAGGTAAATGGCTCAGCAGCTTCTTAGAAGGTAAGCTGTTGTGGCCTCTCTGTCTATAGATAGATCATTCCCAATGAGAATTTTTCTATGATATAGACTGCAGTTGATTGACTTAGAGAAAAGCAACCGTCTAAGTCTCCCTTCATGTCTAGCCGTATAATTGTATTCAAAGCTGCTCTTGATTTGACAGTTGTAAAGAGAGAGACAGCAGACGAAAGCAAGATATTTAAAATAAACAACCTACAATATGCCCCTCCCTCCATACAATTTCTTTGCAATAAGATGATAACGCTGTGTCATTTATGTTTGAGGAAACATGATTGGATGATCATTAGTTATCACTGACTTCATACACATTTTTCAACCCAAATCAAAAATTGCAGTTGAGTTTTTTGACACAATTACGGCCGCACCTAGAGGTGGATAACTATTGCTGCCTAGCTGAAACTTGACTGATATTCAGGTTGACATTCATTGTGAGATGCAGCCCTGAATATTAAGATGATCTCACAGGGCTAGTCCCAGTATGTCCAAGCACCTATTCATGAGATTAAAATTGTCATTATGTCATGCAATGATTGAAGCCTGCAATATTTAAACAGTTTAGCATTATGTTGCTTTGATTTTTCTTCTACAGACTCTGGTGTATTAATCAATACACCAGAATGTATGACAGAATACTGTACCATATTAGCAGAGAGATATAAAGAGAATAAAGGGACATTTGTGGATTTAAATCAAGTTTTTATTGTACAAGGTACTACAAGTCCACACAGCATGAGCAATTAGGTGCTTGAACGGCATTCCTTTCTATTCTTAACAGGAATCCATGATTCTTCTGAAAGAGTGGAATCTCACTCCATCATAGCCCATATCCTTGAAGCTCCTGTACTCTCCGGGCCTCATGTACATCATCCTGCCTCTGTACTGGGGCTGCTCGTACGTCAGCCAGTGTCCGTCCATCACGTGGCAGGACTGGCAGTCGGACATGCTGTAACGATCCTGGATGTTGTCACAGTCCTCCATCATCTCATTGGACTGACCACCGAAGTTCTCCCTCTCGTAGATCTTCATCTTGTACTGGCCCTTGTGCTGGGTTTTTGAATTAAGAAGAAGACGCAATTGGTTTAAAATATAATCCATATGAGTAGAACCAGTTGTGTGTTAATCTTTCCTTTATTGTGATACCTACCATGGGGATCATGCGGCAGGATCTGATGCCACTGCACATGCCCATCATGCTCATATAGTCGGAGTACTCTCCCCTCTTCAGGAAGTACTGGTTGCCCATGTAGTTGGTGCGGTCGTAGATCACAAAGCAGCCGCTCTCCACCTTGCAGGAGTGGCACCTGTTCAGGTGAGAGGACATGTCGGCGCAGTCGCTCATGCACTCATAGGAGCCACCCTGGAAGTTCCTGTCCTCGTAGAAAGTAATCTGGAAAATGACATTCAAAATTGAAACGTTTAACACATTTTATGGCCGGTAAAGGAAGTGGGGGCTGACTGGTACAAGCTATCAAGGCTATGGTATCAGACTCTGAGCCAAAAGTTTCTCGTTAGATTACAAGTGTTTACAGTCTGTTTGCATCTATGAACAAGATGCCTAATCCCCACCTGCTACAGTTCTTAATGATCTGTATCTCTGGAATCATTTGAAGTTGATTCGAATAGAAGCGCCTGCAACATGGCCAAAAATATCGACTTTACAATGCTAATGGAAATGACAATTCAGATTGATGATGTGTACTCTATATAGCTGTTCAGACTATTGTCACTGTTAGTCTCAGCTAAATCCTTCAAATCAGTTAGGAGAAAAATATACTTTCTAAATTGTTTCTAAAAGGTAGCACTTGATGCAGTTTGTTTATCTGATTAATTGTATGTTCTTGCAGTTCCTGGGTTGTAGCTGCAATGTTAGATGTACAATGTGGAAGTCACTTTGGATAAAAGCATTGGCTAAATAAATGTAATGCAATGTAATGGTACAGAATACAATTCATACCTTGCCCATGTTTGATGGTTTGTTGATGTGCAGTTCTGTCAGAAAGCCATGGCTGCTGGGGCCCTTTTATACTTGTACTGATACGGTAGCAGGGTTTTGTCATTCACATGATGTTGAACCTGATGAATAAGCACATATGCAATCACTGTTCACTTTATTTGTGCCACTGTGCATTCTAAAAGGAGAGTTGAGTTCAAGATGAGAGGGGTACATGTTGTATCTGTTCATATGCTTAAAGGACATAAATAACATTTACAAAGTGAATATCTGGAGTTTTACTAAGTATTTTGTTTCAATGTCAAATCAAATGGCTAATGTGTGTTTGTGTGTGTGTGTGTGTGTGTGTATGTGTAGGTGTTTGTGCATACGTGAATGTGTGTGTGTGTGTGTGTGTGTGTGTGTGTGTGTGTGTGTGTGTGTGTGTGTGTGTGTGTGTGTGTGTGTGTGTGTGTGTGTGTGTGTGTGTGTGTGTGTGTGTGTGCGTGTGTGTGTGTGTGTGTGCAGTGCACTGATAAAATATACCAAAATGTTGGCGTAAACCTTAACATTAGAAATTAAAGCCACAGGGAAAATGCTTTTAGGTTGAGAGATTATTTTGTTCAGTATAACCATGATGTAGAAATTATTGTAGATTCATAGATATAGGTATTCATAGATATAGGCACATAAATCAGCTTGTAAAGGCTTTTATAATCTAAATCAAGACCTGTCTGTCTGTGGTGCAACAAGAATGCAAAGTGAATGCAAAAATAAGCTTGTTTGCAGCTGGAATTTTTGGGGGATTGCATTACTATTAAATAGAAATTTATTTATTTCAAATTTGCAAGACTTTTAGCAGTGTCATCAAACAAAACGCTAGAAGTGCTAATAACTAACTTAAATTAGTCGTAAGAGTTCACATCTCAATAGCGTAATGTATGAAATACATTCCTTTACATATAAAATGTTGCCTATACCATTAAGCGATTGTCTGCCGTTCCATTAAGAGCAATTTCATTGCACTTAATAAAAACTTCTGCAAAAGAAAAACAATTTATTGTCGGAAAAAGTAATAGAATCAGAAACCTTTAGTAACTCCGAGTACTAAAGTAAAAGTCGTACACATAGCATGGCCAATGGCCTTAATACATTTCACTTCTCACCTCGGGCCATTCTTTGATATAAGACATTTGAAATCAAACTATTTTTGCTGATATGCAAATCAAGCTAATTTAGATGTCAATGGCATCCTCCTGTCAGCACATTCTGCATTTCGATATATAGCACAACCAAGCTGCAGCTGGCTGGAAGCTCACCCTTCCAAAAGAGATTGGTTTTATCTGATTGTGTTATCTACCTGAATAAATAAAGGTTAAATAAAATTGAAGAAAAAAGGCTGAGCAATATCATCAAGAATGGGGAAGGTAAGGAAACTAAAAATATTTCCATCACAATCAACTTTTGTTTGCAGTGGTCATCTTTTTTATTTTGATCTGTAAACATGCATACGTCTGTGTGCTGCAGTTTAACAAAACTGTGCAACATACAACGGTCACTCACCAGCACGTTTCCTTTCCCTACAGATCATATTCTTTGAGGACAGGAACTTCCAGGGTCAGTGCTATGAGTGCAGCAGCGACTGCCCGGACCTGAGCTCCTTCTTCAGCCGCTGCGGCTCCATCAGGGTGGAGGGCGGCTGCTGGGTGCTGTATGAACGGCCCAACTACGTGGGCTACCAGTACATCCTGAGCCCAGGGGAGTACCCTGATCAGCAGCAGTGGATGAGCTTCAATGACAACATCAAGTCTTGCCGCTCCATCCAAAATGTAAGCTGAGTGAAACGGTGTAGTCGCTCTCCAGGGCACCACTGGGATTGTTTATATTTCGATGAGAGTGTCCCTGTACACATTTAACTGGAGTTTAATGTCTTATTAACAACTGGGTGCGATAGAGTACCCGAGCAAAATACCAGTGTGCACTGATCCGGCAGTAATAAGTGGAAGGCCAACAGACAAAAAGGAGAGATAAAGGGCTCATGTTTTGGCAGGGGTTTGCCCATGCCCGTTTATAGGTGAAGGAAACCAGGAAGACAGCCAATAAATCAATCAACAGCGATGGACAAACAGAGAGGACGGCATTAGTTAAATAATGGAGACAAATTACGATTGTAACATCTTATTCCCTTCTTCGCCTGTGTCCTTTTGAAATGTCAAGGTTTATGGAAAGTCCTGGAAGATCAAGTTCTATGATGAGCAGGACTTCGAAGGCCAAAGTGCAGAGTGGACCGAGGACTGCCCATCGGTCTCAGAGGCGTTCAAGTTCAGCGACTTCCACTCCTGCGTGGTGACGGACGGTGCCTGGGCCCTGTACGAGCAGCCCAACTTCAAGGGGCAACAGTACTTCCTGGATCGTGGCGAGTACCACAACTACACCGACTGGGGCGCGCCCTCCCCCAGGGTGGGCTCCTTCCGCAGGATCACAGAGTTCTAGAACCCACCATGGGGGGATTCCGTGATGGAACGAATGAAAACCATCTCTTGGTTTTGAGAGCCTTAGAGCATCATCTCAAGTTTTAAAACCTCTCTCTCCTTCCTCTCCTTTTCCATTCCAAACTTTCTTCCAGAGTCCACTCTTAAGTGTGTATGCACATTGACATTAAAAGCCTCCAATCTGCAAAGATATTGTTGTTGTGTTATATTCAGTGAGGTTTAGGTAAAAAACATTTGACAAAACCAAGGGAGCCAGGTTTGAGTTCTAACCGATACTGAATGCTGGTTTAATATTGTATCGGACTGCATGTGAATCAAAATAATATCCATACATTTAGCGATAAAATAAATTCCATACACTTTTACCACATTACATTTACGCTTGCTTCCATTGAGGAGACCCGACCAGGAGATCCAACTGATCCCTCGATGAATTCACAGACATAGTGTCCATGCTTCACTATGGTGTGAGAAGTGGGTCAAAGATATTGTTTAATTAATGAAAATAAGTCAATTTCTTTTGACTTTTGAAAATCTTCATTGTAAAATTAACTCAAATTATAAATCAACAGTCAGTGTGGAGGTTTTGTGTTGTTGTTTAAACCGTTTTTGGTTCAATCCCTACAAACATTCAAAAAATGCACATACTTATTGAAGTTGAATATTTGACTTGACTATATCTTTCAGAACAAAAATTAACAACAGTGACTATAGTCACTGCTACAGCCATCAACCGGAAACCATGCTATAATCAATATCATGCTTGGTCTATTGGCTAGGACAGAATACTTGTCTTATACATTCTAGAATACAGTCATGAACATAAAAATATAATTGACTGGCCATTCAAATGTCTTTGAGCTAAAAATGACTTTTGAGTTGTAGTGTCTCATAAACTGCAGGAAAACGTCTTGTGGTATAGAGAAGGTGGATAAAGCCTTTGCAATATTTCTACAATTCATATTCCATTCTTTCTCAAAGAGTCCTTCTACAGCACCAGCTGATCCTGCACCTCCCTGAGATAGTGGGCTTCCCTC